>NW_016107333.1:13527917-13553144 GCF_001604975.1 Cebus imitator | reverse complement strand
AAAAAAAAAAAAAAAAAGCAAAAAACAAACAAACAAACAAACAAAATGGCTGGAAACTACTACTATTAAAAAACAACAAAAAACCCTAACAACTAATTTTTTAAATGTGCAAAAGACATAAACAGGCGTTTCTCCAAAGATAAACAAACGGCCAAAAAACACATGAAAAGGTGCTCATCATTAGTCATTAGGAAAATGCAAATCCAAACCACAGTAAGATACCACTTCACACACATTAGGTTAACTATTTTATAAACACCCATAGAAAATTACAAGGGTTGGTGAGGATGTGGAGAAACTGGAACCCTTGTGTATCGCTAGTGGGTATGTAAAACCACGTAGCTGCTGTGGAAAATAGCGTGACAGAAAAAAAAATTTTTTGAGACAGGGTCTTATTCTGTCATCCAGGCTAGAGTGCAGTGGTGTGATCACGGCTCACTACAGCTTCAGCCTCCCCAGGCTCAGGTGATCCTCCCACCTCAGCCTCCTGAGTAGCTAGGAATACAGGTGACCACACCACCATGCCTAGCTAATTTTTGTATTTTTTTGGAGAGATGCAGTTTCGCTATGTTGCCCAGGTTGATTTCAAACTCCTGGGCTCAAGCAATCCACCGCCTTAGCCTCCCAAAGTGCTGGAATTATAGGCATGAGCCACCATGCTTGGCCTCCTTAAAAAATTAAACATAGAATTACCAGTAATCCAGTAATTCCACTTCTGGGTATATACCCCAAAGAGCTGAAAGCAGGGACTCGAACAGATATTTGTACAATCATCTTCACAGCAGCATTATTTACTACAGTCCAAAGAGGGAAGCAACCCAGCATCCACCAAGAGGCAAATGGAACAGAAGGTGGTATATCCATACAATGAAATATTATTCAATTTAAAAAGGAATGAAATTCTGACACATGCTGCAACATGGATGAACCCTGAATAAAACACTACGCTAAGTGAAGCAAGCCAGACACAAAAGGATAAATATACGATTCCACTTAGATGAGGTATTATGCACAGTTCAATTCATAGACATGTAGAATAGTGGTTACCAGGGGTTGGTTAGGTAGAGAAAGGAATGGAAAATTACTGTTCAGTGGGCAAAAAATTTCACTTTGGGATGATAGAAAAAGTTCTGGAAATGGATAGTGGCGATGGTTACAGAACAATGTGAAGGTACTTAGTGCCACTGAATTACACATTTAAAAATGGTTAGAATGGCAAAATTTTAATGTTATGTTTTACCACAATAAAGAGAAAATTAATTACAAAAAACCCCACCAAAACACATGGCTGAATCATTTACAGAAACTCGTTTAACAGACATACAGTCAGTTCAATTCCTTTGGCACATCTGTCTTTCCCCTGAAGGAATGAATTTCCTCAATAGCTTTGGTGTTGTACCTTTAGCATTCATTAAAAGACTAAAAAATTTCATTTGAAAACTTTCTTTCAGGGCTAAATGATGGGAAAAGTTTTGTTTTCTCCAGCAAAGTAGTGTGTTTCCTTTATGGTATTATTATGAATCAAATGTCTGAGCTCTTCTTACTTTAACTCCTAGGAATAAAATCTGTGGCTGAATTCCACTTTAAGCCCATGTCTTGTACCTAGTATATCACGGTATCCTCTCTGGCCTTGACTTTATTTTTGAATTCTGCCATATATTTGTCAATTTAATTGTATGTATTCTCATTAGTCAGACTAAACCTTTGAGTAATAAGGTGAAGCAAAATCAATGCAATGTTATGACCTTTACAGCTTACCTGCATGTTCATGTAGCCATCTACAGATACCAGGTAGCCCTTGTACTCCATTCCCCACTTAAGTTTCACCATAACTGGCTTTCCTGTTAGTCCATTGAGGAAAGGTTTGGGATTGAGGGGTAAACTCTGCACAAAGAACAAAAAAGGATCCAATTAATTCTTTTTCCTCCCACCACCAAATCCCTTCTGCCAAATCACCAATATTTTCTGGTGTGCAAATGAAGAAAACATAATTTTCACTTTTATTTGTTGAAGATGAGTACCAGGGAAATTTAAATATCCCGTTAGCCAGTTTCACCTTTAACCCATCAAAACAAAATACTATTCACTTAAGATACACTGACTACCTACATCACTCACTGTTCTAAGCTTGAAAGAAACAAAGATAAAGGCACTAAAAAAAAAAAAAAAAAAAAAAAATTCAGGCCAGGCACGTGTCTATCATTCCAGCACTCTGGAAGGCCAAGGCAGGGAAATCACCTGAAGCCAGGAGTTCAACACCAGCCCAGGCAACATAGGGAGACCCCCCCCCCCACCATCCCTACCGAAAATAGTCAGGTGCGATATGCACACTCGTAGTCCCAGCTACTAGGGAGAATAAGGTGGGGGACTGCTTGAACCCAGGAGTTCAAGGCTGCAGTGAGCTATGATCAAGCCACTGCACTCCAGCCTGGGCAAGAGCAACACTGTCTCTTAAAAATAAATAAACAAATAACAGTCCCTGTCAAGAAGCTGGAGATGGGGAGGGGAGCGCCTCATGTACAAATAATTACATTGCATACTGCAATGCAGTAAGAGGAGATATGCTAGGCACAAGGGTACCAAAGCAATCCACGCAAAAAAGGAAAGGTTGCCTTAAGTAATATCTCAGTTTTAAAGGATAAGAGTTTATTCCCAGAGCTGGGGGGAGGGGGGGAATGCTGTTCCAGGCAAGGGTAGCAACTTACAAAGAGAACAAGATGATTTGGGGGACATACAAAGAATTCAGCATTGTCAGTCAAAGCCCCTAATACAAGACTGCAGAAGGAAGCAGAGGGCAGATCACGCTTGACAGTCTTTAACTGTGGAAGGTAGGGCTAGGTCCTATCTGACCTTTACAGCAATCGCCTAATGTTTGTTTATTCAACAAACCATTAGCATCTCCAGTGAATTCAGACATTTTTAGGCCCTCATCTGCTCACTCACCAAAGAAAGAACAGAACTCAGAAACTTGGCTACTAAACTAAGATAAGCATATTGGGAGTGATCTTGGCATGGTGTTACTCCAATAACCTAATGGGTCTCCAGTTTACATTCTCCAATTTATTATCCACCACGGCAACTATTAGTTTTCAAAGTGCACATCAAATTATGTCATATGTCTGTTTAAAATGATGCAATAGCTTCTAATTGAATTAGAAGCCACTATTCTTGCAAGTGGCTGTACCTTTCTGTCAATTTCTCCAATTGACCAAGCTTTCTTTCCGGCTGCAGGTCTTACGCTCCTATTCCCTGTGCTCGGTACACTCCTCCTGCTCTTTAAAGGGTGGTATTTCAGGACATTTAGGTCTCTGGTTAAATTCCACCTCCTAGGGAGGCCATCTCTGACTAAGCCTCTAAATGTCTAACGTGCACCCTCACAGCCTCCGGTCTACAAGCTTCTTAGCACTTGTTATTTGCAACTGCATATTTGTTGTTTTTTGACTAACGTCTGTCTTCCCCACCCGACTGAGTTAATCTAGAGCATGGCTGTATAGCTACTTTCACGGAATTAAAGCGAATTTTGGAGAGTGGTTAGTGAGAAGTGCAAACTCAGTTTTACGCCGACCCTGAAGCCCCAACCAAAAATAACCCAGGCTAGGATTCAAACAAAGAGGAGGCAGCACGGGCACTCCTAGGAAAAGAAAGGCAACGGGAGGAGCACGCGCCTCAGAAACCCCAAGAGCAGAATGAAAGGAGCTGGCGACCGGGTGCGCGGCGCCTCACGCGGTTGAATGGGAAACGCGCGAAGCAACCATCAGGCCCCGCGAAACTGGTCTCCCGCCTCTTTCTCCCCGCTTCTCCCGCCGTTCTCTTTCTCCTTACCATCGTAACCACGGGCGAATGCTGCAAGCTACTCGCTGCCAACCAGGCCGCCGCTCGTCCCTCGTGACCACAGCAGATACCGCCAGTCCCGAACCGCTGAGCTGCAAGAGAAATGGCCGCCAAACAAGAGTATGACCTTTCACCTCCCACCACGGCCCTTCTGGCCTCTGTGATTGGACGCAAAGAGATGCGTGCTGATTGGAGGAGGTGGCTGGACAGTATCTCCTGGCAACCAGCAGTGGTGTAAGTTTGCGCCTTGCCGGAGGCGCTTGGGCCTTGGGAAACCCGCTCTGAGGGTCGCCGCGAGTCAGCCAAGGACTAGAGGCCCGCCGGTGTTTCTAAATGTGCTGCCCCTCCCCTAGGGATGGTCGGGGAGAGGCTGTGTGCCCTTTAGAGCGGACAGATGTGACTTCTCCCCAGCTTGGCTAATGGGGATTTACTTTGTCCTTTTACACCCGTGAGAATAAGTTCGGAGTCCCAGAGTTCCTTTCTCACTCTTCCAACAGGTTCCATGATTTGGGGGCGCCTCTGCCGCAGGCCCTTTCTACGAGAGGGTTTTCTTTAATGCAACATCCATTTCAACCCCTTTTAAAGGAATCGGGGGTGGGGGTAGCCAGACTAGATTAGGGACCGCGAATCGCACCGAAGGGAGTAGGGGACAGAATTTCTTTCGAACGATGCCAGGTTGCGTCTAGGATACGGTGTCTTGTCCTCCCCCGTCTCCCACCTTCCTTCCTTTTCTTTTCTTTTTTTTTTTAATAACTTTATTGAAACATGTTTTATAATGCATATTCTTAAGACTCTTCTTCCTGAAAGTAATAAAGAATTAGTTTGAGATTTCTATAAGGGATACCTTTATATCAGTTAGTTGCTAAGTTTAGGGTACCGAACAGCTTGCAATTCAGATCTATAAACAACGAAATAGTTTAGCGAAAACACATACACAGGATTTGGAGGTAGCAGAGAACAATTGTTCTAGAGCCAGACAGACCTGGTTTGAACCCTGACTCCCCGGATGTAACCTTGGGCAAGTTGACGTGACCACACTGTCATTTCTTAGCACCTTTACTGCTGCTTTCTATGTTCTTGAGGTCTTTCATTAGTGCTAGAATAATGATACATTGATACTGATGCCTGTAATTATGACAAGTGGAAACTTGCTATTTCCTTCATTAGCTAAAATTTGAAAACCATAATTGATTAAGTTTGCTCACCTTTCTTTTGCATCTCCAGCCGAGACCCGCACGGCCTTCTTAGGTGCATTTGAAATTACCTAAGGGCTTAAGCAGTATTTCCGCTACCACAGATTAAAACTTTCGATGTTAATGGTGCTATCTGAATTTCACTAGTTTTTCCCGTAATCCTAGTGAGTTCAACTCACTCGGATCTGAAATGCTAAATGCAGTTTTTGGAGAACTCGCCCTTTGGGAAGTACGGCTTTTTTGCGGCCCTGAAGAGATGGATTTGGAATTGAGGATGAAATGTTTGGTATTGAGGCATTGTGGAGCAGTGGGTAAGACTTTGGAGAGGGGCTGCATTCGAACTTGCCTCTATCAGGCTGGTGTTGAGCAGTGTCTGAACCCCCGAGGGCCATTGTTTCCTGGGCAGGAATGCAGCTTCAAAAACGGAACCATCTCAGCTTGGTTGTAAAACAGGGCTTGGCCTTGTAAAGGCTCAGTAGGCGTTAAATATTATTGTTCACATGAATGTTGAACAGTGATTTTCCGTGTAGTTTTTACCAAACAAGTTATTAGAATGTATTCACCCTAAACTTCAGTGGATTTCTCCTTTAGTTTGCCTATTCTTTCATGAATGTTAAGTCTTTGTATAGACTTTGGGTTCCTATTATGTGTCAGGCTCTTTCAACAATTGTGGAAATCTTACCACATCGTCTGATTCGGGGTGACAGCCCCATTTTAGAGATGAGGAATCAGGCCCAGCAGGTAACTGTTACTGGTTGAGGGTAGCTGTCTGGGTTCTTGGCGTTTTGAACAAAGAATTGGACAAAACGCACAAACAAAGCAAGGCAGCGAAAGCAGAGATTTATTTTAAACAAAAGTACACTCCGGGGGGTGAGCACTGCCTAGTGCAAGCTGCTCAGGAGCATTGGTTACAGAATTTTCTGGGGTTTAAATACCCTCTAGAGATTTCCCATTGGCCCACAACCAGTCTGATTGGTTGCAGGAGGGGACCAATCAGAATGAAGAGTAGGCCCACGACCAGTCTGGCTGGTTGTGGGAGGAGACCAATAAGAGGTACTTTCGTTTTTTCAACTGCCACGCACAAAAAATGGGGGTTGAAATGGGAGTAGTGTCTGATACCCAGTCAGCATGAATGGGCCTTAGGTTCCCTGCCTCCAGCCCCTATTCTTCTGCCTCCTAACTTGCTCAGGCCCACATACCTGGGTTTCAAAACTGCTTTTTCTACTTCATAAAGCTACCTTTCAAAGACTCAATATGTATTTAGAAGCCTAACTTTTATCTTGAGCTGTTTTCTTGGTGAAGTGAAGCAAAATACTACAATAAACACACTATGTAAAGATAGTGTATTTAAGGTTGGTTTTTCTCTTCATGTTAATTTTTTTTTTTTTTTTTGAGACAGGGTCCCACTTGTCACCCAGGCTGGAGTGCAGAGGTGTGATCTTAGCTCATTGCAGCCTTGACCTCTTGGGCTCAAGAGATCCTCCCACCTCAGCCTCCCAAATAGCTGGGACCACAAGCATGTGCCACCACGAGCAGCTAATTAAAAAAAATTTTTTTTGTAGAGGTGGGTCTCGCTATGTTGTCCAGGCTGGTCTCAAACTCCTGGGCTCCAGCTGTGCACCCACCTTGGTCTCCCAAAGTGCTGGGATTACAGGTGTGAACCACCATACTTGGCCTATATTAAATTTTAATCTTAAATACCTTATTAAAATTAAGTGGGCATAGTCATTGATATTTTTCTAATTATAAATATACGAAATTTTAGAAAATATAGAAAGTTCTAAACAATAAACCTAAAATCACTAGTAATCACACCAATCAAAGAAAACAACTGTTTACTTTTATTGTTACGTATGCACTTTTGTTTTTTTACAAGAGACCTATATATAGTTTTTGTTTGTTTGTTTGCTTTTTTTGAAGACAGAGTCTCTCTCTGTCACCCAGGCTGAAGTTAAGTGGTGCGATCTCAGCTCACTGCAACCTCCGCCTCCCAGATTCAAGCAATTCTCATGTCTCACCCTCCCTAGTAGCTGGGACTGTAGGCATGCATCATCACGTCCAGCTAATTTTTTGCTATATATTTTTAAGTAGGCATGGGTCTTGCCACTTTGCCCAGGCTGACCTTGAACTCCTGAGCTCAGGCAATCTGCCCACCTCAGCCTACCAAAGTGCTACGATTACAGGCATGAGCCACTGCACCCAACCTACATACAGCTTTGTAACCTGCTTTCTTCACTTTATATTGAGCGAATTCTCACATAATTAAATATATTACTAAAATGTGGCTTCATGTCATCATTACACTTTGTATTTTGCATCTGTGATAATGTATTCTTTTATTATTTCCATTTTCCCTCCTGTTATAAACAGTGTGCACTGAACATACTTGTACATGAATCTTCGAGTGTGTTTTTTATTCTTAACCATAAATTCTTAGAAATACAATTCTTAGGTTAAAAAGCATTACTATTAGAATTTACTATTACTATTTAGAAAGCAAATATATATATATATTGCCACATTGGCATATGGCTCCACAGAATATCCATCAGAATAATTGGTTCAAATATGGGAGAAATAACAGGATTTATATTTTTTGAAGATGAGATAGAATACATTTTGAGGACATAACAAAATTAGTTCTACCATTACTTCTCCTATAGCTCAAAAATTCCAGTGGTATACAACCATCTAAAAAGGAATTTGTCAAATGATTTAAAAATATTTACAGAGGTGAGTAAAATGAATGTGTGATGTCTGCCCTTGTGGAACTTTAAAACCTCTTGGAGAATAAGGGGACCAATATGCCTTGAATGCCTTTCATGTTATGCTAGGATATTTTATTATGCAATTTGTCTAAATCTTCAAAGTACTTCAAGGTAGGTATTATTATCATCCCCATTTTAGAGATGAGGAGACAGTTTCAGAGAGATTGTATATTTTTGTTGAAAGCCATGTGGAAGGTAACATGGCTCCAAAGCCTAAGGCTTTTCCTTTATACAATGCTGCCAATCCCAAAAATGTGTTTAAGTAGAGTACAAATAAACAAATATACAGAAATACAAATATTAATGCAGGATGAAGAGGACAGCATTTGGGAAGTTACTTTTGAAGTTGATCAGCTCTTCTTTTTATTTTGTTTATTCTCATAATTCCAACATCTTATTTTTTTCTGATTGTGGCCAGAATCATATATAGGTATGGTCAGAATAGGTTGTTTTTTTTGTTTGTTTGTTTTGTTTTTTGTTTTTTTTTTTTTTTTTTTTTTTTTTTTTTTGAGACGGAGTCTGCTCTTGTTGCCCAGGCTGGAGTGCAATGGCATGATCTTGGCTCACCACAACCTCCACCTCCCATGTTCAAGCGATTCTTCTGCCTCAGACTCCAGAGTAGCTGGGAGTCACCACGCCTGGCTACTTTTGTATTTTTAGTAGAGACGAGGTTTCTCCAGGTTGGTCAGGCTAGTCTTGAATTCTCGACCTCAGGTGATCCAGCTGCCTCTGCCTCCGCCTCCCAAAGTGCTGGGATTACAGGCGTGAGCCACCACGCTTGGCCGGGAATAGGTTTAAAGGAGGAAAATTCCAAGATTGGAGTGCTTTCTATCTGGTAGAAGCTTTTTATATATTTTTCGTCAAACCTGAGAGATGTGGCATTCTGTCTAGTGAAGAAGTTAAGATTCAAAAATATATGAGCTTCCTTGGATCATACCAACACTGAACCTAGATTAGCATTCAAGTCTATTTGGTGGTTCAAAGCCCATTGTACCATAGCAGAGAGACAGTCATAACTCAAAGGCGTAGGGACATAAGAACTCCCTCTCTCACCTCTTGAAGTTTGATATTTGAGTCTTGATATTTGATATTTGAGAAATTAATAAACAATAGACCAATTACAAGGAGAAAAGGCACAGCATAATTGATTTATGTGCATGGGAGCATCACAGGAAGGTGAATGCCCAATTCTAGTAGCTCTAGACCCAGTAAGGGCTAGAAGTTTATATACCCTTATTCAGAGGGGAGAGAGGAAAGTGGGATGTAGGCCATTTTAGAAGAGTAGTAAGTGACCTTTACGAGAGATGAATGGGTCCATACAACAGACAATAGTCTGGAACAAAGCTCATTTGGGCTGTAGGTGTGGTGTTCGATTTTCAATCTCTTCCTCTGTGATATGAGTTTAATTTTCCTTGGTTAATGAAATTTCAGTAGCAAAATTGAGGACAATTGTGTTCCTCTTCAGTGGACTGGATCTTTAGCTAGATAAGGGAACTTCAGAGAAGAGTCTCTTCCTGTGCTTCCAGAGAGGAAGAGGGGAAAGAGATGGGGGGTGGGAGAAGGTCGGAGAAAGGCCTTGCTTCTGAGGCTGCTGCTGTAGCACAAAGTATCAGTATGTCAAAGCACCATGCTTTGGGGTACCATTTTCTGAGCCCCAACAAAGGAAACCTGGTATTGTGATTAGGTACCAAGACTGTCTCTGTCGTGTGCAGATTATCTCTGCTTTAGTCTCCTCATCAGTAAAGAGGATGATCATTTAAAAAAAAAAAAATTAATGAGGTGGTGTCTAGCTATGTTGCCCACGCTGGTCTCAAACTCCTGGGGTCAAGCAATCCTTCTGTCTCAGTCTCCCAAGTGGCTGGGATTACAGGTGTACACCACGATGCCGGCTCAATACCCACCTTATAAGGCTGCTATTAGGATACAGCATTTGTGGTGTTTATCTGTCTGCTGATACTGAATAGTTTCTGTAGGTAGGCACACAGGCAAGTGAGTAGGTCAATGTGACCTACTAATAATAACAAATATGGGATTACTTGTTTGCTGCTTGCTTAAACTGCTGCTTGCTTAAAAAGTTCTGGGCCATTGGCTCTGATTCTTCAGGTGTGCTGAAATCTACTGTGCTCCTGACTCTATCTAACTGAGCCTGTCACTTCACCTCATGGGACCTGGGGGGCAGGAAGGCTGACGCAGCTATGAGGATGCTTCTGCTGTTTGCTGTGTGTAATAAACTGTCTTGTTCTGATCCATTGAGTCTCATTGTCTCCTTTTGGCACCTGTGGAGAGATAGCAGGTTTACTCCTTGCTGCCTAAAATTGGGGTTCTCTCCTGACTCTCACAGGGTTCACATTAAATGAAGAACATTAGATGAGACGATATATGCAAAGCAGTACACTATCTGCTCAATAGTCGATGCTCAATAAATGTTTCTTCTCCTACATTTATAATCAATCAAAATCTAACTATCCCCAAAAGCTTTGGTTTGAGGAATGTAAAACCAGTGTAAAAGTTGCACTTTATTTACTTATGGGGAGATCAATCCCTTTATGGACCAGAAAATTACTTCACCTAATAACTCAAGATATAAGAGATTAGTCTTGACCTGAGACCACATTAATTAGTGTGGAGGGAGCTGGAGGGAGCTAGCAATCAAGGGCCTGGGAGACAGGTGAGACAGAAAATCTGAGTGGACACATACAATTTGTTTATATATATTAAGTTATATTAAAAAGGCAGCATAAGCACAGTGGTTCATGCTTGTAATGCCAGCACTTTGGGAGGCCAAGGTGGGTGGATCACTTGAGGCCAGGAGTTCAAGACCAGCCTGGCCAACATGGTGAAACTCAATCTCTACTAAACCTTGTCTCTACTAAAAATGCAAAAATTAACCAAGTATGGTAGCAGACACCTGTAAGCCCAGCTACTCAGGAGGCTGAGGCACAAGAATCACTTGAACCCAGGAGACAGAGGCTGCAGTGAGCCAAGAAGGCACCACTGCACTCCAGCCTGGGCAACAGAATGGCACTCTGTCTCAAAGAAAGAAAGCGGTATATTCAGCAGCAGAAGATAATGAAAACATAGTATATTTAATAGAACATTATGTGATTGTTTTATATGATTGGCAACATGATAGTTGATAATGCTGGTTCTAGAGGCCAGATTCAAATCTGAGTTTAAATTCTCTCCCCACCCCAACACTAGTAGAGATGTGAGTAAGCTACTCTCCCTCACTAGGCTTATTTTCCCGCAACATAGGGATAATCGTTCCTTTCTCCCAGAGTGGTAGTGGATGTTAGGAGTTAATACAGGGCTGTTCCTCTACCCTTCCTGAAGATATGGTTTTAAAACCATGAGATGGAGTGAGCAAAGTAGGCACTTGTGCTGGGACATGTGGGTAGTCACAGTGGTCCGAATGGAGTGAGAAGAGCAACCACATTAAGACCCCAGCCAGCATAGGGTGTCAGAGCCTGAGCAGGAGGAGAAAGATATCTACATAGGAGGGTGGGCAAACATGGGAAGTTGGTGCCTAAGGAGGCGAGGATGGTGATCACACGTGATGAGGGGCAGCCCAGCACCAGCCATTGGAGCTCAAGTAGGATGAAGCATCCCCAGAGGCTGGCCTGACATGGAGTATTGGAGCCTGAGTGGGCTACAGAGGGAAAAGGGTGGCCTGTTGTGGAGTGTCAGAACCTAAAGGAAGTGAGGAGGATGTCCATGCAGGATGACCTGGCGCACCGTGTCAGGACCTGAATGGAATGAAGAAGAAATGCAGGGGAGGGGACAGTGGCCCAAAGGGAAATTTGTTGCAACACCACTAATCAAAGGAATCAACCTGTAACAATGAGCATATTTCATGCTCAGGTTTTAGTTTCTAGAAACCACTCCCCACTAAAGGAACCAGGGTCCCTTCGAACATTGGCTAATTCCAGTCTCCTTCACTATAGTGACTGGAAGACACCACCTTATTACAATCCAGTGATCGAATAACTGTCATTAGCTATTGGACGAATCAAAATCAGGTGCCACGTGATAAGATGCAAAGAGAAGATGCGTTCTGTGGTATTCTTACCAAAGCCATGTAATTTGAATCTGGAAGTCAGGAAGAATCAGGCAAACCACACTGAGGAACAAAGTGGGCTGCGATGTTCAAGAGTGTCAAGGCCACAGAATGACCTCCAAGATATATTGCTGAAAAAGACAAGGCACAGAATAATTTACAAAATATGCTGCCTCTGCGTAAAAAGAGAGGGAAGGGGATAATAAGCTGTCCATTTCTATGTATGTGCATAAGTATACTGGAGGGTTCCTAAAATACTAAGAACATGGGTTACCTATGGGTGTAGTGAGAACTACACTGAAGGCAGACAATGATGAGACTTTTCACTGTATGCATTTTTAAAAAACTTTTAATTATGAAATTCACATATTAGATTAACCATTTCAAAGTATACAATTGAGTACATTCACATTTAGTACATTCACAATGTTATTGCAACCGCCACCTCTATATAATTCTAAAACATTTTCACAACTTATTTATTTCTTCATTGGTTTGTTTTGAGATAGGGTCTTGCTCTGTCACCCAGTGTGGAGTGCAATGACACGATCTTGGCTCACGGCAACCTCTGCCTCCTGGGTTCAGGCGATTCTCCTGCCTCAGCCGCCAGAGTAGCTGGGATTACAGGCGTGTGCCACCACATCCAGCTAATTTTTGTATTTTTAGTACAGAGGAGTTGTGTCATGTTGGCCAGGCTGGTCTTGAACTCCCGACCTCAAGTGATCTGCCTGCCTCAGCCTCCCAGAGTGCTGGGATTTCAGGCATGACCCGCTGTGCTCAGCCTATTTTCACAACTTTAAAAGAAAACTCTGTAATCATTAAGCAGTTCCTCCCTATTTTTCCTCTCTCCTAACCCCTGGCAACTCCCAATCTGCTTTCTAGCTCCATAAATTTACCTATTTTGGATATTTCATATAAATAGATACAACACGTGACCTTTAATATCTTGCTTCTTTCACTAAGCGTAATATCTCTGAGGTTCACCCACGTTGTAGCTTGCAATAGTACTTCATCCATTTAAATGTACAAGTATTATTCCATTGTATGTATATACCACATTTTGTTTATCCCTGCACCTGTTGATGGACATTTGGGATTTGGGTTGTTTCCACGTTTTGGCTACTGTGAATTTTGCTGCTAGAAACATTTGTGTACAAGTATTTAAGTTGCTGTTTTCAATTTCTTTGGTATATACCTTGGAGTGTGGCATTGCTGGGTCATATCATAATTTCACATTACACTTTTTTCTGAGGAACTGCAAAACCTTTCCATAGCAGCTGCACCATTTTATATTCCCATCAGCAATGTATGGAGGTTCCAGTTTTTCCATGTTCTCACCAACAATTGTTATTTTCCATTTTTGTTGTTGTTTTAATTATAGCCGTGGTAGTGGTTATAAAGCAGTATCTCATGGTTTTGATTTGCGTTTTTCTAATAACTAATGATATTGAGAATCTTTTCATTTGCTCATTGGCCATTTGTATATCTTCTTTGGAGAAATGTCTGTTCAAATCCTATATACGCTTTTAATGATCTAGTTTTGGAAACTTTGAATGTATTGCCTAATTAAACAGTTTTTAAAATAAAAGAAAAAGCCATTTAACTGTTTTGGATCTTACTTTCTTCCTTTAGACACTGTAGGGATTGGGCTAGATCGCAGTTGTCAACCTTGAAATTATTGACATGTTGGGCCAAATAATCATTTTTTCTTTCTTTTTCTTTTTGTCTTTTCTGTTTTTTTTTTTTTTTAGGTGGGGGTCTCACTCTCTCACCTAGGCTAGAATGCAGTGGCTCGATCTCAGCTGACTGCAACCTTCACCTCCTGGGCTCAAGTGATCCTCCCATCTCTGCCCCGCAAGTGGCTGGAACCACAGGTGTATACTACCATGCCCAGCTAATTGTTTCTATTTTCGGTAGAGACAGGTTTTCGCCATGTTGCTCACGCTGGTCAACCCCTGAGCTCAAGCAATCTACCTGCCTGGCTTAGCTTCTCAAAGTGCTGGGATTACAGGCATGAACGACCGTGCCCAGCCACAAATAATTCTTATCATGTGACTTGTCCTGTGCGTAGTAGGTTGCTTAGCAGCATCCCTGGCCCCTACCTATTAAACTCCAGTAGCCCCAACCCCACCCAGGTTTGACAAGCAAAGGTGTCTCCAGACATTGCCAAATGTCTCCTGGGGAGCACAGTTACCCTGAAAACCACTGGAGATCAATGGCCCCACAGGCCCCTGAACCTGGATCAGTTTACAGGTAGTGTTGTGACTTTGCAAACGATTTTCAAAAACAAACAAAGAAAAATAATTAACATATTGTATATTTATTTTGACAAAGCCTCTATAGACTAAGACCTCATGCATCTTTGCTTTTGCTTAGAATGGAGTCAACTTAAAATACAAATACTCGTGGATCACCCTGGGTCAGAAGCTCTGACCCAGACCCATTTATTTATGTATCTGATTATTAAAATGGGAAACAAAGTTAAATAAATGATGTTTTTGAGTTTTGTAAATCAGATTCAATCTGTAGGGGAGAGTAGGTAATAAAAGAAGTTCGTGGATGAAATAGCTGAAAACCACTTAAGTAGGTGATCCGCATTTAAGTAGATTGACTTTCAACATTGTTCTGTTTTTTTGCCATGGTTCCACAGGGTGGCAGTAGTGAGTTTGGAGTAAGATTTTTGTTTGCCACAGAAGCACTTCAAAGGTAATCAGTACAAATAGGACTTTGCTGTTTCCAAAACACTAAAGGAAACAAAACAAAACCTCATGGAATTTTCCCCATAGTATCCTGTACAGTCTCCCCCAACCTCCTTCACCCCTTAAGTGTCTCCATTGAATCCAATTTTTAAAAATAAAGCTTATTCTACTTCCTCATCTATTACCCTGTTGCCAGAGGTATCTGACTTCCTCTTCTTCAAAACAAGCCGAAGACCTAGACATATTAGTTGGATGCTCACCAACCTTCGCTGGTTACTCATGACTAGCAGCCTAAAACAAACTCCTTCATCTCTTTCCATTCTGTCCCATGAACCCCAAAGCTGGCCCTTGGGCCGGGGCCATGCTTTTTCTCCCAACTGCATGTACCTATACAGAGAATTCTCACCATCTAGAAATCCCATCCTGTTTGCTTAGCCTGAAAAATGCCTTCTCATCTAATCTCCATGACCCGGCTCAAATGGGCACTTCATATCTGAAGCTTTCTCTGACTGCCCCAGGTCACTAATTGTCCTGTCACATGGGCTCGACACCACCTGTTTTAGCACCAACTATACTCTCTTTTAGAGAAAAGGTATTTTATTCATTAACTCCTTTATTGTCACTACTAGTCATTCACTAGCACATAATAGGTTCCCTGGTACATAATGGCAAATTTCTGGAATGAATAAATCAATGAATAACTGAATTAAGAGACTTAGGCTTTAAAAATTTGCACCAATTTAAATGATATATATATGTGCCAAAAAAACAAGGGGAATCAGGGTGTCCACCCTTCTTACTCAAAAGAATGGAATAAACTAACAGTAGAGTATTGCAAATGGAATTAGTGGCTGGATGTCATGGCTCACACCTGTAACCCCAGCACTTTTGGAGGCTGAGGCAGGTGGATCACCTGAGGTCAGGAGTTCAAGACCAGCCTGGCCAGCATGGTGAAACCCCATCTCTACTAAAAAATCATACTGTAATCCCAGATATTTGAGAGGCTGAGTCAGGAGAATTGCTTGAACCCAGGAGGTGGAGGCTGCAGTGAGCCAAGATCGTGTCACTGCACTCTGGCTTGGGTGACAAGAGCAAGATTTCATGTTAAAAGAAAAAAAAAAAGGAATTATTTGCTTTTATGGAGGCAAGCAGAGTGCTGGAGTCTGTAATTTTATCTATTGCCAAATTTACCAAGTGCTTTGTGATCTATGAATGTGTCTTTTGAAACTTTTATTAGGTCTAACAATTCCTACTTTGTAATTTGTAATTTGAAATGAAACTGGCAGCTTCCTTTTACTCTGTAATCTAGCTAACTGTCTTATGGAACTGGCCCTTTTATGTCTGATTTCTTCCTGTGGCAAGGGAATCCTGATTGCTTTCAAAACTTGTGTTGTCTGCATCATTAATTTGGCACTTATTGGCTACAACTTTGAGAACGCTCATCTTCATTTGTGTATATACCCCCCACACCCCTAATTCACTGTAAGATGTTTGAGAGTGGTGAGCATATTTAGAAGTTTTTGTATTTCGGTGATAATCCAGCTTATTGCCTTATGCATGTGTTGTTTACTTACTTTTCTCTCCTTTACACTAGTAGAGGACATTGCCCGATATCTTAGTTGAAGTCTCTATAGTGTTACAAATAGACACTTATTTTTCACTCATGCAAAGTCCAAAAAAGGTATTCCTGCGCAGCACATGGCTCTTCTCCAAGTGGTGATGTGGGACCAAGTCCGCTTTCACCACGTGGCTTCTAAGGTCACCTTACTCATCTGCATCAAGACAGAAGGGGCAAGTACACAGAGAGAGGATCATTCGCAGGAGATTTTTGTGGGCCAGGCCTAATGCAACACAAATTAGTCTTCACATTCTATCGGCTAGAACACAGTCATATGACTTCACCTTGCTCCAGGAGAAGCTGGCAGATGTAGTCTGTCAAGGAAGAAAAGGCAACGTGAACAGAGTGGTCTCTGCCACACTTGGAAAAAAATACTAATAATTAGGTTACTTTTTATAATTTTACTTGCCTCATATGCCATCTATTTTCACTCATAATTTCATTTTATTAACACACATCTGTTTCCACTACATACTGATACTGTTATCAAGCTTTAATAGTTTATCACCTTTCTCTCGCCTGGGGTATTTATCAACTTAATTCCAATGCTAAAATAGCCACTGTTAACATTTTAAAAATATTTTCTCTGCACATAAATTTGTATGTATTTTAATATAATTGTAGTAATATACACTTTGTATCTTATTTTTACATAACATTATAGCATAAACATTTTCTCCTTCTTAGGAATGTTTCGGTAGCAACTTTTTGTTTTTTATTTTTATTTTTTAGGTAGGGTCTCCCTCTGTTGCCCAGGCTGGAGTGCAGTGGCAAGATCTCGGCTTACTGCAACTTCTGCCTCCTGGGCTCAAACAACCCTCTCACCTCAGCCTCCCCAGTACCTGGGACCACAGGTATGTGCCACCACCCTCAGCTAATTTTTTTGTATTTTTGGTAGAAACAGGTTTTGCCATGTTGTCCAGGATGGTCTGGAACTCCTGAGCTCAAGTGATCCGCCTGCCTTGGCCTTTCAAAGTGCTGGAATTACACGTGTGAGCCACCACGCGTGACCCCAGTAGCAACATTTTTTATGGCTCTATAGTGTCTATGATCTGCTTAGATATTATACCCTTCTTATTGGGGCATTAAGCCGTTTCTTCATTTGTTACTATTGTTGCCTGAGTTCAAATTCTGACTCATTTCCTAGCTAAATGACTGTGGGCTTTCTGGTTCTGGGTTCCTTATTTGTAAAGTGGGGCTGACTATACTATCTACCTCCCATGGTTTGAGGGGATTAAATTAGTTAATATGTTTAAAGCAGTAAAAGAGTTTTCTTCTGGAGACTTTCATACATTCATTTTATTATTATTGAGACGGTCTCGCTCTGTCACCCAGGTTGGAGTGCAGTGGTGTGATTTGCCTCTCTGCAGCTCAATCTCCTGGGCTCAAGCGATCCTCCCACCTCAGCCTCCCGAGTAGCTGGGACTACACTCATGTGCCACCTCACCCAGCTAATATGCATATATATATATATATATATATATATATATATATATATATATACACACACACACACACACACACACATTGCAGAGGCTGGGTTTCGCCATGTTGCCCAAGATGTTCATTTATTAATTCCACAAATATTTATTCATTGTCATCCTGTGCTGGTCACTATTCTAGGGGCTTTGATACAAAAATTATGAAAGGAAGGGACTATCTAGTGGAGAAAACATACCAGAAAGCAAAGAAATAATTCCATTGCTATGCGCCATAGGGAGATGAACTTCACCAGGAGATAGAGAAATAGTCAAGTGGAAATCCAAGCTGACTTAAGTCAGGAAGGCCTCATTTGCCTAAATTTGCCTACAGACCAATTTGCCAAATGACAAATGTTCAAAAAACTACCAAATACCTAAAACATGTTTTTAGGCTGTTCACAGCAGTGGTTTCACCATCAGTGGCAAGGATAGAAGCAAAGCTCCAGTTTGTAAAAAACAGAGAAGACCGCGAATTGTTTTTAATGGAAAGTCCACCCACAAACAGTAGGAAGTATCCTAAGGTATGAAATACACTTGAAGTTGATATTCAACTGAGCTAAACTGATAACCCCCTGGGGGAAAACAGCAGCAGCAAAATAACTGCAGTCACACTGCTGTGTAATGAAAATTTCAAAAGAAATCAGTAATTCAGCAAATGTCTTTAGTGATTTGGCCTTCTTCTGGAAGTCAGAGAAATGTTTTCTGAGTAGATGATATTTAACCTGGGACTCAAATGTGAGAGAAGGCCTAAAAAACTCTTCTATAATTAATACTTGGACAACTCATATAGTACTTATTACAGACCGTCCTTTATTAGAGTACTTGGGACATGTACTTGATATCTTAATATGAGTTCTTTAGGTGCAAGGTATGTAAAAGTTCACTAATTGTTTATGGATACACGTGAATTGAGTGTGGTGAGACAAACAGGTGTGTCTGTTGGATGACCCCTGAGGCTATCTCTGGGTGGCTTGGCAATGAGCTGGCTAGGCTTGGTGGCTCCCTCTTCCCTCTACAGGGGTTCCAAATGCTAACAGTCCTGGACAATTGGCATTCCTAGCACTGGTGTGCAATTCTGAGCTCAGATAGTTTTCCCTCCTCATGCAAGGCTCTTCTCAGGAAGAGGGAGCAGGCAAGATTTCTGTTCTGGAACACAACCTTTGGAATGTGTAGCCATTCTGAGCCCACACATGTGTGCTCATGAGATGCCAATCCTGCTGCTGTCCCTTCTGCTTGTAGATTCCTGTCTGCACTGTGTGGCCTGAACCCCTCACACAATTGGGTGACATCCATGGTAGTATTTCACTCTGCCAACATTGAGTGAATGTATAAACAAAATTGAACAAAATGATGATACAACTCAGCTGTGATCTAGATTATCCTATAGGCATGCTATAGAATGGAGTTACAGGTGAAAAGCAATAAAACCTTGGGTATTAGTCTGTTCTCACGCTGCTAATAATGACATACCCCAAACTGGGTAATTTACAAAGGAGAGAGGTTTAATGGACTCACAGTTCCACATGGATGGAGAGGCCTCACAATCATGGCAGAAGGTGAATGAGGAACAAAGTCATGTCTTACATGGTGGCAGGCAAGAGAGTGTGTGCAAGGAAACTCAACTTTATAAAACCATCAGACCTTGTGAGACTTATTTACTATCACCAGAACAGCATAGGAATAAACCACCCTATGATTCAATTACCTCCCATCAGGTCTCTCTCATGACACATGGGGATTACGGAAGCTACAATTCAAGATGAGATTTGGGTGGGGACACAGCCAAACCATATCACCTTGAAACTGCAGTCTTAATGCTTGTTTCTCTTCTTCCAAATAGGGAGGTCAACTGAAGATGCTGCCTTTTGTTGAGCATATCACTGCTCTTTCTACGCTCAATTTAGATGTCCATGATACTTTCAGAGAATGAAAACCTCACTAATGATAACCAGATATGTTGACTTTTTTTGGCCTCTACCTATAATAAATTAATTGCATCTGCTTTCCTGGCCATTAGAAAATGAATAAATTAATTACTTTCATGGAAGGAAAGGTAATTTTTTTTTGTTTTTATTTTAAAACTATTTCAAACTTAAAGAAATGCTGCAGACATAGTACAAAAAATGTTATTTTTCCTGAATTATTTGAGAGTAAGTTGCCAGCATGATGCTTCATCACATCCAAATACTTTCATGTGTATTTCCTACAAACAAGGTGCTATGGTTTGAATGATGAGGGTCCCACAAAAATTCATGCTGAAACTAATCCCCAATGCAACAGTTCTATGAGATGTGGCCTTCAGATTGTGATTAAGTTCCACCTCCATGAATGGGATTAGCACCCTTGGAAAGGGGCTTAAGGCTGAAGGGAGCACTATCTTGCTTTTCCATCCCTTTTCCATGTGAGGATACAACATTCCTCCCCTCCAGAGGATGCAGCAATAGGGTGCCATCTTGGAAACAGAGAACAGCCCTTAGCAGGCACCAGTCCTGCTGGCATCTTGATCTTGGACTTTCCAGTCTCCAGAACCATGAGAAATAAACTTCTTTTGTTTATAAATTACCCAGTCTTTGGTATTTTGTTATAGCAGCACAAATGGAGTAAAACACAAGGACATTTTCCTTTATAAGCCCTACCCAAAATCAAAATTGGGAATATTAACAATAACACAAAACTACCATTTAATCATGGATCTCATTCAAGTTCTGTGTTATTCCATTAATGTCCTTTATAGCAAAAGTATCCAATTCAGGATCAGTGATTACATTTAGTTATCTTATCTCTTTAGTTCCATTCAACTAGATCTGTTCTTGACTTTCCTTGACTTTCATTACTTTGACACTTTTGAAGATTACAGGCTATTTGTCAGATAGCTCCCAATTTGGGTTTATTTGATATTCCTTATGATTACATTCAGTTTATGCATTTTTTGGCAGGGATGTCATTGAAGTAGCGCTGTGTTCATACTGTTGCATCTTATTAGATAGCCCATATTTCTCCTGGCTCCATTACTTGTGGTATTAACCTTGACTTCTTGATTAGGGAACTATCTGCTAGGTTTCTTCATTACAAAGTTATCTTTTAAAATTGTATTATTAAGAAGTATTTTGTGAAGGTACTTTGAGGCTAGGTAGTCATCTTATTCCTCTTCAAACTTTCACCCACTGCATATTAGCATCCACTGTATTTCTGGGCTAAATCAGTTACTTGTGCTGGCTGTCAAATGGTGATTTTCTGACTCCGTCATTTCTTCTCCATTCATCAGTTGGCATTCCACTGTAAGAAAAACTTTCTCCTTTTCCCACTTGTTTATGTCAGTATGAACTCATAGATCCTATTTTATTTAATGGGTTAATCATGCCATGATTATTTATTTTTATGCCATTTATTTTAAGGACTCATGAATTTCTATTTTATTACCATAGGGATCCATGAGACCCACACATTGGGGGCCAGAACATAGGGAATAAATGAGTCCCACATTGGGCACCAGAATGTAGGGAGCCAGCCCCATATCACTCATGGGTACCCTGAGTTTGGTGGCAACAGAGGAATGCAAAAAAGACAGATTGAGAGACAGTGGGACCAGGGGGCCATCACTTATTACTGGAGGCAGTGAAGGCCCTGAGCTCTGATCATCCACTCTATTTATTGATTACAATCACTTTGATCTATAGGGTAGGGGTGGAGTGATGGTAGAGTGAATCAGTGAGCTGGAAGTGAATCAGTGAGCCAGAACTGGCATATCATTCTAAGGATTGGTAACAGTGGTGGTTTGGGAATTTCACAAAACAAGAACATGTGGTTATCTTTAGCTTATTATCTATCTACAGCTGGTGTAACATGGACCTTACATGTAGCCTATAAGTCTGGCTATGTCATAGTGCTATGAAGGGGTTATAGTCCTTGAGAACAATATTTATGGTAACAGAGCCCAGGTCACCCTGCACTGGAACATGAGGCATGGAGAGGCCTTCTTCCTCAGAGGCCTCCTGTGGCCTTCCATAGTTTGTTGTTCCTTGTTTATATGTTACTTAAAACCAATTTATGTAGGCACTCTGTATGTCCTTTCTCCTTTGCTGTTTTTCCCAACAATTTCTTTACAATCTTACAGTTGTATGAATGTGTAATCTGTTACTATTGCTATTTCTGTGCCTTGTCACATATCTGAATGCGGGAGACCCCGTTAAGCTATCTTCTGTGTTCTTTTGACATGTCATCATCATTCTTTGAGCATTTCCTTATTTTCTGTCCCAATAAGATATTCCCTGTCCCAACACTGGAATCAGTCAATTCTCCAAAAAGACCTGCTTCATTTTAGTGGAGAATGGCATTTAGAAAATGAAAGATTCGTCTAGATAATAGGCATGCTTCTTGGTAAGGGGGTGTTGGTGCTTCCAGGCCCCCTCAATGGATAAAACTAGAGAACATATGCATGTGTATATACACATACATACATGCATACACAACCATATCTATACTTGTTTCAATATCTCTATTGAAAATTCCAGTTCAACGCCACATGGCTTATTTTAGTTTTTTCAGCTTCTGTATTCATAGTCCCTTCCCCAACAGTTAGAAAACTGTCTCCCTTCATCCTCAGTTTGTTTACTTACCTGATCAATCCCCTCCATGTAACCAAACTTCCATCACCACTGCCATCCCCCATCCCACCGAACCCCACAAGACAGCCTTGCTTGACTCTAACAGCCTGAACTGGGCCACCACTCCAGAGTCCTCTGACCTCCCCATTCTCACTTTGCTCAGCCCCACCTTGTACTTTTACACAGAATTATTCAGAAAGGAAGGAGAGATGGAAGCAAACTATAAATCCCCTTTAAGTTGATGTTTATAATAAAAACTAATACAAAAGAAAAAATACACAGGAAAAGAATTTTAATTTTTCCTGGACACCTTCCAATTGTTTTAGTACACCAGTATTCCAAGTAAATAAAAAAATTTTAGTCAAGCTTTATTATGTGATACAATTTTAATGTGAAAATTGTGAGGAAGGGCTGTTCTTATTCTTTTCCAGTTTCCTTTTCTTTTTCCATTTCTATTCTTTTTTCTTTTTTTTAGAGGGAGTCTGCTCTGTTGCCCAGGCTGGAGTACAGTGGCGTGATTTCAGCTCACTGCAACCTCCACCTTTTGGGTTCAAGTGATTCTCCTGCCTCAGCCGTCTGAGTAGCTGGGATTACAGGCATGCACCAACATGCCCAGCTAATTTTTGTATTTTTAGTAGAGTCAGGGTTTCATTATGTAGGCTAGGCTGGTCTTGAACTTCTGACCTCAGGCGATCTGCCCCCCTCAGCTTCCCAAAGTGCTAGGATTACAAGCATGAGCCACCGAGCCCGGCCTTCCACTTCTGTTCTATCTTTTCTATTTCATGGGTGGCTGAAATAAGAGAAAGGGAATGATATCACAAATTTATTTAGTAAAATATGCATTACTAGAAAAATTAATTGAGAAGTGTGTGACTTAAGGTAAAAAAATCTCTTATCAAAAAAATTATATATTCAATATCTTAAAAGTTAGACGTTCATAAGTATGGTGATTAACTTTTAGGAAAGAACCTGTTATTTATCAGCATATTAAAGTCTTACTGAAGTAAAGTGAAAAGGATAGGCTGGTAGATTTTAATGCAAATTAAAGCAAAAAGATTAAGATTGAGAGAGGGAGCTGTTATTTATGGAAGGAGACTTAGTTAGGACTGAGGAAAGGAACTATAACTTATAGAGGGTAATTAGGTTGGAATTATCCTCAGCTATGACTCACAAAGATCCAAATTAATGATGGTTTAAACCAGTTGAATCATACAGTTTGGATATTTGTCCCCCTAAATCTTATGTTGTTGAAATGTAATCCCCAGTGTTGGAGGAGGGGCCTGGTGAGAGGTGTTTGGGTCATGAGGGCAAATTCTTTATGGCTTGGTGCTGTCCTCATGATACTGAGTGAGTTCCTGTGAGATCTGGTTGTTTAAAGGTGTGTGGCGCCTCCCAGTCCTCCCTCTCTTGCTCCTCCCCCTGCCATGTGAGACGCATTCCCCCTTTGCTTTCTGCCATGGTTGGAAGCTTCCTGAGGCGTCCCCAGAAGCTGATGCCAGTGCTATACTTTCTGTACAGCCTGTAGAACCATGAGCCAATTAAACATCTTTTCTTATAAATTACCCAGCCTCAGGTATTTCTTTGCAACACAAGAACTGCCTAACAAAAAGAAAGTTTACGACCTCTTCTGTAAAGGTGAATAAAGGTGAATAGTTCAATACTGGGGTGGTGCTCTGCTCCTTGAAATCTTTAGAGACCCTGACTGCCCCTAGCTTTTGATCTGCTCTCTTAGGCTATGCCCTTCATCTTCCTCATCCAAGATGGAGCTCTAACTACCACATTCATAGTCAAAGGGTTAAATGGAGGAAGAAGGGAAAAAAGGAAAAGCACCAGCTATCTTTAAAGGAAATTTCCTGGAAGCTGCTGCATAATTCTTTTCCTTATAGCCTGCCGACCAGAACCTGGTCACTTGGCCACACTTGGCAAGGGAGGCTGGAAAAGGATTCTTATAGTCCTGGTGGCCCTATGCCCTGCTAAGAATCAGGGATTCTAACACCAGTAGGCTGTTTGGGGTAGGCAACCATTGATCTCTATCGCCAGAGGGTCTACTGGATGTTGTCTATTTCCTTATCATAAAATGGGTTAAACTGGCCTGGTGCATGACTCATGCCTGTAATCCCAACACTTTGGGAGGCTGAGCCAGGCAGATCATTTGAGGTCAGACGTTCGATATCAGCCTGGACAACATGGTGAAACCCTGTCTCTACTAAAAAAAAAAAAAAAAAAAAAGCTGGCTGAGGTGACAGCCACCTGTAATCCCAGCTACTCAGGAGGCTGAGGCAGGAGAATCACTTGAACTTGAGAGGCAGAGGTTGCAGTGAGCTGAGATCATGCCATTGCACTCCAGCCTGGGCAACAAGAGTGAAACTCCACCTCAAAAAAAAAAAGTAATAGAATAATTTAAAATAAGATTTACAATGATTCTAATGACATGAAAAATACAAGACATCAAAATATGTAAATAAATATTAATAATATTAAATGAAATATGGACACTTGTATATATGTGTCTAGAAAAACAGACTAAAAAGAAACACCTGAATATTGTTAGTTGTTATTTTTTGGTTATGGGATTTGGGATGGTTAAATTTTCTTTATAATTTCTTGGGTTTTCCATTTTTAAAAATTTTGTCATTAGAAACTGTAGCATTGATAATGGGAGAAGATTATTTTTAAACTCAGTTAGCTTTAGATTTTTAACATTTATAAATGCTTATGCCCATAACTATTTGTTCACAATTATGTTCCATAGAATGGATTTACAGAATATGATCACCATAACCCTGAAGTCACTTGCATACACACTAATTTAAAAATGTAAATATTCACTCTAAAATGTATTCATCTGGCTGGGCATGGTGGCTCACACCTGTAATCCCAGCACTTTGGGAGGCCAAAGCAGGCAGATCACGAGGTCAGGAGTTTAAGACCAGCCTGGCCGACATGGTGAAACTCCATCTCTACTAAAAATACAAA
>NW_016107333.1:13507314-13527792 GCF_001604975.1 Cebus imitator | reverse complement strand
AAAAAAAAAAAAAAAAAAAAAAAAAAGAATCTATTCATCTGAGGAGATTAGCCAGTGAATATTTCCTTTAAGAGGTGGTGGAAATATATTCATTTTTAAGGTTGACATTGTTAACATTAGAATAATAACAGTCTAAACAATATCTTGGACTATTACAGTAGCTAGGTACTTGGGTATGAGCAGGGCAAGAGAGGGCTCCCCCACTTCACACACACCAGATGTGTCCAGCGACTATCCAGTGATGGTCAGGCGGTTGTTAACGGTTTCTCTAAAGTAACAATTGGTCACACCTGGCACCAGGGACGGGCAGTCTCTTAACAGATAGAGAACACTTGAAACTGGTGATCAGCAGCTCCCAGATGAGATCTCAGCGCTGGATGAGTAGAGAGAAGTAACACAAGACCTCGGAAGCCTGCCAAGGTATCAAACCCCAAATGAAAAGTTGAAACTGCACGCTGGTCTTTCAAATCACCCTCTGGGCCCTCTTCCAAGTGTGCTTTCCTTCCTGCTCTAAAGCTTTTGAATAAACCTCCACTCCTTCTCTAAAACTTGCCTCAGTCTCTCCTGCCTTCTGCCCCTCAGTGGAATTGTTTCTTCTGAGGAGGCAAGAATTGAGGCTGCTGCAGACCCAGATGGATACGAATTCTTTATCGCTAACACGGCTATATGCACAGTTAACATTAACCATTCTGTTATAGTCAAAATCATGCAGCAGAATTTCAGAATTTTGCAAAAGTTGACCATATGTGTCATGTGGTCTTTTCCTCAAACCCCCCTCCCCACCGCCTTTTGTTTTGTTTTGTTTTTTGAGACAGAGTTTCACTCTTGTTGCCCAGGCTGGAGTGCAATGGTATGATCTCAGCTCACTGCAACCTCTGTTCCCAGGTTCAAGTGATTCTCCTGCCTCAGCCTCCTGAGTGGCTGGGATTACAGGCATGCACCACCACACATAGCTGATTTTGTATTTTTAATAGAGACGAGGTTTCTCCATGTTGGTCAGGCTGGTCTCGAACTCCGGATCTCAGATGATCCACCTGCCTTGGCCTCCCAAAGTGCTAGGATTACAGGTGTAAGCCACTGCTCCCAGCCCCCCTGCCTTTTTTTTTTAAGACAGTATCCCACTCTGTCACCCAGACTAGAGAGCTCATAGTGTGATCATAGCTCACTGCAGCCTCAAGCTCCCGGGCCCGAGTGACTCTCCCATCTCAGACTCCCAAGTGGCTGGAACTATACCCACCACACACATTTTAAAATGTGTCTCACTACATTGCCTAGACTGGTCTTGAACTCCTGGGCTTAAGCATCTCGACTTAATCTCTCAAAGTTCTGGGATTACAGGCCTGAGCCACTGCACCTCTCCCCCTCTGCCCTCTCTCCTCCCTCCCTTTCTCAGATTGCACACACACACACACACACACACACACACACACACACACTCTTCAAAGACTTATCTTTTAAGCACACTTCAGCAGTAAATAAGGAAGCTGGCATTAACCCAAGCCAACACATTCCCTGCTTTCTGAACATTAGAACATCCTGAGCCACAGTCTCTTCTGCATCTGAGAAAGTTTCCAGTATTTACCCACATTTCTGGCTGAGTTAACTCCCTCCTGCTGGGCAAGAAGAAGAAAGTGAGATGAGATGGGGAGAAGAAATGTATAGGATGTGGATTTTAAACCAATTATCTTCACCTACCCAAATAGGAACAGGACAGCTATCTAGCCTTCCCTGAGTATGTAACCGGGTTTTTTCTTGAATGTTGTGGGTTCTTGGCCTCCAGCCTCTTAAGGAATAAGTGGTGGGGCCACTGCAGGTGGACCGTATGCTTGTAAAGTGAATATTGGACCCAAAAAGTGTTGCAGAAAAGTGATTTTATTTAGGTAGAGAAAAGAGAAGGAAAGGAGAAGAGAAAGGCTTCCATGAAAAGTGTGGATGGGGATTCCAGAGGGAAAATCCCGGAGGGAGCTCCCACCTTGTGGGAGGGGATTCCAGAAAGCTGGAAATCTGGCGCAGGTGAGGGAGCACGGACTTTTATCCTGGGAGAAACCCCCACCTCCTCCAAGACCCTGGGCCAATGAAAAGAGTTCCTTAGAACTTCCGCTGGAGTGATTGACTTTTAGTTTCTTCCAGTGCTCGCGAAATTCAAACATAAACCGTTGAATCTCCCAGATGGAGAGAGATGGGAGGGGGCATCGCACTGGGAAATTCTTGCCCTTAAAGCTACGCCCTCTCATGGACCCCCAAAGAGAACACATTCCCTCAAGCAGATGGGCTGAAGTAGGTAGTGAAGATCCTTTTTTTATTTGGACATAACATTTGAAGTAGTTTCAGAGTGAAGAATGAAAGATTGTTTCCCTATTGCTGTTCTAAGTCTGTTTGCTTCTTAATTACATTCACGAATGCTCATTAATAAACCGTTTGAAGAGATTAACTGGAACGATGCCCAAGGTGGCATATGCCTCTTCCAGGCAGGAAAAAGGATACACTCAAATATGTGGATATGGACAATAGGCAAGCCAGCATAGTGACACACTTGTTTTATGAGCCACTTTAATTAAATAATACACGAACAAATGCTGAGTCAGGTCTTAATCCCTGACAAATAATATTAATTCCAATGAGATCAAAGATCATTTTTTCATAGATAATTTGATATATTTGTGGCCTATTTGTAGGGAGAAGAGGATATTCTGTTCTTAATCATTTCATTCTGGATTATGATAAATCTGCATTAACATATACGTGACTAATTTGGAATTTATGGGAAGTCCATTGGAGCTGAATTTATTCTTGTTCTCTGAAAAACTTGCTAAGGAAGTTACTTGTGTAAACAAGAATGCACTACATATGTAACCCATAATTTAGTAAAAAAAAATTTTTAATCCCAGGAAAAAAAAGAATGCAGAAGAAATCATGAGGAATTTGCAAAGAATATGTTCTAACTTTTAAAAGGCATCCTTGATATCAAAATGTCTAGTTGCAGTAGAAACAAAAGCCTGCGAGTTGTAGTTCTGTCACCTAACACCCATCATTAAACTCTTCCCTCTTCTCACTTAGCAATATATCGTGAACATTTTCACATGTCCGTATATATTATTTCTACAAGAAGATTTTTACTAGCTGCATGATAGCCCATCTCATGTTGTACCATAATTTATTTAACCTATTGTTGGACATTCAACCTGGCTATGACTTTTTTGTAATTGTAATGGTGCCGTGAACATTTTTCCATGTATTTATTTGTATGTACCTTTCTGATTGTGTTCTTAGGCTAAAGTCTTAAAAATAAGATTTTTGGATCATAGGATATGTTTAATTCAGGCTTTTAAGGTTATTCCCAAATTATAGAGCTAGAAGTCAGAGGCCAAGGGATCCCACTGATAGAGTCCGTAGATTAACCTCCTGGGTACAGAGCAAGGCCGAGAAGGACAAAGAATGCATCTCACGAGGCTGACACAAGTCATTCAGCCTCCTCCTTCCCCAAACTAGAGCCTCCTGTAGAGCTTATTTCCTATTCGTGTATCCTATAATATATTTACTTATTATTGTTATTTTTTGAGATGGAGTCTCTCTGCGTTGGCCAGGCTGGAGTGCAGTGGCACCATCTTGGCTCACTGCAACCTTTGCCTCCTGGGTTCAAGCTATTCTCCTGCCTCAGCTTCAGTAACTGGGATTACAGGTGTGCGCTACCACGCCTGGCTAATTTTTTTGGTATTTTTAGTAGAGACAGGTTTCACTGTGTTGGCCAGGCCATTCTCAAATTCCTGACCTCAGGTGATCCACCTGTCTTGGACTTCCAAAGTGCTAGAATTACAGGCATAAGCCGCTGCACCCGGCCAATTTATTATTTATTTTAATTATTATCTGTTTGCCTTCATTAACATATGAGGTCTATGAGGTCAGGAATTGGCTTTTTAATTTATTGCTGGATATCCAGTGCCGAAACAAATGCCATGTACATCATAAGCAATAATTCTATTTTTAATGAATAAATAAAACAAAGGAATTGGTAATCCTGCTAGATTATGTCCCAGTCAGATCACCTTGAAGTATTACGGTCAGGGCAGGCCCTATTTGGAGAGGAATATTGACACACTGGCAAGTGGTTTTTAAGTGTGTCCTGGGCAGAATGATTGAAGAAACCCTGATTGTTTGGTTTGGAAAAGAGAAGGGAGGTAGGGATAGAAAAGCTTGTCTATCTTAAAATATTCAACCCTCTTAAAACATTAAAAAGCCTTTCACATGAAAAATTTTGGGCTTATAACCTGTGCCAAAGGATGAAAATTGTTGACTTTTGCTCAACCTAAGAAAGAACTTGTTCGCAATTAGAGCTGCACAAGAATTGAATGGGCTTCCCTCCCTCACCTTGCTCTCTTTCTCTCTCTCCATATGTGTGTGTGTGTGTGTGTGTGTGTGTTTGTATTTTTTTTTCTCCATTTCTCTTCCTTGATATATATGAAAGAATTAGCTTTTTAATTCACTGCTGGATATCCAGTCCCTAAAAAAATGCTGTGAATAAGTAAACAAAGGGATTGATACTCCTACTAGATTATGTACCAGTCAGATTACCTTTGAAGTATTTTGGTCAGGCCAGGTCCTACTTAGAGAGGAATATATCCTTGATATATATGAACATATACATATAGAGGAATAGATATATATATATATATATTTTTTTCTCTTCGACCATTTTAAGGAGAAAACACTTATTGGGACATAGAGGTGATATAAGTGTCTGATGAGTAAAAAGATTCTGAAGGTTTCTTTCAATCTTGAGGTCTTATGATTCAGTAAATATAATAACATAGTTTTTATTTTTATAATTTTCTCACTGGTTCATCACCAGAGAAGGGGCCAATATAGGGACAAAGAAGAATATAATGATCTGATATAAAATAATATACATTTTGAGGATAGTCAAAAGTTTTGCTTACCAGAGATGGTATCTTCCATTCATTTCCCAGAAAGCTAGAAGATTAACCATTCAAAATTAATTGCTATGGATTGAAACTGATAGTAAACATTCTATTTATTCAGGGCAATGCTCAATAGAAAAAAATGTAAATTGAGGGTAACATCAAGTAAGAAAACAATCTAATTTTAGAAAAAAAAATGAGAGAGAGAGAGATAAAATATCCTAAATCAATACAGCTTAGTATTATTGAGATCATGGAATATAAATAAAATATTAAGGAATATATTGATAATCTGGTAAAATCAATAAGTTCCTTCCTTTCTTCCATCTTTTCTCTTACTGTTTCTTCTTTCCCTTTCTGTCACTTCTCTCCTCCTTCTTTCCCATTCTTCAGTAAGTATCCATTTATCACTGACTGTATTATAAGCTCTGGGAATATAATAATTAACAAATAGAGACATGGTTCCTTCCTACTTGGACCTAGCAGGAGCCAGTTAACAAGAGGAAGAAAAAAAGACTTTAAAGACCAAGAAAGGAAGGAGGAGTAGAAAAACAATGAAAAGAGGGGAAAAGGGCAACATCATTTGCTTATTTTTTTTCTACCTTCATTCCACTCCATTCCTTACATACTTTTCCTTGCTTGGTGCTATCTTATTTCAACTTCTGATAAAACCCATGCAATAATCATCCAAGTGTTCTTCTGATAGTATAGCAAATTCATTTATTTAATTATTTTCAATAAATTATTTTTAAATATGATCATTTTTCCCCAGGAAGAGAGGAAGATAGTAAATTGACAGTGGAGAAACCTGGAGGACATTGCCTTGACCAAGTCATGAAGGTTAGTGTCATCAGTGATATCCTGAGGGTATCGTGTCATTTGCCAGATCTCTATTCTTTCCCTTGACAGTTAATGATGAGAAAACCATCTCTGAAGTCAAAGGAAATTTTTGTTCATGAGGGACTTTGAGAAGTCTTGGGTTCTCTTGAATGTTACTCACTTTCCCCTGAAACCCATTCCTCTCCCATCCCTGCCGTCTGCTGGGTATGCTCTCTGATCACTTCGACTTTGATTAAATGGGTTTGGCCTACTGGCTGGGGCCACTTCCATCACCATCATGTTTAACACAAGTAGCTTTTAAATCGCTTTCATTTAACTTAGGGAGTATTTCAAACTGTAGAAAAATGCCAAAAATAATATGACGGTGTAAAACATACTCCAGCCCTGATTTAAAACGCTGTCACATTTTGCCGTATTTGCTCTGCCCCTTTGCCCCGACTTATTAAAAAAATATAGACGTCCCACATCCACATCCCATTTCCAACCTGTTCCTTTGAGAAGGACTACAGGCTATATACCTGGAGTTGAAATTGACTATACCTATCTTCAACTTTTCTAGATACTGCTGAATTGTTCTTTAAAGTTGGTTTACATTAATCAGGGTTCTCCAGAGAAACAGAAACAAGAGGATAGATAGAGATATATAGACATGGATGTGGATATGTATATAGATGTAAATATGGGTATAAATAAGATTTTTTTTATAGAATTGGCTCACATGATTGTGAGCTGGTGGGATGGGCCAGCAGGCTGGAGATTCAGGTAAGAGTTGCTGTTGTAGTCTTGAGCCTGAAACCTGCAGGGTGGTCCAGCAAATGGGAAACTCAGGCAGAACTTGGATGTTGGAGTCTTGAGGCAAAATTATTCTTTCTTGAGTGTTTGCTCCTAAGGCCTTCAGCTGATTAGATGAGACCCACCCACATTATGGAGGATAATTGACTGTACTCAGTATCTGATGATTTAACTGTTAATCACATCTAAAAAAAATACATTCGCAACAACATTTAGACTCATATTTGATCAAACAACTGGGCATCTTAGCCTAGCCAAGCCAACACATAAAATTAATTCTAATTGCTGGGTGCAATGGCTCATGCCTGTAATCCCAGCATTTTGGGAGGCAGAGGTGAGTGGATCTCTTGAGGTCAGGAGTTTCAGACCAGCCTGGCTGACATGGCAAAAACTCGCCTCTACTAAAAATACAAAAATTACCCAGGCAGAGTGGTGGGCACCTATAATCCCAGCTACTCAGGAGGCTGAGGCAGGAGAATCACTTGAACCTAGTAGGCAGAGGTTGCAGTGAACCAAGTATGTGCCACTGCACTCCAGCCTGGGCGACAGAGTGAGACTCTGTCAAAAAAATTAACTGTCATAAGGCTGTACCAGTTTATACTCCCACCATCACCTTTGAGAGTGCTTGTTGCTTGATGTCCTTAACAATCCTTGGTACTTACAAAGGTTTTAATTTTGCTAATCTGCTTAGTATGAATTGGTATCTTGTTTAACTTTGGATTTTTGTATTTTCCTGACTACTGGAAAATGGAGTACTTTTGTGTTTGTTTATTGGTCTAGGTTTTCTCTTCAGTTGATTGCCAATTCAAATCTTGTTCATTTTATATTGGGTTCTTTTACTTTTTCTCATTGACCTATACAACTTGATAATTCTAGAGGAAAATACTTTGTAGATTATTATAACTTTCTTTTCCTAGACTAATGGTTCTCAACATTAGCTGTACATTAGACTCACTTGGGGGAGCTTTTAAAACTTCAGGTACCTTGGCTGTACCTTCAAACAATTAAAATCAGAATTTTGGGAGGTATAACCTAGGATCAGTACTTTTCAAAGCTCCCCAGGTGCTACCTGGGTGCTTCTGAGAAACACTGTTCTGCCGGTGCAGTGGCTCACGCCTGTAATCCCAGCACTTTGGGAGGCTGAGGTGGGCAGATCACAAGGTCAGGAGATTGAGACCAGCCTAGCCAACACGGAGAAACACTGTCTCTACTGAAAATACAAAAATTAGCTGGGCGTGGTGTTGCTCACCTGTAATCCCAGCTACTCGGGAGGCTGAGGCAGGAAAATTGCTTGAACCTAGGAGATGGAGGTTGTAGTGAGCCCAGATCATTGCACCATTGCACTCCAGCCTAGGCGACAGAGTGATACTCCAAACAAACAAACAAAAAACACTGTTCCAGACTAAGGCAGTAGGGTCTCTGCCATACAGAAAATTTTAATTTTAATGTTTCTGATACCTTTATTTTCTTTTATAGTTTCTGCTTTTTGTTTTATTTAAATTTTTCTATACCTGATACTATTAAAATATTTTACTACATCTTCTTCTCCATATCTCTTTTGTGTATTAAAATTCTTACAGTGTTGTGACAAGGATTTTTCTAAACAGAAGACTAAAATTCTTGTTTTGACAGGTTGACAACCTCCTTTTTTTCCATTTGTCACTACAGAACCAAGAAAAACTAATTTTAGTAAAAGTTGTGCAAAATACTTATTTTTATGATGTGGCTATAAGTGAGAAGGAACTGTTGGTTGTAATCATCACATTCCAATTTTAGAGCTTCCTTTTCATTTGTATTAATATGAAAACTTTTGAAGGGTGATGACTTGACTGATATGCTCTAATTCAGCTTCAGTAGGAGTTGTTAATCATATATCTGGGTCCAGTAGAAGTATTTTAAATACCATTGACTAAACTGGGGAAGAAAAGCTACTGATAAAAACAGAAAGTTAAACTACATCAGTGAAGTGATGAATTATCACTGGCTCTAACTGTGAAAACAGGTGAGATTATTACAAAGTAGGAAGATGGTGGATCTGAAGAAGCCTAGGATGAAGTAGCACAAGACATATTTCATTCGTGAGCACTGTTGAGTGTGCACTTGCTCCTTTCTTTGTGACTAAAACCAGAAAAAATAAACACATCTGTGATGGTTAATATTGAGTGTCAACTTGATTGGATTGAAGGATGCAAAGTATTGTTTCTGGGTGTGTCTGTGAGGGTGTTGCTACAGGAGATTAATTTTTGAGTTATTGAACTGGGAAAGGCAGCCTCAATCTGAAAGGCAGCCTCAATCTGAGTGGGCTCCATCTAATCAACTGGCAGTGCAGCCAGAATGAAAGCAGGCAGAAAAACATGGGAAGACTAGACTGGCTTAGTCCTCCAGCTGCATCTTTCTCCCATGCTGAATGCTTCCTGTCCGCGAACATCAAACTCCAAGTTCTTCAGCCTTGGGACTTGGACTGGCTTCCTTGCTCCTCAGCTTGCGGACGGCCTATTGTGGGACCTCACCTTGTGATTGTGTGAGTTAATACTCCTTAATAAACTCCCCTTTATTTATACATCGATCCTATTAGTTCTGCCTCTCTAGAGAACCCTGAGTAATACAGTCTCTTTACTGCTCTCTTCAGTGTTCTTAGGAACATGTTGCTTCTTACTGTTTTGTTCTTCTTTCCTTTCCATGCAACCCATATGACTTCTATGACTTCTAAGTTTTCTTATTTTCTGTAAAACAAAATTTGTTTGTCAACATTTCTTTGCTGCTTCTTCTACTTGCCAAGAGTTTTGGTTGTATATAACAGAAACCTAAGTCAAACTAGCTTAAGCCAAAAAAAAAAAAAAAAAAAAAAAAAAAAAAAAAAAAAAAAAAAAAAAAAAAAAGAAACCCTAATTATAGCTTTTGTTTTCATTTACGTATGTATTCAGGGAAGGAAGCTATTGTTTAGGATCATTTACTAGTGCCTGAAAGAAATCTGGAAGCAAGTCAAGGAAAACAAAATATGATTTACAAGAAAAAAGTAAAGTTGTTTGCTTTCTGAATGGCATTTTACCAGGTACGGGTGCTTTTTGGTTTCCCTAGCAGTACTGAAATACTTCCCTTACACAAGGACTCTCAATGGTTTAAAGCTCACAATCTCAGCACTACTGGCTTTTTAATGTGGTAAAAATATGCATAATATAAAACTCACCATTTGAATCATTTTAGGTATACAGTTCAGTAACATTAAGTAGTGACATTATTGTGCAACCATCACCACCATCCGCCTCCAGAACTTTTAAACTATCAACATTTTGGACTGAATAAGTCTTCTAGTTGGAGTGGTGGTAGGGTCTGTCCTATATCTGTAGGGTGTTTAGCGGCATCCTTGGCCTCTACTCATTAGATGCCAATGGCATTTCCACCCTCTCCCACTTCCACCCTGTCCTGAAAATCAAAAATGTCTCTAGACATTGCCAAATGTCCCCTGGGAGGCGAAGTCATCCATAGTTGAGAACCATTGATTTCAAGGGGAAGAATTTCTATTGTAAGTTGTGCCATTTTAACTTTGAAGAAATAACTTTGGAAAAATGCATTATGGGCATTCATTAATACCAGACACAGAACTATTTGTGACTTGACTATGTACCAGATCAGTTGTGCTTTCAGTAGTAAACAAATAGAGCATTTAATTGTCAGAACAGTGATAACATAATTACTCTGATTGGCATTGCTGCAGAATAGCTAAGACTAATCAAAAATAGTCTAGATTGGAAATGACAGCTTTACATGCATGACTGAATGTGTATGGCTAAAAAATTGCTGAAGTATAAGGTTAAGAAGTTTATTTTAGCATTTATCATAATTACTGCATGTTTTATAGAGTGACATCAACTGGCTTGTGGAAAAATAGCAATTCTGTGTCATTCTCATATAGAAAGAATATCTTTTGTTAAGAATTATTATTTTATTTCATCTTGTTGTACCAATATATGCTGTAGTTACAGTGAACAAGACAATATAGGCAAATATTTGAGGGATATATTAATTGAATGCCAGGTAACGTGAAAATAAAGCCAGATATGATTCTGCATCCAATTCTATCCAATGCCTAAAATGAAGAATCCCGAGTAGTACATCAGCTTTTAAGGCACTAGAGAACATTTTTGCATGCATTGTAGAAATAATGTGACCCATTATTGTCTTAAGAAATGAGGCACTTAATGTTATTCACAATGTTCCAAAATAGCTGATATTTGTCCTTAGATGTGAGAACCAATTAAGATAGAAAAAGTCAGCTTTATTCTATGCAAAATTATTTCCATTATTTATTTCTAGCAATTATCAGGATATATTAGGTATAACTGTTACAATATGGAAGATAAAAATTTTAAAATATTAAATTGATTCCACTGATATTTGCAGAAGTCCCTTGACCGATCCAGGACTTAGTTTTGCATTAGTCAAATTCAGGGATTGAGAGGTAATCTTAGGGATCTTCCCAACTTTAAGATAGTATTATTTTCTTTTCTTTCTTTCTTTCCTTCCTTCCTTCCTTCCTTCCTTCCTTCCTTCCTTCCTTCCTTCCTTCTTGCTTCCCTCCCTCCCTCCCTCCTTCCTTTCTTTTTCTCTCTTTCTCTTTCTTTTCCTTCCTTCCTTCCTTTATTTCTTTCCTTTCTTTTCTTTCTTTTCTTTTCTTCCTTTCTTTCCTTCTTTCTTTCTTTCTCTCTCTCTCTCTTTCTTTCTTTCTCCTTCCTTCCTCCCTCCCTCCCTACCTCTTCCCACCCTTTTTTCATTCTTTTCTTTCTTTCTTTCTTTCTTTCTTTCTTTCTTTCTTTCTTTCTTTCTTTCTTTCTTTCTTTCTTCATTTCTTTCATTTTCTTTCTCTCTCTCTCTTTTCTTTCTTTCTTTCTTTCTTTTTCTTTCTTCCTTTCTTTCTTTCTTCTTTCCTTTTTCTTGAGACAGAGTCTGCTCTGTCACCCAGGCTAGAGTGCAGTGGCACAATCTCAGCTCTCGGCAACCTCCACCTCCTGGGTTCAAATGATTCTCATGCCTCAGCCTCCCTAGTAACTGGGATTACAGGCGTCCACCACCATGCCTGGCTAATTTTTGTATTTTTGGTAGAGACATGGTTTCACCATGTTGGCCAGGTTGATCTCAAACTCCTGACCTCAAATGATCCACCCTCCTTGGCCTCCCAAAGTGCTGGGATTACAGGCATGAGCCACTGCACCTGCCCAAGATGGTATTATTTTCTTATCGTTTAAATTAATAACTGGAAAGAATAAAGATTAAAATAAAGAATATCCTTTGATTTGTAACTATGCTTTCAATTATACAAATAGTCAAAATAAAGGACAGGCTAGCTTTTAGTTTAAGTAACAATTAAGTCTTTTTGTAGGTAAAGCTTTCAGTAGTTGCCTGCATATGTTGAGGAGGTGCGATGATGCAATATAATTATTTTAAAACCATACACTGTAAAATGAGGTTTTGAAAGCATGTGAATACTTACATCTTTATTTCAAAGCAGAGTAGAGCAAGTAGAAATGTGACAGATTAAGAAGATAAACAAAAACTAGTTCTGCTTTCTGTCTGATTACCTGATTTTAGATAACAGGCTAGATTATTATGGGTAGTACAGAGGATAAAATATGTTGGTATAAAATATTTTACTTATTATTCATTTATCCATAATCATATATATTTAATAAAAGGTTTCATCTCCCCATCAGTACATGTTCTGTTTTGGAGAAAGACTAGAGTGCTCTTGGATGTATAGAAAAATAATATTCATCATGATGATTGCCATTTATTGAGCATTTCCATGACAATGCTTTATGTTCATTAGCTCGTTTCATCCTTATAGCCATTCTGTAAAACAGGTATTATTAGCTAGAATTCCTAAGTAACTTGCTCAAGGTCTCACAAAGAATAAGTCACAGAGCCAGGATCCATCTGCCTCCAAACTTTACTCCTTAGCTTTTCTAACCCAAACTGTAAGAACTTCAGGAAGAAATAAACAACAAAACAAAACAAAAAATAAACACCTTAATTCTTAATGCTACACATAGTTGACTGCCTCCGTAAGATAGTGAAATTCCTGTGTTGCAGTCTGAGAGGGAATTATTTTGAGATCTGTGACTGCCAACTTAATTACCCATACACATGACTTCTGGATAGTATCAGATTCATCTGTTGATCTCTGAAGTAAGTTTTGATGATTGGTCAAAATTAAGATCATTCTGATGGTAGAAGGTCTGCGAGGCTTTATTTCATTCCCTGTCTGAAAGCAGACAGAGTGCCTGCAGAGAATCCTGGGAGTTTAAATTAGAGGAAGACTTTCTTAGCTTCTTACAAACCTCGCCCCCTCTTTTGAATGGTAGTCCTTCAGAGGCATGCTTAAAGAATAGACATTTTCCCACGGTCCCCTGCTGATTCTGAATGAACAGATTCTCAGCCCCCCACTGACTGGGGAATATATTGTGTATCCCCATCTTTATCCTTTACTGAGAACCTTCATAAAAACTTGCTTAGAAGACAAATGGCACTGCAGAACCTCTGACAACTCATTAAGGAAGGATACAGTAGGTTTCTGCCAAAGATCGCTACTGTTTTAATGTGACCTAACAGCAGTTTTGTCATGATGGAAAAAGGAAGGGATGCTGCCAAGAATGACTGCCTTAGGTCAAATGCACCTCAATGTCTCTTTGTACTGTTTATAAAGAGAGAAGTTGTGAAGAAGTCAACATATAGATTATCTATGGTATTTTGCTTTCACACATGCTGCTTCCTCTGCATAGAATGCCTTTCTCTCACTTCCCTACCTGCCCTTCAAGAGCTGGCCCAAATCACACATTCAATGTGAACCCTTCCCTGTCACTCATGGCACCACTTCTTCCTCTGGGTTCTGACAACACTCCTTTCTACCTGTCATAAACATTCACATGTTGCCATATGGTTTGCAGGATTACTTGTCTGTCTTGACTCAACTAGAAGCTCCTTGAACACAGGAACTATACCTTATTCACCATTGCATTTCTTTCTCTTTTTTTTTTGAGACAGAGTCTCGTTCTGTCACCCAGGCTGGAGTACAGTGATATGATCTCGACTCACTGCAACCTCCACCTCCCAGGTTCAAGCAATTCTCCTGCCTCAGCCTCCTGATTAGCTGGAATTACAGGCATGTGCCACCGTGCCTAGCTAATTTTTGTATTTTTAATAGAGATAGGTTTTCACCATGTTGGTCAGGCTGGTCTCAAACTTCCAAAGTGCTGGGATTACAGACGTGAGCCACTGCGCCCAGCCCACCATTGCATTTCTTGTACCCAGAAGAGCACCTAGCACACAGTAGGTCCTGGATTACTGATTGCTAAATGACTTCTCTATTGTCCTATGAGCTTATTCTTGTTGGGGACCAGATATATTTAGAAAATGGTGATTATGATTATGAAAATGCTTGACAAGTCCTAGCTCTGCCAGTGACTTGATATGTAGCCTTTCAAGTTTCTTTATTCTGTAAAAGGGGAATTGCAATGATAACTAATTCATGGAAGAAAATTTCTGCAAATGATTTCAGGGTTTTTTTTAAAACAATTATAGATATATTCAGGTTTCCTGCTGTTTATTCTTGAGCTAGCTATGGTCATTTCTATTTTCCTCAAAGTCATTCATATCTTGTTTTAATTTATTTTTTTTAAATAATAATAAGTATTCTCCTACTTGTTGATTTCATCTGTACATCTGGTTATGGCAGGTTCCTAATTCATATATATGTGTGTTTTCCTGCCTTTCTCTTTTCCTCTTTCTAAAGGGAAATATATCAAAATGTTAATAATAGTTTTCTATGGGTGATAAGATTATAGATTACTTTAACTTTTGTGTTTGTCTGTGTTTTCCAAATATTCAGGAATCAGTATATATTACTTATATGTTCACAAAACAATACTTTATGCTTTGTTTTCAAATGAGGAAGCTGAAGCCAGGAGCCTTTCATAGGTGGATCATGGCCTTATATCGGGACCTGCACTGGCCCAGCCACTCTTTAGCTAATAGGGTGAGTCAACCACCATGACTCTTCCAGTTCTCACTGATCTACAGAAACTGAGCCATTAAGCCACTTCACTGTCTCTTGCATCTTACATAAAGGTGGCGAGGGCTGTTAGAGTAAGGTAAAGATCACGGTGAATTGATCATTGGGGTTTAATCCACCTTATATGGTAAGTTAAATTTTTGGCATCTCAGCATATAGTTGGTAATAAAAGACGATTATTATAGTGATAAAATATAACAGTTAATATGTGATAACACATATGACAATGAGTGAAAACATCTGAGTGTGTAATTGAAAGGTAGGTGCTATATATTTGATATTTTAAAATTTCCCATGATTCTGTAGTAGGATTGTTAAAGGAAAACTATTTTATTGATTGATTGATTGATAGAGTCTGTCTCTGTTGCCCAGGCTGGAGTGCAGTTGTACAGTCTAGGTTCCCTGCAACCTCCAACTCCTGGGCTCAAGCAATCCTCCCACCTCAGCCTCCTAAGTAGCTGAGACTACAGACGCATGCCACCACACCCAGCTAATTTTTGTAGATGTTTTAGAGACCTAGTCTCATTTTGTTGTCCAGGCTGGTCTCAAACTCCTGAGTTCAAGTGATCCACTCACCTTGGCCTCCCCAAGTGCTAGGATTACAGGCATGAGTCACCCCCGCCCAGCACAAAACTTTTTTTTTTTTTTTTAACTGTTTGGAAAAAGCTCCTTGTGGTTCCTAACTCATAGCAAATCAGGAAGGACAGACATGCAGTACAATTTGATTCAACACATCTTTTTAGATTACCTACTTTAAATCTTCTACTAGACTACATATGGAAATGCTTTATATATAAGCTACTTTCAAAGAGATTCTCTTTAATAAGATTTTAACCATTAGATAAGGCATCTTACTTATCTTCATACTCTTAAGTGACTTGCCTGGTGATGACCACATGAATACAATCATAATTGTGTCTTTTCCTATGAGGATATAAGCTTTCTGGGGGCAAAATCTTTTCCTTATTTCATTGTTCTAAGGTTGTTAGCAAACATAGAACACTGTAACAACATAGGAATATTTAACACATTTTTAAATTTAATAATAATGGTACTAATAGATGACTAATATATGACATTTTTAATATGCCAAACAGTGCATTGTCCCTTAAATGAATTATTGCATTAAATCCTCACAATAAACCTATAAAACACTGTGAACATTTTCATTTTATTAAGGTTTAGAGACATGAGAGAATTTGTTCAAGGTTACATAGCTCGTTAATGGGGTGCCTAGGATTCCACCCAGGTCTGTCTGACTTCAGAGTTGAGACTCTACTACTTTGATTTCGAACTTCAGAAAATATTTGGTGGTCAAATAAATGAGTGAACTTTCATTTGTAGAAATTTGTAACTAATTCATCACTTTTCCTAGAAAAGAAAAAGATTTCTGAGTTTACAAACATTTCCATAAGAGAAAGAACAAGTACAAGTGCCTATGAGATTTATTTTCCTCTATTTCAAAGATGCACCATTGTTTTATGTACCAATTATGTGTTGATTATAATTCTAGATATCATGTATGTATCAACTAAAATTAGAGACACCATTGATTACTAGTGATATCCCAAATTTAGAGACATTATAGTGTGTCCCTTAGAATGGGTAATAAATGTAATGTGTGAATATATAGGTTTTCTGTATTGCAACGTGAACTTTTTTATCTATAAGTTATGAAGCAGTACCATGCAGTGGTTAAGCACACAGACTATGGAGCCAATCAGTGTGCCTGATTTCAAATCCCAGTTGGCTATTTATTAGCTTGTAGTCTGGGGGAAATCAGTCAGTTTCTCTGATTTAAGATACTTCATCTACTAAATGGGGATGACAATTATGTCTTCCTCTGGATCATTCAAGATATACTTCATTAGACCTAGCAAGGCATTTTTAGTTTAATTTCTAAAGCCTTTTGCAAAAAATGGATCAGATCCATTGCTTAAAATACCTATCAGCTGTCAGAGGATATATTTCTGCTTGCAGTTTGTTTTCAAGATTGTCTTCTAGTTCAGAGATTTTTAACTGTTGTCAGGAAGCCATCTTCAGTACTATGATGGCTTAAACATAGCCATCCTATCAGGTTATTGACCCTCACTGAGCTTCTGATAAGTTCAAACATGATGTTAAAGAGACATGTTTCCATGCACTCACTTCCCACTATAAGCTATGTAATTTTGCATAAAGAAAACCTCCCATCCATGATTATAGCCTATAGTTCTCATTCCTTCCATCTAGGCAGGTGCTTGCTCCATATCTCTTTGCAATTGGAAGATATATATTCATTAATATTTTCTTGCTGTCTTGCTCTGTCTTCTTCCACCTCACCATTTAGTCTTTGCACAAATAAGCCTCTTAACTCCATTCATAGAGCAAATGAACAGAATTCATCTTTGTCAGATGAGGCCCATGGCCCAGTGGATCTATTTGGAATATGCTAGACTATTTGCTAACTAGGGTGAGCTATAATGCATTTTTGGAGACGAAAAAAAAAATGATGTCTTTTCTTCTCCTAGGAAATGTTTTCTAAAGCTAAGTTTAGGAACTATAAGGTGTAGGTTTTGTATGATTCTGTTGTTTGCAATTCTGATGGCTAACAAAGAATAAAGATGTTAACAAAGGTTGACTTTGAACAGAGGATGTAAGAATGACCATAGTCTTTGTTGTACTCTTCTACGTTTAAAACATTCTCCCTGGGAAAAGAATTCTAAATTCCTTCTCCTGCTTGAAAAGGCCAGAAACTTCTTTCCAAAAGTACATTTTTATCCTCTTAATGCAATAGTCTCAACCCTGGCCACTGATTAGAATCACCTGAAAACACGTTTTTAAACTCTCATGACTGAAACCAAATATAAAAATTCAAATGTAATGTTCTTAGGTGAGATTTGGGCATTATTATTGTTTAAAAGTGCCCCCCAGTGATTCCGATTTGCAGCCAATGAAATCCAGTGAACTAACATGTTGCCTTATCTAATTATCTCTCCAATCTCTTAGTAAGTTCCTTGAGAAAGGAACTAATGCTAATGTTTCATTTTATTCCTTATGGAACACTAAACTAATATTTGTTGTTTGAGGCTATGAGGAAAAATGGAAGACATGATCTGGACTTTACAATACAATGCATGCCATTGTAATCTATCTGAGATGTGACTGGATTTTTTTTGTATTATATCTCAGTGCCAAAAATTTATTTTATTATCAGCCTTGAGCTAAATGTTAATGCCTATCTCTGTTACAGAAACTAGAAATTTTACATCCCTGACTGGAATAATAATGTAACACGCTACAGGACCCTCATCAATCTGCTCAATGAACAGATGATTGGCCATATGCCAAGGGAGTCTGTTGCCCTCTGGAGGGTACTGTACTGTTAGAGATGAAAAGAGCATTTCCCAGTGGATGTTCCAAGGCACGTGGGAAGTTATGAAACAAAACCAAAGCAGCAAAAGCAAAAGGTGTCATGGTCATTTGGAAAATTCATAACATTTGAAAAATGTCGTACATTATATCTCTCTGTGGGAAAGTCACAATGTAAATTAGCAAAATAGAGACTGAGAAGTTCTATAATAAAGACATTTGTTTCCCAAACTAATTGGCCCACCCCTCCACCCCAAATACACACCTAATTTATGTTAATATTTGGGAAATGAATATTCTACAAATAATATTTTGTACTCATAATCTACAAATTAATTAAATTTGGTATTTGGAGAAAACGGAGGAGAATAACTTAATGAAGGATTTCTTAAGTAAGATACCAAAAGGGAAAGATTGATGATTTGAATACATTAAAATGCAAAGACTCCGCATCCTATGCCATGACATATTAACTGGAGGGATGCCATCTGATGTGGCAGTGTTTCATGCTTATCTTTCTTCTTAGTGCTTATCCTAATGAAACCTTCGAGATGTTAATTCCATTGCATAGCAAATGGGCTTGTGATTTGTGCTTTCCAATAGAAGATACGGACTTCAGGTACTATTGTATTAGGTTAAAGATATGTGAACGATAGCCTGGGTGTAGTGGCTCACACCTGTAATCTCAGCACTTTGAGAGGCTGAGGGGTGGATCCCTTAATCCTAGGAGTTTGAGATCAGCCTGGGCAACATGGCAAAACCCTGTCTCTACAAAAAATACAAAAATTAGTTAGGCACCATAGCTTGTGCCTGTAGTTCCAGCTATTTGGGAGGTTGAGGTGGGAAGATAGCTTGAGCCTGGTGTAGAGGGGGACAGAGGTTGCAGTGAGCTGAGATTGCACCATTACACTCCAGCCTGGGCAATAGATTGAACCAGACCTTCTCTCAAAAAAATAAAAATAAAAAATAGACATATGAAGAACAGCAAGAGTCTAGGCAAGGCATAATAGACTTCACCCAGAAGTTCAGTCAGTACAGAGTGGAGGCCCCAAGTATGCAACTCGGGCCAGGAAGATGACAAGTTTGGTGGAAATAAAAAATGTGTAGTCAGGAGGCTTACGTTTCATTCTTTTGTGTCGCTAATTTTGTGATCCTGGCCAATTACATAAAATCCTCCTCATCTGTAAAAGGAAATCATGCAGAGCTGTCTAATGGTTAGATGAGATATGGCATATGAAAATGCTTCATACAGCCTCTGACATCGTAGACACTCAACAAATACAAGTTCAAGGTAAACATGATTTGTGAGCACAGAGATAGCACCAAACTAGACAGTCAAGAGGTCAACACAGGAGGAAGCAAAAGCTGCAGAATACATCTAAAGTGACCAACCACCCAGGCCAAGTTTGCCAGGGATGGTCACAGTTTTAGCATGTAAAGTCTTGCGTTTGGGGAAACCAGGTAGTTCGGTCCTGGGAAAACCAGAATAGGAGTGCAAACAATAAGGATTGGACCCCAAGAAAAAACAAATGGCCATAATGCAGGAATGGAGTCTGGAAACACTAGGAAGTATGGTCCTGATGTTGACCAATATTTCTCAGGCACCAGATAGCAAAACAGGCTCGGTGAGTGAATAGAGATAAACCCATAGGTGGAAGTCAGTATATACACCTGACTTAACTGAGGGAACCTCAGGAGCCAGGTAGTGCTCTGCTAGACAAACTTTACAAAATTATTACTATTTTTTTTTAAAGATCTGTCACTCAGGCTTGAGTGCAGTGATGCCATCATAGCTCACTGTGGCCTAAAACTCCTGGGCTCAAGCGATATTCTTGCCTCGGCCTCCCAAATAACTAGAACGTAGACACACCACTGTGCTGGGCTAATTTTAAAATTTTTTTTGTAGAAATGGGGCCTCGCTTTGTTTTCAAGGCTAGTCTTGAATTCCTGGCCTCAAGCAATCCTCCCGCCTTGCCCTCCCAAACTATTGAAATTATAGGTGTGAGCCACTATGCCTGGTCCAAAATTAATTTCTTAAATAACTTTGGTGATGAGCTAAAATGAAGGAAGAAAGGATGGTTTCTTTCAATACATAATGCTAGGACTACAGTTATCCATTATACAAAAGGAATCGAATTATCCACCTCATACAATACAGAAAAGTTTATAATTTAGAAACCTAAATAAGGAAAAAAAAAAAACTTTGAACATTTTAAGAGAAAATAAAGGAGAAAAGCTTAATGAAACATTTTAAGGCCCGGTGCAGTGGCTCATGTCTGTTATCTCAGCACGTTGGGAGGCCAAGGTAGGCAGCTCACTTGAGGTCAGGAGTTTGAGACCAGCCTGGCCAACACTGCAAAACACCATCTCTACTAAAAATACAAAAATCAGCTGGGCATGGTGGTAGGTGCTTGTAATCTCAGCTACTCAGGAGGCTGAGGTAGGAGAATCGCTTGAACCTGGGAGGCAAAGGTTGCAATGAGCCAAGATTGTGCCACTGCACTCCAGCCTGGG
>NW_016107333.1:13497937-13507280 GCF_001604975.1 Cebus imitator | reverse complement strand
AAAAAAAAAAAAAAGAAATTTTTTTAGAATAAGCAATAAAAAGGGAAAGATTCATTAGGTTGATTATCTTTTTAATATATATATAAAATATATATATATATATATTTTTTTTTTAATTTATTTATTTTTGAGACAGATTCTTGCTCTGTTGCCCAGGCTGGAGTACAGTGGCGCGATCTCGGCTCACTGCAGCCTCTGAATCCTGGGTTCCAGTGATTCTCCTGCCTCAGCCTCCTGGGTAGCTGGGATTGCAGGCATGTACCACCATGCCTGGCTAATTTTTGTATTTTTAGTAGAGATGGGGTTTCACCATGTTGACTAGGCTGGTCTTGAACTCCTGACCTCAGATGATCCACCTGCCTTAGTGTGCTGGGATTACAGGAGTGAGCCACCAAGCCTGGCCAAAGTTGATTACTTTAAAATGAAAAGATTCCATGAACATAGCCAAGCCATAAACTGAAAAACAATATATGCAGTATATTAAGTCTACAAAATACTTTTATATCAGCAAGCACTTTAAGAAAAATGCCAGCAATCTGGTAGACATAGGATAGGAATAGACAATTCACAGAAGAAACTTCAGTAGCAAAAACATATTTTTTCAGTTTTACTACTTGTCAGAGAAATGCAAATGGGAACCACAATGAGATCACATTTTACATCAAGCAGATTGTGAGAAATTAAAAAGCCTGACAGTACCAAGTGCTGGCGAGAATGTGAAGCTACAGAAATTTTTTTACACTTCTAGTGAGGCTGCAAATTGGTACAACCATCTTAAAGAACAAATGCTCAATAGCTATTGATGTTTTGAAAGTATACGCCTGTGCAATACCTCCTTGTTGTGCAGCCTAGAGAAACTCTCAAATGTGTATACAATGGGTCAGGTATAAGAGTGCTCACTATAGCATGGTTCATAAGAACTAGAGCCTGGAAACACTGTGAATGTCCATCAGCTGTAAATTAAATAAATTGTAGTATAATTCATTCAATAGAATGATAACATATAGCAGTTAAAATAAATGACTAAAGTTAGATGACCAATATAATGAAATCTCAAAAGCACAATATTAAACTAGAAAAAATAAGTTGCAGAAATATTTGTACCATATGGTATTTCTTTTATCAGCTATAAAATATTTGCAATATTATAAATTTTATTTGTACACAAATATGTAATAAAAATACAAATTACAGACACAGAGATAATAAACCAAATATTTGTTACTTCTAAAGAGAAAAAGATGTACATGAAATCAGAAATAGTTCATAAGGCATCAAATGTGTCTATTACGTTTTATGTTTAAAACAGCTGATGTAAGTTAAGCAAAATGTTAAGATTTGCCAGAGTTGGGTGGTAGATACATAACCGTTATCTTATTCTTTAGACTTTTCTATATGCTTTCAGTATTTTATTTTGAAAAAGTAAAAACAATGTTATTAACATTTAAATTCAGATCATTTCAGAATTACTCTAAAATATTTTAAAAAGCAAAACTGTGCTTTCAGGAGTTGGCCACTTAACAAAGCCAAATTTAATAGTCTGTTCAAAGAAAGTTAAAGTATACCTTGTCCTTACATATATTTCACTGCCGCTTAACCAACACTAGATGTCACTTTACCTCATGCATTTAACTTGAGAGTTTCCGGTTGAAAACAGAAAAACTTGGGTATGTTTTATCATTGTCTTTCTCCAGTAGATATAGGGAATTATGAAAAATGAAAATGTTCTCTGCTCTCTATCCATCCAAGAAGACAAAGGACATGTGTATTTGGGTTTACCCTTTTATCCTTGGCACCTACTGCATGTAGTAGGGCTGCCAAAGTATTGTTAACCAAATAGACAAAGGATACAAGGCACTTTCGCAGGAGAAATGTTTAAAATCTCAGATATGTATACAATTACATTTGGAACAGTTTTTCCTTCAAACGGCAGCGAGCTGTTGAAAGCAGACCTTACAGGGATTTGCAAGGGAAGGTTATAACTCTTAATTTTAAAGCCCAGTTTGTGGTCAATGGAGAAAAGACACCATTTCAGATCTTTCAACCCAAAGTTGTATCTCAGTTCATTGGAGCATTGGATCTCCAATAAGGACTGACAAATAAGGACTCCTTAAATCAATAATTGAATCTTTTTAGGAGGAGAGAGACCTTTGGTAATCATGAAAATTGTGAGCTTTCTAGAAATTTTCGTATAAACATATAAAAATCAGTCAGGTACGGTGGCTCACACCTGTAATCCCAGCACTTTGGGAGGCTATGGCAGGCAGAACACTTGAGGACAGGAGTTTGAGAACAGATAGGCCAACGCAGTAAAACCCTGTCGCTACCAAAAAATACAAAAATTAACTGGGCTTGGTGGCACGTGCTTGTAGTCCCATCTACTCAGGAGGCTGAAGGCAGAAGAATTGTTTGAACCTAGGAGGTGGAGGTTGCAGTGAGCTGAGATCACACCACTGCACTCCAGCCTGGGTGACAGAGTAAGACTCTGTCTCAAAAATATATATATATATATGTATATATATATATATATATATATAAAATTGCTACATGCAGTTTTTGCAGCTTTGCAGACCTCCTTAAAGCTAATGCAGAAACTCCACATCAGGACCCCTTGACCAGAATGGATAAAAGCACTTGCCCAGGTGCCTTTCCCAACCTTTCTTAAACTCTGTTTTCACACTTTGCCAATAACCAGAATTTCAGCTGAGGCTGGCACACATCATGTGAACTAAACAATGTGACCATGTAAATGAATGGAATGGAAACGAACTCTGTAAATTCAGGTAATTAGCCAAACGTGGGCAATGTCTGCTTTGGAGATATTTTGCTTATGAATAACAAAGTGTTTATGTATGCATTTTTTTCCTAAGAATAATTAAGAATAGAAGAAAAAGTAATATATTTATTTGCTAAAATATTTATTTGGAAGCTTGTTTTTCCTTGGGGAGCAAACCAAACCCTAGGAGTTGCTTCACATATTAACAATATTTTCTAGTGCCTGAATAATTATCTGCCTGTTTTCATTTTACACCTTCTAACTGGAAAGAACTATTTTATAATTTTATTACTGATTTTCTTGCATCATAAATACTACAGAATAGCGCAAACTAGGTGAAATTAGTTCATTGTTTAAATACAATTAATGAACTTTCACTACATAGTATGAAGATACTCTAAATCAAATAAGTTTGAAACTCCTTTATCTTCTTTGCTCCAGAGTCTTTTCTTATTAAAAAAGACTGCTTAGGCTGGGCACAATGGCTCACACCTGTAATCCTAGCACTTTGGGATGCCAAGGCAGGAGGATCTGTTGAGCCCAGGTGTTTGACATCAGCCTGAGCAACATAGTGAGACCCTGCCCTACAAAAAAGTTTTAGAAAATTAGACAGGCGTGGTGACGCTGCCTGTGGTCCCAGCTACTTGGGAGGCTGAGGCGGGAGGGTTGCTTGAGCCTGGGAGGTCGAGACTGCAATGAGCTATGATTGCACCACTGCACTCCAGCCTGGGCTACAGAGTGAGATTGTCTCAAAAAAAAAAAAAAAAAAGACTTTTTTCCAGGGGCCCCCTCTTTCCAGGGACCCTCAATTCTATTAGCTACATTATCAAGCTTTCAAAATCAGATGTTGAATGACAAAGAGGATTTTTCTTCTTCTTCTTCTTTTTCAATGAGATGGAGTTTCATTCTGTTGCCCAAAATAGAGGGCAGCAGTGTGATCATGGCTCACTGTAGCCTTGACTTCCTGGGCTCAAGTGATCCTCTTACTTCAACCTCTGAAGCAGGAACTTCACGCATGTGTCACTATGCTCAGCTAATTTAAAAAAATTTTTGTGGCCGGGCGCGGTGGCTCACACCTATAATTCCAGCACTTTGGGAGGCCGAGGCGGGTGGATCACGAGGTCAAGAGATCGAGACCATCCTGGTCAACATGGTGAAACCCCGTCTCTACTAAAACTACAAAAAATTATCTGGGCATGGTGGTGCGTGCCTGTAATCCCAGCTACTGAGGAGGCTGAGGCAGGAGAATTGCCTGAACCCAGGAGGCGGAGGTTGCTGTGAGCCGAGATTGCACCATTGCACTCCAGCCTGGGTAACAAGAGCGAAACTCTGTCTCAAAAAAAAAAAAAAAAGAAAGAAAAATTTTTGTATTGATGATGTCTTGCTATGTTACCAAGGCTGGTCTCAAACTCCTGGGTTTAAGCAATTCTCCTGACTCAGTCCCCCAAAGTGTTGGGATTACAGGTGTGAGCCACCGCACCTGGCCAGCATTCTTCTTTATCATAATCACCTTGTTACTGAAAGTACATTATAGGCTATAGTTACAATAGATAAATTGCGGCAATTTTTAAGCAGTATCATTTTACTCACTGGAGATTATGTTAATGCCATGAGAATGGTAAAACCAGCGTTTGTTTTTCTTCTATTATGCAACTTTGCTATATATGCTAGGCCATGGTAAAGTAAAACAGTAGTATCTTAGAGTCCTGATTTGATGCAGTGACCATTTATAGACTTAGCTGGTCATAGCACCGATTGTGAAATTACATGCAAAAATGGATGCTGCTTTAAGAAAGCAGAATCTGGCTGGTCGCTGTGTCTCACACCTGTAATCCCAGCACTTTGCAAGGCCGAGGTGGGTAGATCACGAGGTCAGAAGTTCAAGACCAGCCTGGCCAAGATGGGGAAACCCCGTCTCTACTAAAAACTACAAAAATTAGCCGGGTACAGTGGCAGATGCCTGTAATCTCAGCTATTCAAGAAGCTGAGGCAGGAGAGTTGCTTGAACCCCAGCAGCAGAGGTTGCAGTGAGCCGAGATTGCCCCACTGCACTACAGCCTGGGCAACAGAGTGAGGCTGCATCTCAAAAAAAAGAGAGAGAGAGAGAGAGAGAAAACAGTATCTAACTTGGGTTCTAATTATTCAACCACCAAAAACTTCCACACCTCTTTCTAGTAGATACAGAAGAACATATACCCTTTATCGGAGTCATAAAGATCTCTAAGCAACAGGGGTTTTTTTAGGCAGTTAATGAAAAATTCGGAGTTTTTAGGCAGTTAAAGAAAAACCCTAAGCAACAGGGTTTTTTTAGGCAGTTAAAAAGAAAGAGCCTAAGTGCTAACCCTCCTTTGTTTGTAATTGACAAAAATCCTAGGATGTTTTCTTCAAGAAAATTATCATTATATATAAAGTTTTCTCCAGAAAGTTAAAATGTTTATACTGATAATTTTCTTGAAGAAAACATCCTAGGATTTTTGTCAATTACAAACAAAGGAGGGTCAGTACTCAGGCATTTTACCTCTCTGGAGAAAAATTTATATTTTCACAACTACTTAAACATTTATCCAATAAAATCTGTAAGTTTTCAGTTACTGACTTAACTATTTCTCTCTGACTTTAGAACTTGGAATCATCTGACTTCTCTTTCTAAAAACTATTATCACAAGTACTTGATTGAATGACCATATTTTTCTCTAGAAGATATCATCCTACATGAGTCATTGTGGGCTTAGTCAATAGACTTGTGTTTCTATTTATAGAGCCATGATTCTATCATCTCATTTGATCATCATCAATGTATGGTTCTATAATAAAATATTTTATTTGTATGTGTTCATATCATATACCAAATTTAAGTGTTCATTTTACCCTAATTTCTTGACACTTTAAAAATTATTAGCATTTTCTAAAGTTTAGAATTACTCAGCTTAGGGGGAAGTTTGGTGAGGACTCCTGGTGGTGGATTACATGAGGCTTGGATAATACTGAAAACAGCTCTGTGTCTAAGCTGCTCCTTGGATCGATAGACTTTTTTTCTGGGCCAAATTATATCTCCTTGTCATTGACAGATGAATATCTCAAGGTCTTATACTCTTTTCTCCTTAGAAGAACACAATAGAAATAAACAGGTGAATCCAAAACAGTATAATTTTAGCAAACAGAAAATACATCACACTCCTTCTAGAGTGTAATGGCATAATCATAGTTCACTGTAGCCTCAGCCCACCTCAGCCTCCTGAGTAGCTGGAAATACAGGTTTGTACCACCATGCCTGGCTAATTTTTGTTATTTTTAGTAGAGATGAGGTCTCAGTATGTCACCCAGGCTGGTCTCCAATTCCTGAGTTTAAGTGATCCTCCCACTTCTGCCTCTCAAAGTGCGGGGGATTACAGGTGTGAGCCACCATGCCCAGCCCCTTATTCATTTTAAACCTTCATGCCTGCCTTTGGAGAATGTCTTTCTTGCACCTCTTTAGCATATCCAAACCTTATCATAGTTGCTATCCAGCTTTTTTTTTCTTTCTTCTGGGTCTCCAAGTCTCTAGCATGTTTTATTGCTTTTATAGTAGTCTTTCATTGCTTTATGTGCAAATTATTGCATGCCAAATCAGATTGTAAGCTTCTTGAGAACAATCTTGTGCTTTTATTTATCAAGCTTGGTAAACCCTAAATACATAATCTACTTTACTTGCATTTAATCATCACTAAAGAGTTGATTTCCAATTTACTTTTTTCCCCTACCATTTATGCATTTTGTTGGGGAATGTTTACTTATGTGCTAGGGAGTGTAAATAAAGCACAAGATTGTTCTCAAGAGGCTTACAATCTGATACAAATCCATAAACTTTCTTAAAACATTATGAATTTTTTTTTTTTTTTTGGCTCGTCAGCTTTTGTTAGTGTAATTTCTGTGTGGCCCAAGACAGTTCTTCTTCTTCCAATGTGGCTCAGGGAAGCCAAAAGTTTGGACATCCCTGGTTTAGACCATTAATAAGCAGTTCTTATTTCTAAAGAACTTTGGGTCATATTCTTCCCCCCCCTTTTTTTTTTTTTTGGCCTGATCTACTGTAGGTAAAACATTTGTAGATTAGCTGGTTCCCCTTCATTCCTTCTCTTCTGAAATGTGTGGTAAAGTAAAAACGCCTAAAGCAATAATTTGCGGATAAAAAACAGCTGCATATGAAAAATAATTGATGTGGTTTAAAAATTACTCTGAGGTGGAAAGTAAAATGCCTTTTCAACCTACACTCTAAAAAGAGTACTAAAGCTAATTCTTTACAAATCATGGAATGGAAGCACATTTTTGGTAGTCACACATTTTTGGGTAGTCAATCGATTTTAAATAAGAAGAGTTTTAAATTTTGTATAAAAAATTAGAAAATATTCAGTTTCCTAAAAGGACAAAGCTCTACACCCTTAGCAATGTGAGTTTAATGTTTTCAATAATTATTAATTTGAAAGCTGATCACTTTGCCTTTTTTATAAGTTAATCATTTTAAACATCACACACCAGGGCCTTTCACGCGATGAGGGGCAAGGGGAGGGAGAGCATTAGGACAAATACCTAATGTATTTGGGGCTTAAAATCTAGATGACGGGTTGATGGGTGCAGCAAACCACTATGGCATATATATACCTATGTAACAAACCTACACATTTGCACATGTATTCCAAGACTTAGAATAAAATAAAAAAAAAATAATAATAAGGCCGGCACGGTGGCTCACGCCTGTAATCCCAGCACTTTGGAAGGCCGAGATGGGCGCATCACAAGGTTAGGAGTTCAAGACTAGCCAACATGCTGAAGCCCCATCTCTACTGAAAATACAAACAATTAGCTGTGCGTGGTGGCACGCACCTGTAATCCCAGCTACTCCAGAGGCTGAGGCAGGAGAATCACTTGAACCCAGAAGGCAGAGGTTGTGGTAAGCAGAGATCATGCCATTGCCCTCCAGCCTGGGCAACAGAGCAAGACTCTGTCTCAAAAATAATAATAATAGGCAGGGCGCGGTGGCGCACACCTGTAATCCCAGCACTTTGGGAGGCCAAGGCGGGTGGATCACGAGGTCAGGAGTTCAAGACCAGCCTGACCAACATGGTGAAACCTTGTCTCTACTAAAAATATAAAAATTAGCTGGGCGTGGTGGCATACACCTGTAATCCCAGCTACTTGGGAGGCTGAGGCAGGAGAATTGCCTGAACCTGGGAGGTGGAGATTGCAGTGAGCCAAGCTTGTGCCACTGCACTCCAGCCTGGGCCACAGAGTGAGACTTCGTCTCAAAATAATAATAATAATAACAACAACAAATTAACCTTTTAAAATAACGCCTTTGTGGTTTTGCTTTTTTTTTTTTTTTTTTTTTTGCCTCTACAACTTTCCTGGGAGTGACCCAAATGGCAAACCTTCTCTGCTTATGGTACTTCCCAAGGTGCTGTTGTCACTGTTGTGCTTCCCTAATGCCACTTAGACCTGGCCTGCAAGTGTGTTTACCATGCTAGACATTGGGAAGGGACTAGAAGATTCAACAAGATACATCAACGTGACAGAGTTACTATTTGATTGATTTTTTTTTCTTATGTAGATCTATGTAGAGCCATCCTTTCTAAACTTATGAAAGTGCTTTCGTTTTAGTCACTTATTTCTTCATCTGAAATTCTTCACTCTAGAACAGGGATCTCCAGCTCCTGGTCCGTGGCCTCTTAGGAACCAGCCTGCTCAGCAGGAGGTTGAATGGCAGGCCAGCATACCACTTGTGAGCTCCGCTTCCTGTCAGATCAGTGGTAGCAATAGATTCTCAAAGGAATTCGAACACTATTGTGAACTGCGCATGCAAGGGAGCTAGGTTGCAGGCTCTTTATGAGAATCTAACTCATGCCTGTTGATCTAAGATGGAACAGTTTCATCCCAAAACCATGCCCCCACCAACCCCATCCGTGGAAAAATTGTCTTCCATGAAACCAGTCCCTGGTGCTAGAAAGACTGGGGACTGCTGCCCTAGAACATGTGCTTGTTAAGAGAATTCTAATTCCTTGGTTTTCTTTATTTAAAAATGTCTGAGTAATATTTTTTAAAGTCCAATACTTTTCTTTAAAAGGAAATTAAGCAGGAAATAGGAAAGAGTTTAGTCATTATTCTTTAAATTGCTGTATCTCGTAGCTAATTCACACAGGAAGCCTAAAAATTAAGCATCATTAAAATGTGATGATTCACTAGCATTTTTCACAGCTTGACTTGAGGCTGTTGTTAATTTCAATACTTCATAGTGGTAGCTGAGCATAAAAATTAAAAATATATACATGTCTTTTTAAAATCATAGGGCTTATGATGGTTAGCAGTGTCTGTATATAAAGATAAAAAATAGTCTAAGAATGTATCATTTTGTGGCCGGGCACGGTGGCTCAAGCCTGTAATCCCAGCACTTTGGGAGGCCGAGGCAGGTGGATCACGAGGTCAAGAGATCGAGACCATCCTGGTCAACATGGTGAAACCCCGTCTCTACTAAAAATACAAAAAATTATCTGGGCATGGTGGTGCGTGCCTGTAATCCCAGCTACTCAGGAGGCTGAG
>NW_016107333.1:13455257-13497805 GCF_001604975.1 Cebus imitator | reverse complement strand
TTTGTTAGGGAATTTACTAGTAAATTACATAAACATTCTAATTTAAGCTTATGCATGGATTTTGAGAAAATAAATAGGCTGGGACAGTGAAAGGCAGTGACCTTAACTACACATCTAAAGATTAAAATAGAATTAAAGCAATAACTACAATATATTAAAATTAAACTGACAGAAAGCCTTTAATTTCAACAATGTATTAAATATATTTTGGACATTTAGAGTAAGGAAATGTAAATGTTTCTGTATGGACATTTTACTAATAAGTTTATAAAAATCAACTGGCAAAATATATTTTCTTAACTCTATGGAAAAAGTATAAAAGAAACAACTTATATAAGTACATACTATGTGCAAGATACTATACCTAGTATGATTTTGCTCTGTGTCCCCACCCAAATCTCATCTTGAATTCTAATCCCCACATGTCGAGGGAGAAACCTGGTGTGGGAGGTGATTGGATCATAGGGATGAATTCTCCCATGCTGTTCTCGTGATAGTGAGTTCTCAAGAGATCTGATGGTTTAAAAGTGTGTGGCGGTTCTCCGCACGCTCTCTCTCTCTCCTGCTACCCTGCGAAGAAGGTCCTTGCTTCCCCTTTGCCTTCCACCATGATTGTGTGATTCCTGAGGCCTCATGCTTCCTGTTACACCTGTGGAACTATGAACCAATTAAACTTATTTTCTTCATAAATTACCCAATCTCAGGTAGTTCTTTATAGCAGTGCAAGAATAGACTAATACAGTCCTCATTACAAATCTCTGAGAGAAATGCTTGTAGTATCCCAGTTTACAGATGAGGAAACTGAGGCACAAAGAAGGTAGATTATTTGCCCAAAGCCACTCTGCTAGTGAGTGGGATTCTAACCTGGAGTTAAAACATGAGCGTCTAGGCTCCTAACCATTTCACCATTCTACTTTTGCAGCACAATCAGTAATATTTTAATTTGCTTTGGTTAGAGCAATAAAAATGTCTGGTAAAAATAACATGATGTGGGGGGTTAGTATTATTGCATTATTACTATCACAGCATGGAATTATCCAAATAAATTGTATAGAATTTTAAAAAATATGAGTACATTTCTGGACATCACATCCTTAGGCCTCAGGAACTGAAGACACATTGCAATTTACTATAGGCTAATCAGCAAAAAAAAATTTTAAAAAGCTCCACTGCACCTGGTAGGAAAAAGATAAATAATAATTAACTTTTATTAAATGTTTATGATGTGTCAAACATTATTCTGAGGGCTTTAATTAAGGTATTTAATTCTACCACAATCTTCTAAGATATGTGTTATTATTACTCCCATTTTATGAATAAGGCTAAGTAGGAGTAACATATTCACACTGCCCTCTCCCTCCTCTATTCTTTATTGCTGGAGATTTCCGAATCTTTGTTGTTTTCTTATTTTATATTGGTGGGTGATTTAAAAACTTAGGTGGTTTTTTTCTGGTAAGGAAGGTTGCAACCTTTGGTTTAAGACTGAGTTGAAGGATAATTGCTGCTTCATGACAGAATGCTAAGAAAATGACTTTGAAGGCATTTTGCTTTCTGCCTGCAATGTTACTACTGCGTGATCTGGTTTAGTATAATAATGACCAGGAGCTCTGGTATCTAATTTTTCAAATCCTGGCTCTGCCTCCATCTTAGAGGCAGAGGTTCCTGTTCCTGCTGCTGTAACAAAACATTTTAGGTAATTTATAAGCAACAGAAATGTATTCCTCATAGTTCTGGAGGCTGAAAAGTCCACCATTAAGGCAGCAGCTGATTAGATGTCTGGTCTTCTCTCTGCTTCAGAAATCACACCTTCTCAAGGCATCCTCCCATGGCAGAAGGGTGTGAACAGGGCAAACAGGCTTCCACTGGCACTAAAGGCACTAATCCCATTCATGAGGTGATGTAATCACCGACTACCTTCTAATACCATCACCTCGGGGGTTAGGTTTCAACATATGAATTTTGGAGGAGCACAAACATTCAGGGTATATCAGCCTCTGCTTAGGTAATCTTGTGCAAGTTACTTAACTTCCAAAGACTGCTCTTGCCTGCTTTGTTAGGGTTCCTGGGGTAAGGGTAGGAGAAGGTCATGGGGTGGGGTAGGAGAAGAGCTGATTGAGAAAGAGAATGAAAGAGGCAGGAGGCTATAAAAGTATCTAAAAATGTTTTCTCCCAACCTCATTCGACATTTTCCCTTACTTACTTGATATTTTCTGTTTGTTTAATGATGAAATCTGTTTGACTCCTGTCAGCTTTCTCTTAGTCATATGAGAACTTTCTAGAACTAATGGGCTTGCATGAGAACTGACTCCCAGGCCCACCCATGCTGTTGCAGTGAGATCACTTTTTGTAGCACTCGTTCTCATTCTGCTTGCCATCTTTCTGGATGTGTCACCAACGTTGTCTGTGAACCACACCCACAAAAACAACTCAGAAACAGATTTTTCTTGAACCACATGCGACATTGGTGAAGTGTAGTATTTTTAAGTAGGCCATGTAGCTGTCTAATTGATCACTCTTCCTCTATTGTTGACAAATATTTATTGAGACTCATCCTGTGCTTGGCACCAGTGATAGAAAGACAAATATCCCTGGCTACTTCATATTAGCAGCAAGCCTAGTATGCCTTATACACTGCCAGGGTAGATTTTTTTTTTTTTTTAAAGTTAAGTTGCTTTCCAACTCTTGACTGTGCATAACATTTTCTTAGAACCTGCGGTCTCTATTTTTGTCTTCTGTTTAGCTCTTTCACTAGCATCATTATTTGCAGACACACCAGAGCATCTCAACTTTATTCTACCAGGATCATGATTGATTTATATTCCTCTTTTGGCTCCATTCGGTGGTTTTTCTGCTAGTGCAACCTATTTATATGCACTTACTCTGCACTTTGCACACATTATTGCACACCTTTGTGGTATTACCCCCTGTGAAATCTAGACCTGTGCTATCCAATACTGGATGAATAAGATATTCCACAAATACATTCACTGCATATAGGTGTATATCCATCTATCTCTATAAAGTCTCTCCATATTACCTACAATGTATATTATACATATGTAACTTAAAACTCTAAACAACTTAAGCAACTTAAAGTTAAAAACTTTAAAACTCTAGATATACAGCTAAAAGATGAACTGGCTATAGTCTTTGCCCTTTGTAGTATATAACTAAAGGCCTGCCTGTCTAAAGAAAGCTTCTTGTTTCTGACCATGCTTGTACATAGGATGAGAGTTTGAAAAGTTATAATATAATTGGTAATCTTGTGTCACTGTAAGTTTGGCATATATCATTTCTTAGTGAGAAAGCAGAAGCTTTACTGTGAAATCCTCTCCTTGTCTGCTTTGAAGAATTTTTTATGGCAGAAACTAAACCATAATGCAACTTAAACTTGGAACTAAGCCAAAAAACTAGGATTCATGGGCATATCAGCATCATTATGATGGTGGTGATCATGATGATCGTTACTACCTTACCATTCTCATCCCATCACAAGTATTATTATTACTACTAGTGAGAGTTGTAATTATATTACTATTGTGTCGATTCTTTTACCAAATGAATTCCTCCCCTCTCTTCCCATTTTTTTTTACCTCATCCTAGTTGTGTTTATAGAAACAGAATTGACAATTTACTTAATTACATAATACTAAACAAAAGAATATTGTGTCAAAACTGATTTGACATAGAATGAGGTTGCCTATTAAAGCTGTATTATCATAACATATCTTCCAGACATGATATTTTTTTCTGCTTGCAGCTGAAAGTAGAAATTTTTTTGAAACATATTTAGAATTGCTTCTGGAGTTAGGCATTACTAGATTATCACTAATTGCTTGAGAGAGACCCCACAGTCCTAATTAGACAGAAAAGCGAAAAGCATAGGCAGGGCTACCACATTCAGCCTTGACGATTACACACTGCAGAATCCCAGGACATGCTACTCACACAAACAGTGATGTGGATGGCATTCCCAATGTTGTGCAACAAAGCAACCTGCATATTTGGGAGTACTGAGAATACTGTAGGAAAAAATAAAGAACATTTTATGGAAGTATTTGGTAGATCCATGGTCATTTCATTGTCTTTGAAGGTAAATTTTATTTTTAAATTTAATTCTTTCTAGAAACCATGAATATTAAGAAGCATTATACCTTGAGTGAAAAGAGAAAAAAGTTCTCAGTAGGAGATTCCACAATCAATATTCAATTTCACAAAAGCATACCATTGGAAATGAGAAAAGCAAATGTAAAATTTGGACTTAGAGTGTGTAAAGGACAAATCAATTAGTAGAGACAGTAAACATAGGAGAAAATATTTAAGAAAGGAAATGACTCTAGCAATAGTGCAGATTACATAGCTTGAATTCTCTCGGCACAAAACATCTACTGCCAGCTAAAAAACAAATATTTTAGCTTTGCACAGTGGCAGTATCATAGCCAATGGAGTTTATCCAAGGCATGATTATTGCCAGTTGAAAACTTTTCCCAATACCCCACCATGACAACTTGAAATATAGCCGGCGTTGGCAATTTTTGGCAGTCTCTACAGAGAATGAATCATAAAAGAAAAAAAAAGAATAAAGTTTTAAAGCATATTGCTTACCTCACAAAGATAATAAAGGATATCACCACTCCTCCAATATTGTGACTATTCAAAATGTACTAAATATTCTAGCCAGTGTAATTAGAAAAGAAAAACAAATAAAATTATAAAGATTGGAAAGAAGAAATAAATGATCCGTAAATATACACAGTATGGTTGTTTATATGGAAACATGTAGTTAGGCATAAGAGACTACAAAGTATTAGAATTAGGAATTTAGTAAGGTTGCTGGATATAATATCAATATACAAAAATCAATTACATTTCCATACAGCAAATATTAAGAAATATTACTTTTGAATATATATAAAATAATCAAAAATATGTCTAGGAATTAATCTAGTAAATGGCAAGATTTTTATGAGGAAAATTATGCAACTTTGTTGACATGTCTTAAAGAGGACCTAAATACATGGAGAATATACCACGTTTATAAAAATGTAAACTCAATTCCCTAAAGATGTAAATACTCCTTAAATTAACTATAAATGTAATACAATTCCAATTCAACTCAACCAACAGATCTGAGTAGTGGACTAGAATTGAGTTGCTGGTATTTGAAGTGAATCTGGAATTCTTTGGAGAGTCTAGTATGATTAATGATGCCTCTAATAGAAAAATATTCCCTGTAAATTTTGTTATCAAAAGGATGAATACTCAGATATATGTTACAGATAGAAAATCAATCTTATTTACCGGGAACTTGAATATTTCAAGTGATGATTTCTTGGCAAAGGAATTGCTGTATCAGTTGCAAGATGGCATTTTTCATCCATGACTCAGAAGTCTGGAGTACCTGCCTAGTGCCTAATATGGATATAGACTCTAGGCTTCCAGATCCAGAGAGAAGAATGTTTTAGCAAGTGCATACTGCCACACATGAGAGCATCCAAAGCATCCAAAGGCATCTGAACTACTATACCTCACCCAGAGGCTACCTGTTAAACTATAACAGGCATGCCACCTGTTCTTTCAGAGGCCAATAAGTGATCTTTGAACAGGGTTGGAGTTAAAAAGTAAACCTATCCTTCACGTTTTTACACTGTTAAAACTAAAGCTCTTAAAACAACGGACTTGATATGACTCTGCGGTCAATGTTTGCTTCTAAGATTGGCTCATTGTTTACATTTTAAAGGAAGAACACATTTGTTATGAAAAAGTTTTTCCGAATAGTCTGATTGCTTTGGAAGCAGCTCTTAAAACTATAACACTATGTAATCGGCCAAACTTTCTGTACTACAGTTACCCTTCCAACTCTATAGCCATGAGTTTTTGGTATTTTTCAGTGAAAAAGAGGGCCAGTTTAAAACATAAGATTATATAGATACCTTTTTAAAGAGTTATACTATCACTTTTGTGTTAAAAACCAAGAGTTCCATGTATTTTCTCAATAGGCATGAAATCATAATATAAAATATGGAAAAAATCTCAGACTAGTCAGGTGTTTGGTGTTTCCTTTCAACAATTTATTCTATGTTTCCGACTCACCCTCTTACCCTGCTTTTCCTCTCTTACATCCTCTTCATTGTGGAAAGAGGTGATAGATACAAACCGAAAGCTTCATAGAAAGCATGCATGGCAGTCTGTTTCCTACAATATACACTAAAAGTGTAATTCGTTTTCTGTTTACTTTCCTCTTCTGTTGTTTACTAGTTGCAAACAATGACTATCATTTGAAAAAGGTGAAAATAGTAAAGCTATAGATGACCTGAACAGATCAATTAATTTGACCTACTGGACATATATCAAGTACTTCAACAACAGCTGAATTACACATTCTTTTCAAACTCACATGATGTATACACAAAGATAGGCCATATGCTGGGCCATTAAACATACCTTAACAAATTTAAAAGAATAGAAATTATACAAAATATGATCTCAGAAAAGTTAACTGGAGAATCCCCAAATATCTGCAAATTAAACAACATGTTTCTAAGTAACCTATGAGCCAAAGGAGAAATCTCAAGAGAAAATTTTAAATATTTTGAATTAAATGTAAATAAAAGTACAACTTACCAAAATTCATAGGACACAGCAAAAGCAGTGCTTAGAGGGAAATTTATAGCATTAAATGCATATACTAGAAATGGGGAAAGGTCTAATTTCCATAGAAAATTGGAAATGCCACCTTAGAAAGCTGGTAAAAAGGGTGAAATAAAACTGATTAGCAAGCATAGAAAAAAGGTTCAATTTTACATATAATCCAATAAAATAAATACTAATATAAATATCACTTTTCACAAACCAAATTGGGAAATTTCTACTTTTAAAGCATAATATTCAATGCTGGTATGGGTGGGGTGAAATAGGCACCATACATTAGTGATAGTTGTACAGATGGATGCAGCCTTTTTGGAGAGAAATTTGACAATGTGGCCTAAATGTAACTTCTCTTTGACCTGGTATTTTCATTTTAATAATTATAGGGAATATTTTTTTTAAATCTCAGATTAACAATGTTTATTTGACAGAAACAGCTATAAAAATATTATGAATAATAGCAAAAATCTGAAAATAACACAAGTGTCCAGATAAATGTGGCATCAAGTATTATGAGGTAGATCCACTCACTGGAACAGTATGGATCAGGCACGAAAACTGATGTTTATGTAAAATTTCTAATAATAATAAGTGAAGAAAGGCTGAGTGCAGTGGCTCATGCCTGTAATCCCAGCACTTTGGGAGGCTAAGGCAGGTGGATCACCCGAGGTCAAGAGTTCGAGACCAACCAGGCCAACATGGTGAAACCCCTTCTCTATTTAAAAATACAAAAAATTAGCCAGGTGTGGTGGCAGATGCCTGCAATCCCAGCTACTAGGGAGCCTGAGGCAGGAGAATCACTTGAACCCGGGAGGTGGAAGTTGCAGTGAGCCGAGATCGAGCCACTGCACTCCAACCTGGGCAACAAGAGCGAAACTCTGTCTAAAAAAAAAGCAAAGAAAATATGGAACAAAAATTGTATGGCTAGATATAAGATTAGAAGGAGACATACCAAAATGAAAGCTGGTTTTGTTAACGGTGGAGGGTGTCCAGGTTTTTGGTGTTTTGAACAAAGAATTGGACAAAACGCACAAACACCACAAGGAAGGAGTGAAGGGTTTTATTGAAAATTAAAGTACAGTCCCCAGTGTGGGAACGGGCCTAAGCATAGAGGCTCAAAGGCCCAGTTACAGAATTTTGGGGAGTTTAAGTACCTAGAGAATTCCATTTGTTACTTCAGGTACACCCTATGTAAATGAAGAGGATGAAGTAGTTACAAAGTCATTTATGGTCTATGCCCTATGGAGAGGATACTTCCTGTTATAGCTGAAGTGTGAATCAGCCTTATGTCCCCTGCTTCCAGAACCTATTTTCCTGCCTCAGTTTCTTTGGAAGATATGTTTGCCCTACTAACTGCTTTTCTGTATTTCCCAAAGACCCATGAAGAACACAGTGGTTTCACTCATGGGCCTTGGAGTCCAGTGGTTGGTTTACAATCTCAGCGCTATTATTTACTAGTTGGGTGAGTCTCAATTCTAATTTGTAAAGCAAGGATGACAATTGACAGTCTCTCCCTAGGGCGGCTAAGAGGTCTGAAGGTGATCTTGTATGTAGAGTGTTTAGCACAAGGCCTGCTGTACATTAAATCCCCAATAAATGGCTATTTGTTATTGGTTATAATGAGAAAAAAAAGTCTATCAAAAGTAAGCACATTAGGGCCAGGCATGGTAGCATACGCCTGTAATCCCAGCAGTTTGGGAGGCTGAGGCAGGCGGATCACCTGAGGTCAGGAGTTCAAGACTAGCCTGGCCAACATGGTGAAAGCCCATCTCTACTAAAAATATTTTTAAAAATTAACCAGGCATGGTAGCACATGCCTGTAATCCCAGCTACTTAGGAGGCTGAGGCAGAAGGATCACTAGAATTCGGGAGGCAGCAGCTGCAGTGAGCCAAGATTGCGCCACTGCACCCTAGCCTGGGTGACAGAGCAAGACTCCATCTCAGAAAAAAAAAAAGAAAAGTAGCACATTAGGACAGGCTCACCTAGATTTGTACAGGGAAGTTTTCATTTCTCTGTTGGACTCTATTGATGTATTTCTTTGAATGATATGTATTTTCAAGATATTTATTTACTAATTGCTAGATATCTGGAGTTCACAAATGGGGCACTTAGATGTCCTTGTATATATTGGAAAAACACTACATGCTGAGAAACAGTAAGTATATTTGATTCTCTTTGTGTATTTAAAAGTGCCATACCTAAGACCATACCAGTGAGACTGAGAAAAGAATTCAAAGCTACTGACTTTAGCTACTTATTACCTCAAGTCTGCAGGCTGTGATTTTTTAAATTTCAGAGTAAGCGATAGTAATCTGTACCTCCTTCACCCTTCCTATAGGGTCATTAGTAGACTGGGAACTCCCCTGCCACTTCAGGATTCTTTTCAATGTAAAGTTTAATATTATTTTCAAAGTGTTACTATAACTCTAAAAGATTACATTACCAAAGACATTGTTCTGTTCATAATAGAAATATCATGCATTCTAACAGGAATTCCTAATTTTTTTGAAAAAAGATTCCTTCTTCTCTGTTTGCAATAAAACTTATATTCATTCAAACATTTCTGAAGGAGAACAGATCGTGGGGAAATAATATACTTTATCTTTATGATGAAGGAATCTTCAATAGTTATGTTAGAGAGACTTACTACATGCATGAAAAAGTGCTTGGGCGTCAGAGCAATGAATATTTTTGAACTAATTTGGCTTTAAAGTTTTAATTCCTCAAATTTAGTGAGGAATATCTCTGTGAGTAAGTAGCATTTTTAAGTAGAGAAGGTCTAAGGTAGAACGTTTGAGGTGTTATTTTGAAGCGTGCAGAAACGTAAATGGACTTATTTTTATTGTAACCTGAGTGGCTATGGCCTTCCAATTTGCTTAATTTTTTTTTTTTTCTTTTTTGAGATGGAGTTTCACTCTGGTTGCCCAGGCTGGAGTGCAATGGCACGATCTTGGCTCACTGCAGTCTCCACCTCCTAGGTTGAAGCTATTCTCCTGCCTCAGCCTCCACAGTAGCTGGGATTACAGGTTCCCCTACCATACTTGGCTAATTTTTTGTATTTTTAGTAGAGATGGCATTTCACCATGTTGGCCAGTTCTCTAACTCCTGAAGTCAGATGATCCACCTTGCCTTGGCCTCCCAAACCAATTTGCTTAAAATTCATTCACAGGTTTTCAAAATGTATTAACACCCTGAAACCATTAATTTGAGCTCTGAGGTGGTACGGATTTAATATTGCTTAATGAAGTTTTTCTAATGTTGCTGATAACTGAATGTCGTTTTTGACATGAGGTCAATTATACTGAATTTAGGATTGAAACAAATTGTGTCATAGATTTACCCTCTAGATTGCACTGTAATCTTGTACAGTTTGTAATAAAAATATTCAGAAAGGCACTTGTATTTGAAATTGCAGCACAGGTTTAGGAACAGAAAGTGTCTGGAGTAATTAGGACCTATAGGTAAAACCAACCCAGAAGCATATCTAGCTTAATTAAGAGCTTGAACATATTCTACTATATTATATATCTTGAAATCCCACCTGTGGACAAAGGTTTTGTTAAATCAAATTGCTGCTTCAGAGGATTGTGAGCTTTTTTAAGCTTGATTTTCTAATACTTGGGCAATAGTACTTTCTTTGATTTTAAGCTACAGAGCTAGAAAAATTAAGTAGAAACTTTGTACTCTCAATTGCTTATATAAGAGTACTAGGCAAAGAAAAGGCTAAATCTGCAAACCTAACTTAGTCACCAAACCTAACTAGCTGAATAACCTTGACTAGGCTGAGGCCTAAAAGTTTTAAATGGACTTTAGTTTTCTCAGAAAATGTTGGACTAATGACTTCCAAGGTCTTTTCCCATGCTAACGTTTTATCAGGATATTGATGAATTAGGTAACATTATGAATTTTATCTTCTTACTGCTTTGCTAAGCTTCAAAGCCAGTTTAACCATCTGCTGGACATGACTGGTCTGCCACCCTTTCTAAGTCAAGCTGTTCCAAATGGAATCAGTCACCACCCAATCCAGCTACATTTCCTGATTTTCCTATTTCTGCAGAAAAGATTATTATTTTTTCATCTAATGAGACTCAGAACCCTCAATCCAAGTCACTTTTTTTGTTCCCCCCGCATCCCTTCCACCCCCACTCCCCATGGTGTTCAAGTGATTCTCCTACCTTAGCCTCCTGAGTAGCTGGAATTAGAGGCATGCACCACCACGCCCACCTAATTTTTGTATTTTTAGTAGAGACGGGATTTCGCCATGTTGGCCAAGCTGGTTTCAAACTCCTAACCTCAAGTGATCTGCCTGCCTCAGCCACCCAAAGTGCTGGGATTACGGGCATGAGCCACTGCACCGGCCCCCGAAGTCATTTTTAATTTCTTCCCAGTCTTCTGCCAATCCCATGGTCAGTTACAAAATTCTATCAATTTCTTTTTAGTTCTTCTTCAGTTCCCCCCAACTTTGTCCATTATCCCTATCCTCATTTTGGTGTAGACCCAGGTATTCTCATAAAGTAGCCCTTAGCTCACCTTTCAAGTCTTCTTTCTCTTCTTTTTTTCTTTTTTTTGAGACAGAGTCTCGCTCAGGCTGAGTGCAATGGCACTATCTCAGCTCACTGTAACCGCTGCCTCTGGGTTCAAGTGATTCTCCTGCTTCAGCCTCCTGAGTTGCTGAGATTAGAGGTGCGTGCCACCACACCTGGCTTTTTTTTTTTGTGTATTTTTAATAGAGACAGGGTTTCACCATGTTGGTCAGGCTGGTCTCGAACTCCTGACCTCGTGATCCGTCCGCCTCGGCCTCCCAAAGTGCTGGGATTACAGACATGAGCCACTGTGCCCAGCCTGTTTTTCTAATCTATTATATGTCACTTCTAGATTATGACTCGGAGAACCTCCCAACACAAAGCAGCTTGACCTGCCAAAGCCTTTATCTGTTTGTCCCTCCTCTACTTTTTCTTCCCCATTCCACAGATCTATATGAATCCTCTTCTAATAGACTCTACTCATTCTCTTGGAGGCACTCTGTTTATTCACACCTGAGCACTTAGGCTACCACCACTAGCATGGCTGGTCCACACTCACCACCGTATTCATCCACACCTACCCAATCATTAGGGCCCAGGTTCAGTCCCTCTCCTCCACGTGGCTCTTTTAACTTCCTGAGCCCACGGAGTTTCACCTGTGCTAATAGCCTACTTTATATGCCACTCATGAGGTACTGCCAGGCACCGCTTTATCGTATCCTGCCTTAAGTTGTTATATTTTATAAAATAAAAATGTAATTATAACAATCCTACGGTATTGCTAAAAGTTTAGAGGCCAGAGAAACAGTCATCTCTAATGTTTTGATGTATTTCTTGCCAGCGTTTTTCATATGTATGTTTCCTGTTGTTATAATGAAAGTGGCCAGGCACTGTGACTCATGCCTGTAATACCAGCACTTTGGGAGGCCAAGGCAGGTGGACTGCTTGAGCCCAGGAGTTCGAGACCAGCCTGGGCAACATGGCAAAACCCCCATCTCCAAAAAAAAAAAATTAGCTGGGCGTGGTGGTGTGTACTTGTAGACCCTGCCACTTGGAAGGCTGAGGGGTGAGGATCATCTGAGCCCAGAGGTTGAGGTTGTAGTGAGCTGAAATTGCACCACTGCATTCCAGCCTGGGCAATAGAGTGAGACCCCATTGGTAAACAAAACCAAAACCAAAAACAATAATCAAGGCATATATACAACTTTGCTTCTTAGTTTTCTTTCACCCAATATATGAGAAAAAAGTATAATTGAAGACAATAAAGTGATGCAGAGGGTGCTATGAGAGGATAGAAGGGAAATGAACCCGTTAGAACAAGAACCCAAGAAAGAAAGATGTCACAACAGTTATTATCAGAAATGAATTTCCAAGGACCTGCCAGAGGTAACCAAAAGGAGGAGAGGGTGCGCAGAAGTTAGAGGCATGAAGCAGTGTTGTCCATCTTGGAGACTGCAGGTTGTTCACTGTGGGTGGCAAGGAACTGGAACATTATACATTATACATTAAACTGGGACATTGCTTGGGTGCCAAGCCAAGCAACATGCATTCTGTCTGCCAATAATGAGAAGCCACTAAATACGTTAATAGGTGCTTGGGCCAAACACATCACTGAAATGGCTAACTTTTGATGACATATACTGCTCCTGTAGTTGTCTACTTGATATCCAACCTTCTCTTCTTTCCAGTAGAATCCTGATTTTGTTAAGGGTGGTACTGTGCCCAGTTAAAATGCTTAGCTCTTCAGACTTCCTTGTGGTCTGGAGAGGCCATGTAACCCAGTTCTAGACAACTAGATATAAACAGAGGGGTGAGGTTACTGGGAAAGTGTTTTAAGGCTCAGCTGGCATGCATTTTTTATCTTTCTCTCTTTTCTGGAATAAAAACACACGTCCCAGAGGCAGAACAGCCATCTTGTACCCATGAGGGAGAAAACCAAACAAATCTGGATGACTTCCTTGAGCAGCTGCATTTGTATTGGACCGTCTACTTCCCGACTTCTTGTCCTATAAGGAAAATCAACCTCGATTTGGTTAAGCTACTGAGTTGGATTTCTGTTCATGCAATTGAATGTCATATCTAGTATAATACTGTATCCATTTCTTGGAGATTGACATTGAACATTGCATATTAAAGATTTTAAGAAGCCTTATTTACATCTGTTTAACCTAATATTAAAATTAGTTGACTACCAAATTCTTTTCCCTCAGAATACTTAGTATACTTCACTGAACATGAGTGTTTCGCAGATGTTTGGAAAATGACATTCTTTTTGTGTTGGTCCAGCAGGGAAACAGTTGTGACATTCTACTAAGATATGGAATACAGGAGGAGTAACATGTTAAGGGAGAAAGATAATAAGTTTAGTTTTGGATGTGTTGGATTTGAGATGTCCCTAGACAATTGGATATATACCATTGAAACTCATGGGTGAGATTTGGGAGTGAGCAAGGTAGGTGGTGGATAAACCCATGAACCTTATTAAACTGTGATTGTTTAGATAGAAAATATCCTACTGAGTGTTTTTACCAAGGAAGAAAATTGGTAGTCTAGGTTTAGAATCTTCCTCTTAACTGCTTTGCTGTATATACCACCTCCCTCAAAAGAGGAAATGGAAAGTATACTGTGCTTACAATCAGACACACAGAAGTTCAAATTCTGGCTTGTCTGTGTACTCAGCTTTGGGACTTTGGTTCAGTTCTTCAGCTTTTCTAAGCTTCGGTTTCCTCACCATGGGTGTGACAACCTAACCTTAGAGAGTCGTTGTGAGAATTGTATTCAATATTGTACCTGGTAAACTATAGGTGCTCATTCAATGCTAAGTTCTTTCTCCTTACAGCTAGAGAAGATTTGCTGCTTCATACTTTCATTTTTTGTGGAGTGCCTTTATAGATGTTAAGCTGCATTTAAAATTATGCCAGGACAACAGAATAGGGGAAAATATTTGCAAACTACCCACCTGACAAGGGATTAATAAGCAGAATTATAAAGAGCTCAAACAACTCTATAGGAAAAAAAAATCTAATAATTTGATCAAAAAGTGGGCAAAAGATTTGAATAGACATTCTCAAAAGAAGACATACAAAATGGCAAACAGGTATATGAAAGGGTGCTCAATGTCATTGGTCACCAGAGACATGCAAATCAAGACTATAGTGAGATATCATCTCACCCCAGTTAAAACGGCTTCTATCCAAAAGGCAGGCTATAACAAATGCTGGCGAGGATGCAGAGAAAAGGATGCACACTGTTTGTAGGAATGTAATTAGTACAGCCACTATGGGGAATGGTTTGGAGGTTCCTCAAAAAACTAAAAAGAGAGCTACCATACAATCCAGCAATCCCACTGCTGTGTATATACCCAAAAGAAAGGAAATCGGTATATCGAAAAGATGTCTGTGCTCACACATTTGTCGCAGCACTGTTCACAATGGCCAAGATTTAGAAGCAACCTAAGCATCCAACAACGGGCAGGTGGATGAAGAAAATGCGGTACATACACATAATGGAGTGGTATTCAGCCATAAAAATAAAGAGATTCAGTCATTACCAACAACGTGGGTGGAGCTGGAGGTCATTGTGCTAAGTAAAATAAGCCAGCCACAGTTCTCACTTATTGGTAGGATGTCATGTTCTCATTTAGGGTCTAAAAATGGAAACAATTGCGCCCATGGAGAGAGAGAGTAGAAAGATGGTGACCAGAGGCAGGGAAGGGTTAGCAGGGGTGGGGAGGGACAGGTGGTGAGGGGAGGTGGGGATAGTTAATGGGTACAAAAAACATAGTTAAAATGAATAAGATCTAGTATTTGGTAGCACAACAGGGTGACTATAGTCAATAATAATTTAATGTTACTTTTAAAAATAATGAAAAGCATATAACTGGATTGTTTGTAACACAAAGGATAAATGCCTGAGGGGATAGATATCCCATTTTCCATGTTGTGATGATTACACATTGCATGCCTGTATCAAATCATCTCAGGTACCCCATACATATCTATACCTACTATGTACCCATAAAAATTAAAAATTATTTAAAAAAATTAAGCCAGGGCAACTACTTAGCTTCTACCTATTGAATATCTATATATAATTTAAAGATGGAATTTCAGGGCAGGCCAAAAGAGATTGTGTGTACATGATGAATTTACAGTTTACTATTTTACATATTTAACAAAATAAAGTGCTTCTTGTGTGTCTTGCACTTTTCTAAGCACTTCATATGTATGAACTCATTTAATATTCAAAATCTTATGAATTGGGCATTTTCTTATTCTCATGGGACAGATATGTAAACAATGCATAGAGAGGTTAAGTAACTTGCCCACAGTCACACAGCTAATAAGCTGCGGTGCCAGGATTCAAACCTGGGGAGTCAGACCCCATAGTTCATGCTCTTAACCACTATATAAAAGATAAAATTAAGAGGAATCAACTCATAGTGTTTACTGTTCTTTCCTCCTCATGAGACCTTTGCTAATTGTTTCTTTTCTTCTTCCCCCTCCCCTCCTCCTCCTCCTTCTTTTCTTCTTCTTCGTCTTCCTCCTCCTCCTCCTCCTCCTCCTTCTTCTCCTTCCTTCTCCCTACCTCTCCCCCTTCCTCCTCCTTGTCTTTTTCTTCTTCTTCTCCTCCTCCTCCTCCTTTCTTCTTCTTCTTCTCCTTTCTTTCTTTCTTCCTCCCTCCCTCCCTTCTTTCTTTCTTTCTTTCCATAGGATTTTTTGGGGAACAGGTGGTATTTGGTTATATGAGTAAGTTCTTTACTGGTGATTTGTGAGATTTTGATGCACACATTTCCTAAGCAGTATACATTAAACCCAATATGTAGTCTTTTAATCTATTTCTTTACTTTTAAAAAAAAAAGTAGGCCAGGCACAGTGGCTCACACCTGTAATCTCAGCACTTTGGGAGACCAAGGTGGGCAGATTCCTTGAGTTTAGGGGTTCAAGGCCTGGGCAACATTGTGAATCTCCATCTCTACAAAAAAAAAAAAAATACAAAAATAAGCCAGGTGTGGTAGCACACTCCTGTAATCTCAGCTATTCAGGAGGCTGAGGCAGGAGGATCACCTGAGGCCAGGGAGGTTGAGGCTGCAGTGAGCCATGATGGCACCACTGCACTCCAGCCTGAGTGACAGAGTGAGACGCTGTATTAAAAAAAAAAAAAAAAGTAGTAATTTGTCTCAGAGCATCTTTTCATCAATTTCAGAACTAGCAATAAGTTGAGAAAGTTTTTGCTAAGAGCCATTTAGAGGGAAAAATATTTAAAATGTGTCAATATAATGTTGTCAATGGTAGCTATATCTGTAATAGCAAGAGAACTGTTCTTGGTTTTGGTTTTTGTTTTTTTTTAAAAAAAGTTCTTAGCCTTATATAATTAATTTCAACATGAGGGAGCATGGGTGCTTTTTTTTTTTTTAACAAAAGTACTGGTTACCTTCCTGGGAGAGCACATGTATTTTCAAAGGCTCTCACTCCCTTCCTAGGAATGAGCAGCTGGAGCCAGGAAGTACATGAAATAAGAAAGTCAGTTTCAGGAGGCTTAGGTTAAAGCTTAAGGAAATTCCCAAGATGATGTTTTTAAAGGGCATTCAAAGGGCATAGTCCAGGTAGAAAACAAAATCTAGGATTATTTCAATGGAAACAATTCTTCATTTTATCTTTTTTCAATAGTCTTCCAGTTCAAAGAGAAATAAGATTATAGTTGTGGAAAACTGATAGATAAGCAATGATTTTTTTAAATCTGAAAACCCAGGCCCTACCTTCAGTGTGTATTTATTGTTTGATCTAAGTTTGGCACTTACATCTTTCATCTCACTTTCTCTTTGTATAAATGGGCACAACTATTCCTGTTCCCTCCCACACATTGATGCTATGAAGATAAATGAGATCATGTTTGTACTTCTATGGAGAAAAAACACTAGGTATACTAAAAATATCACTATTTTCAGAGTAGGTTTTTCCTTAGAAATGTATAGTAATGCCAGTTGTACATAGCATTGTTGAAGAGTCAAATTTTCTGTAAAATTGATCAATTTTTCAGAAAATAGGTAATTAGTTCATTGAGAACTAGAAGTTTCTTTTAAAATTTTTAACCATTTTTCAAATTTAGCAGTTTAAATTTGTTGATATATTCTTCAAATTCATGTTTATTGAATGCTTACTACATGCAATGTATTTTAATGGAAATCTTTCCCTCTGGTTAAACAAAATACATTTTACCTTTTATTGACGACTCTGTAAGATACCAATATATGAAAAAAGGATTTTAGTTGACTTCAAATATACCAGCCAACATAACATTAGGTTACTGAAGTATAAGCCATAGAGCTAAGTTAAGGAAACTGTTAGTTCTATTCTGTGTTAATCAGACAAATCTGGAGTTGAATTCTAGGTGCACAGTGTAAAACAAGCTGGAGTATATAGGAAAAGAGTTTTTTAAGATGGCGAAACGTGTGGGAATCCCATCATATGGATGTTTAAAAGGATAGTTAAATGCTAAAAATTATAGTTTTTAACTGTAGTTTATAGTTAGCATAGTTATATGTTAAAATTAAAACTTGACTTTAAATCATTGAATACCTACCAGAAGAGAGATTGGACTTATTCTGTGTGATTGCAGATGACTAAACTATAAACACAGATAGAATTTTAAGAAGAGAAACATCCTAGTTAAATAGAACAGTGCCAAAAATGAGCAGAATTGCCTTTGAGGCTTTTGTTTTTAGAATAGAAACTGAAGGACCTTTGGACGGATGCTTTGTGGAGAGGGGTTTGATGGAGTGAGAAGTTGGTCTTAAGGGTCCCTCCTGATTCTGAACGTCCTATCCACTAGGAACCTCACTTACTCTACTAAATTACAGTAGAGTGATGCCTTTAGAGCCTTTTGGTGCTTTGCCTCTGCCCTAGAAGGCCTCAGGCTGGTGTGGGTGTTTTGTTTTTGTTTTTGTACTTAGGGCTGCTTTTTAGTCTTCCCATCCTCCTCATTACCGGATTGCCTCAGCTTATCCTCTGTCTTTAGCAGCATCCTGCTCCATTCTAATTTGTTACCTGTAATATGCTGTGATCTACAAAAATACCATAACCAAAGATATTGAAAATGTATGAATAATTTAAGTGAGGTCCTGAAAAGCTCTCCTGTGAGTAAAGTGTTTGGTGCATAGAGTTTTTGCCATTTATTTTATTTTATTTTATTTATTTTGAAGCAGGGTCTCACTCTGTTGCCCAGGCTGGAATGCAGTGATGCCAACACAGCTCACTGTAGCCTCCACTTCCCAGGCTCAAGCGATCCTCCCACCTCAGCCTCCCAAGTAGCTGGGACCAGAGGCACATGCGACCACGCCTGACTATGCCATTAATCTTACTTTTTAAAGAGCCTTTTAACTTCCTTCCAAGTTCTGAAGAATATTCTAGATTTAACTTATCAATTTTGTGGTTTCTGGGAACTTATTATTGAAATTCTGTAAGTTTGCTAAACTTCCTACTAATCTGTAATATTGTAAAATATTCTGAATCCATTACTGATGTTTTCAAAAACAAAATCATTGGCAATAATATACTTATTCAAGATTTTTCTTATGTAGGTAACCTTTTCTTGGACAGCTTCTTCAAAATGAAAACATACTTTGTAACTAAACTGGATTATATAAGCAAATAAGGTTTATCAGAATGCTGATGACATTTCTCTCCTGAGCTTTTTCATATAGATAGTATTGGTGTCGAATGTGCAGAGTCCTTTTGAATATGGGAAATCATCTGATATCACTGGTTGTCTCCTTAGTCCCTTAGTATATAACAATAGTTTTAACATAACTCAGTCAAAAACATGTAATAAACACTTATTGTAGGTGTTCTTGGCTAAGAATGAGGAAGAGTATCAGAAAAACATAGTAATGTTTTGTATAAACTGAATGCCAAAGACCGTTCTACCATTAGAGAGCCTGCTGTCTTGTAAAGGAAATTAGACAGCAATCAAGGAAATATATTATCAATGCAGGATTCGTGCAGACAGTAAATGCCTTTGAAATTTGTAATGAGATATAGAGTAGTTCTGTGATTGCTTTGGCAGCACATATGCTAAAATTGGAACAATGCAGAGAAGATTAGTATGGCCTCTGCATGAGAATGGCATACAAATTTGTGAAATGTCCTATATATTTAGAAATATATTCTTGAAAAATGCTAAGACAGTGGGTGTAAAGTGTTCTTAAATGCATATGTTAATTGGTTAGATTTTGTCATTCCACACTGTATACCTATTCCAAAACTTCATGTTATACATGATAAATACATACAATTTTATTTGTTAATTAAAAAACAGAAAAGGATTAGTTCTGCCTAAATATGCTAGACTCAGAAGTTAATAATAAATGTGCATCCCTCCCCCTTTGTTTAATTTGCTTTGCCATTAAGTTAATATTTATGCTAAGAACTTTTGGCTGTTATAATTTCCTATCATTTATTTGGTAAAAAGATTAATTGAAGAGGTGTTTCAATGACCCCATTAGGAGATATGAAGAAAGCCTCAACATTGCCAGTATTTGAAAACTCAAAGGGTTTGTTTTCTTTCATTTTTATTTTTTTGAGACGGACTTTTGCTCTTGTTGCCCAGGCTGGAGTGCAATGGGCAACCTCTGCCTCCTGGGTTCAAGTGATTCTCCTGCCTCAACCTCCCGAGTAGCTGGGATTACAGGCATGCGCCACCACGCCCAGCTATTTTTTTGTATTTTTAGTAGAGACCAGGTTTCTCCATGTTGGCCAGGCTGGTCTCGAACCCCTGACCTCGTGATCTGCCCGCCTCAACCTCCCAAAGTGCTGGGATTACAGGCGTGAGCCACTGTGCCCAGCAAAGGGTTTGTTTTCTAAAGCAGGTGATGCTGCATGACACCTTCTGCCACTTTCCTGTGTTGGCCAGAAGAAGGATTTTAATGTCTCCCAAATGGATTATGCTGACCTCAATCTAGATCCCCCTGGGAAATAGAAATTTCTTATATGTTCCTGGCTGGGTCATTGTGAATAATATCTCCATGTATCCCAAAGCTCTGAATTATCCTCATCTGTAACAGACACTACAACTGAATGGTATCTGGAACATAGTTAATTTTATGGAAAATATTCAAAGGAACAAAATGAACACTGCAATACAAAGTGCTGTCGACTTAGATTTTGCCAATTTCCCTGGATGTGTAAGTAGAATTATATCTTCACAGAACTTGCCAAAATCCCAGACTCGACTATTTAATCTCTTTCCAGAAGCACCAGCCCTGAGCAATCCTATCTACAATTTGCTGCGTGTGGTTGTTACTAAATTGTTCCCGGTAAGTTAGTTCCTAACTCGCTGTTTCACAGCACAGAATACTCTATAAAGGGAGAGCGCTTGAAAGGACCAGAGTTCTCTTTGTCATGCCCCTGCCTCTGGACAAGGGTGTTCTTAAACTGCCCACTGGCTTACCCCGTGACCCTCTTCTTTAGCACTTCAAGTTAGAGAACACCTCTCACACCAAAGTGGGCACACCCTCGGATCGTGTAGGCAGCGATTGTTTAGCCGAGACATCCCCCACCCCTCAAAAGGCCGCAGAGAAGCAGCGAACGCCGCTTAGCAGTTGTCGCGCTCTCAGTGCGGGTGACCCCGGGCTGGGTTGGGGTGTCCCTTCCCGGGGTAGTGGGACTCCCTGAAAGGGGGTGGCGGGAAGAAGAGGGAGGGCTTGTTTCTCTGGGGGATGTGGGAAGTAGGCGCTAGCTAGCCTGTTTCGCGGTTTTTTAAGCCCCTTGGCATGCCCTGACCTGATCAAGAGGGAGTCAACTGCTCTTAGGAATGTTCCGGGAGAAGGTGGGAGATTGCTTTCCAGGGGAGGCCTGTGGGTGCTGGAGGGCACCAAGGGGGTCGCCGGGGGTATGCAGGGCACGCGCCGAGAGGGGTGCCAAGGCAGCCGGGGGCCGGGCTAAGGAGGACTGGACCAGCGGGCGGCGGGGGCGCGGGTCAGGGCGCGGGGGACCCCTCCCTGGGAGGCCGCGGCGATCCGGCCGCGCTGGCTGCACCGCCCGGGCTGTCAAGCGCGGGGGGCGGGCGGGAGGAAGGGGTGGAGGTGCGAGGGGAGGAGGGCTGGCACCGGAGCGCCGCGGCGTCGGTGCAATAAAAATGCATCGCATGGAACTGCCCGTGGAGAAGGACGGGACGGAGCCGGGGCGGCCAGAGGAGGTGGGAAAAACGGAGGAGGACGCCCAGGAGGCGGCGGCGGCGGCGGCGGCCGGGAAGTGAAAGGTCTCGCAAAGTTCAGCGGCAGCTGTGGTCGCCGAGCCCCGAGCTAGCGGCGGACCAGCCCGCAGGGCCGCTCCGAGGGGCAGCTCGGCCAGGCCGGCTATGGTCCTGGGTCTCCTGCCGTCCCCCAGGTGCCCGGGCCCCGCCAGGCCGGTGCGCGAGGGTCACCCCACCGCCCCGCGCGGCCCCGGCCCCCGGCTCCCTGCTGCCGGCGCCCGCTGACCGAGCCCGGCGCCCTGGGAGGAGGAAGAAACCAGAGCCCGGGTCCCTCCCGAGGACGGCGGCGCTTCATCCCGCAGCCCAGAGGTCTCGGCTCCCTCCCGCACCCGCCGGCTCGGCTGCTCCCGGCTCCTCCCGGCCATGGGGACCTGCGCGCGGCTGCTGCTGCTCTGGGGCTGCACGGTGGTGGCCGCAGGTGGGTGGTGACGCGGCCGGGCCCCCACCCCTTCCCTCGCTGCTTCTCTAACCCATTTCGGGACTCGGGGATGCAGGGGAACCGGGGCTGCGAGCGCAGAGCGCGGCTCCCGAGGGTGAAATGAGTGGCCATGTTCCGCCTCCTTTCCTGGGGGCTCCGCAGCTTCAAATACTATTGATTTATTTTTGCAACTGGGATACACATGCGCTTAGATAACCAGATATCCTGGGTGCGCCCTGCCGGGGATATCGCGACGGGGGTTTCTTTCTCGGTTTGGCTTGTTAAAAAACTGCCTTTCCACTTGGTGAGGGAACAAAGGACCCAGCTCGCCATCCCCGGCACTTCATGGCCTGAGGAATGATGAGGAGGGGTGGCCCAGCGACCCTGGGCGCGCGTGGGCCTGGGTCGGTCTCTGGTGGAGGGCAATCGCTGGCGTCCCGGACCTCGTGCTGGGTACTAGGGAAGCAGGTAAGGACACCTGGGGCAGGGCTGAGCACCCTCTCCCCGGAGCCGAGGCTGGAACGCAGTGGGGCTCCCGGCTTGGACGGTAGGTGGTGATCACCCTGGGCTTGCACGGAGCTGGCTGGCCGCCCCTGGGGAATTGGTACCCTGGCCGAGGCTCTGCGGGAGGTCGGAGGCGGGTCTGCTCCCTGGCTCGGTAACTGGACAACCGGCGGAGGCGTCGGCAGATGCCTTTTCCCTCTCACTCGCATCCTGGCTTTCTTGGGTTGCCCTAGGCCACTGGCTCCTGGCTTGCAGTTTCCGCATTCGGGATCCCCTTCTGCTCCTCTCCTTCCCTCTTTCAGGTCACCTGGTTTCCAGTTAGGCATAAGTGCAGCCCTGTAGGTGAGGGGGAGAGCTGTGAGGGACTCTGCAGACTCCCAGTCAGTCGTGCGGATCTTGTCTGCTTCAGAAAGGGGAGCTGGGCTAGAGGGACGCGTTGGTGGCTACAAAACCTTGTCGCACGCATCTCCTGCCTTCGGCTTCCATTCTCCCCTGAGAGTCGCTGGCACCCAGCAAAATCCAGCCTGCATCCCAAACCAGTCCGAGTCACAGGAGCACCGTTGGTATCATTGAACAGTCAGTTGAGGGACTCCAAGTATTTTGCCCCACGGATTGTTTATCTGGCTCAAATCTTTTCTGCACTTGTGAGTTTAGCGGCATTTAAAATTATTGGGTATTTTTCCCAGGGACCTATTAAAGGCCTAGGATTTTACTCCAATTCCTGCACTCTTAAAAGATGAACTTTAAAAAATTTTTCCTTCTCAAACCATATTATGGCAAAAACATGCAAGCAATTGAAAGGTTGTAAATAAACATCCCAAGGCAAGTGTTTCAAGTCAAAAATACTTGTACAGGCAGTATGTAATTTTCCCTGAAATGTTTTACAGGTGAGTCATAGCACACTGTGTGTTTGTGTGATTCTGGCCACAAGCAACTGTTGCCAGCTAATCAGAAAAGTGGTAAACCGAACCCAGGCATAATGCACCCTTTGACATTTAAAAAATAATGCCTAAGGGAGCCCTTTATTTTTGATTGCAAGGCTACAGTGGTGTTGGCCATTGTCAGTGTGTGAAATGTCTGTTTCAGCCTAAGCTGTCATTTGGCCCCCTCCAATCCTTGCTGTGATAACAGTTCAGAGGCACTGCTTCTTAAGAAGCAGAAACATTCAATTAGCCAGAATTTGGGGGTTGATTTCCTTTTCCCTCTTTTCCCCTCTGTTTTAACCTTTAAAACAGATGATTTTTGCTTAAGGTATTCATAATTAAAATGACAAACTCAAATCAAAGGATTATAGTATGCAGTCAAAATGTTAATAAGTGGATAATGTTTATCATTTTAACTAATTTTAAAACATTAAAGTCTGTCAGGTCTTTGTTTGGGAGGAAGAGTGTGTTTCTTAAAGAAGGTGTTTCAGTTCGCAGATAATATTTAAAGGTGCTGTTAGTGGCTGCCATACACTATCCTGTTAAGCAAACAGGTAGCTACTGTATAACCTGTCACAGGTAGAAACCCTCAAGAGACAGAGTGTAAAATGAGCTTTTCTGCCATTTGGCAGTTCAGAGGGCTTTTTTCTTAGTTATGTTTATGTCATGTTAGAAATTGATAGTGCACATCTGAGCTCCAGTGATCTCCAGCTTTGCCTCCCCCTAAATGAGGACCCATTGTATATTTATGAAATATCTCATATTGCTTTTCCTAGGGAGTTTATCCCTTCACTGGCTTAAAATTATAAAGAAAATTGAATTCTACATTTTCTTCTAAATGCATTCTCATAATAAACATGTTAAATCAGTGAAGGACTCACATTGAATTTGAAAGACTAACTTAGATGGCCTTAAAAACATTATGGTTTTTCGACAGTCTTGACTTCCAAAACCAATCAATGTATTTGAAATATAGAAGACATTGACAAGGCAAAGTATTTGAAAAATTTTAGACCAATAATCTTCACCCTGCTCATTCTACTTTCCCTCCTCCTGCCCTCTGCCTAAAGTAATTGTTTCTCTGATGTGAATTTTACATCTGAACATAAAAGCCATACACACACACACACACACACATGAATGCATTGTGAATGCAGAATAGTGTTCATGCTCAAACATGAACATGGTGGAGCATAGTAGAATTTTCCATTTACTGAAGGTATCAAGCGCTTTTGGAGAAATCCTTGATGGTTGTTGATGGACTAGGTGGCCAAAAGAGCTTTTCAGATGGGTTTGTCTTGCATCATGCATGCTTTCCCTTTCATAGGACGGAGTGGAGTCGCTGGACGCTGTGAAAAAGCCTGCAACCCTCGGATGGGAAATTTAGCTTTGGGGAGAAAACTCTGGGCAGACACCACCTGCGGTCAGAACGCTACCGAACTGTACTGCTTCTACAGTGAGAACACGGATCTGACTTGTCGGCAGCCCAAATGTGACAAGTGCAATGCTGCCCATCCTCACCTGGCCCACCTGCCATCTGCCATGGCAGACTCGTCCTTCAGGTTTCCTCGCACATGGTGGCAGTCTGCAGAGGATGTGCACAGAGAAAAGATCCAGTTAGACCTGGAAGCCAAATTCTACTTCACTCACCTAATTATGGTGTTCAAGTCCCCCAGGCCGGCTGCCATGGTGCTGGACCGCTCTCAGGACTTTGGGAAAACATGGAAGCCTTATAAGTACTTTGCAACTAACTGCTCTGCTACATTTGGCCTGGAAGATGATGTTGTCAAGAAGGGAGCTATTTGTACTTCTAAATACTCCAGTCCTTTTCCATGCACTGGAGGAGAGGTAAGAGCACCTGTTTAACACTGTAACTAAGATAGAAAAATGTTACCAGCCCACATTTTTTTTTTAAGCATGAAGCTATACTTGTAGCAACATGAATGAAATTAGAATTTTTCATGAGCTTTATTTGTCATAAATTATTTCTCACCCTTACGTATGAATGTGTAGCTTCAAGCAGATCGTCCACTGGCTGGGTTTAAATCAGTATTCTAAGATTCAGATTTTTCACATTATAAAAAAGAGCAGACACACATCATTACTCTAGAGGCTTCTCATTGCGTCAGTTCTCGGGACTACCTATGTGCTTCTGAAGGGGGAAAAGTTACTGAGACATTCTGTTCCTGGAGCCTGCACGGGTATCTTCCTGGTACTGTTAATATAAATAGGAAGTAAATAAAAACAAAGCCAAGAAAGAAAAAAAAATCTATTTGTCAGAAGGATACTTTTGTATAAGAGTAGCAAACAAATGAAAGTAGTTACTTTTAACATACAAAGGTTCTTCTGGGCTCACAGACACATGAATTTCAGCTTAAGGACCCAGGACCATCTTAAACTCATTCTGTAAAACAGCCTCCTTAGCTACTGATCCAATTTCTATGTGGAGTGTTTTCCCTTTAATGGTCCCTTCCTCTAAGGGAGAAACAGGTCTTTTTTAGCTTTTCCTTAAGTTCTGGGGTACATTTACAGATCGTGCAGGATTGTTATGTAGGTAAACATGTGCCAAGGTGGTTTGCTGCATCCATTCCCTCATCATCTACATTAGGTATTTCTCCTAATGTTATCCCTCCCCAATACCCTGACTCCCTGCTATCCCTCCCCTAGGTCCCCCACCCCCCGACAGGCCCCAGTGTGTGATGTTCCCCTCCTTGTGTCCTTGTGTTCTCATTGCACAACACCCACTTGTGAGTGAGAATATGTGAGTTTGGTTTTCTGTTCTTGTGTCAGTTTGCTGAGAATGATGGTTTCCAGCTTCATCCATGTCCCTGCAAAGGACATGAACTCATCCTTTTTTATGGCTGCATAGTATTCTGTGGTGTATATGTGCCACATTTTCTTTATCCAGCCTATCACTGATGGACATTTGGGTTGGTTCCAAGTCTTTGCTATTGTAAACAGTGCCTTGAAAGGTTACTCCCAACCCCCAGGTGTATGAGAACATTCAGAGAAAACTGAATAAAAGCAGGTTAAGAGAATATAATACCTTCAATAAGTAGATGAAGAAATATTGATTCAGGAAAAAGAAAAGAGTATAATCAACCTAATTCTGGTGCATGTCATGAATACACAGACTAGATAAGTGGCTTTCAACTAGGGGTGACTTTTGGCCCCTCTTCCCTGGGGACATTGGGACATTTGGCAATATCTAGAGACATTTTTGCTAGGGAGAGGGACACCACTAGCATCTAGTGGGTGGAGGCCAGCGATGATGTTCACTCTCAGACAATGCTCAAAATAGCATTCCCCACTCCACCCCCTACCAAAAATTATCTAGCCCCAAATGTTAATGTACCGAGGTTGAAATAGCCCGCACTATTAGGCATACATCCAAAACATGGATCACAATGGCCGCACAAACTAGAATAAGCACTCCTCTAGCATCATTTATACAACTATTCTCAGACTTCACAGATATATAATCAGCATTGTTGACCCCCTCAGGCACTGTAGTCATTGCTACTAATTCTGCTTTTGGTGTAGTATGGGGAGGTGCTTGCCAGGGGCCTGGTGGAAAGGTCGGTTTGGGACCTCCTTTCCCTACTACCATAGATACGTGGAGACTTTTGCCATATTATCCAGCTGCTTCTTCTGTTTGCACCTTGAATAGTGCAAGAATAGTGCCGCTGGCACCAGAACCAAGTAGGACATGGTGCAAGCAGCATAGCGATTGTTTCCCATTCTTCTTCATGGTCCACAAAGTTGGCTGAATATTGTAAGCTCATTTGCAGCCTGTCGTGATGGACATTTTTAAAGATACGAGGACAGGAAAGACACAGATAAGTTAGACTCGTTGTTTTGTTATGTGAACACTTTGTGTTGAAAACAGATGAATGTCTTGAACTCTCAAATTGCTTTGGAATTGATCCACAGGCTCATAATCAGCTCCCTACATCTCAGTGCTACTGGGCGTTGTGTATCTATGAGGTTGCAAAAATACAGTTTTAGTAACCAGATGGCAGGCATACTCATTTAGCAGATATCACACTGAGTTTATTGCAAATCTGTTACAACAGTACAACAATTATTTAGAGATGACTGTAGTAACATTGAACTAAACTATATGGAGGTACGATCTTGTCTTTTTTTAAAACCAAACTGTTTACTGTCATCAATGCTTACATCAAATTCCAAGCAGAGAGAGACTAACATTTATGTAGGTCATTTCAATGTACAGATACCTTCTATACCTAGTTTGTAAGTGTTCTTAATTGTAGTTTTTTTTTTCCAGCAGACATATTTTAATGATAAGAAAAGCATCAAGTGTGACTTAGTTCCCTCTAGAGCATTATTTGCAAGTATAAAGTGTAAATAAGTCATTATAGAATTTCTTCTTTTAAGAGGACAGGTTTGGGAACTAATCTTTCTCTCCTGAGTTAAAGAATAGAAAGTCTATCTCTAACTCAAAGACCACAGGAAGCCTTTCCAGAAATGATTATTACCTTCCTCTTCTCTGTCACGTTAGAATATAAATCAGTGCAGACCTACAGATTTATTTTGCAGTTTCAACTCCATGTCATCAGTTTCCATCTTTGAAAATTGTGTGCTCAGAAAAAGAAGCGAGTCAATCTACTTTAAAAATAAGAAGTCTCAAATTTCATTTATGGATTATTTGTAACTTTATAGACCTATATTTTCCTCCATTCTATAGAAGACTTAAGACTTCTCTAGGTAACATCCTATCAATTAGGCTAACATAAATAAATGCCAGACTTAATTCGTTTCCAGCATTCATTCAGAAATACTGCTTTGGGTTTTGAGAGCTTGTAGCTTCATGTCTAAAGAACCAGATACCTCCATCAAGAGAGTAGAAGGCACTAGTCATCTAAAAAAGGACTTTTTTTTCTGAGATGGAATTTCGCTCTTGTCGCCCAGGCTGGAGTGCAGTGGTGCGATCTCCACTTCCCAGTTCAAGCGATTCTCCTGCCTCAACTCACTGCAACCTCCACGTCCCAGTTCAAGCAATTCTCCTGCCTCAGCCTCCCAAGTAGCTGGGATTACAGGTGCCTGCCACCAGGCCCAGCTAATTTTTTGTATTTTTAGAAGAGATGGGGTTTTGCCATGTTGGGCAGGCTGGTCTCAAACTCCTGACCTCAGGTGATCTGCTGGCCTTGGCCTCCCAGAGTGCTGGGATTACAGGTGTGAGCCACTGCGCCCAGCCCGAAAAAAGGACTTTAAAAACATGGTCCCAAAAATTCAACCAGAAAGAACACCTTTTAAATAGATATTGAGCCTGCTCTATAGAAACCTCCTAAACTGCCCAGCTCTTTCAAAGAATGGGGTATGGCTATACTAAAATGTGTCTCCTTCCCAGGAGATGAGACTGAGGCTGGAAGTAAAGTGATTTGCCCAACAACATACTCTTAGTTATGTGACAGAGCTAGGACTAAGTCACAAGTCTTTTGACCTTCAGTCTAGCATTTGTTCCATAAAATCAAGCTCTCTCCCTCTATTAGTGACCCCCAAGAACTGCTGGCAAAGAAGATCTTATATCTCCCTCCTCCCTCAATCTCTTAAAGCCATTTGCTGCTATTCATTTGGATATGACATGAACGTAAAATGGAATCTGCCAAACAGTTTTCTCCTGAGCAGCAATGTCCTCTGAGATGTGGTATACTGAGGATAAAAGATCCCATTGTCAGCTTACGCTGGGAAACACTGACTGTGTTTAACAAATTGAAACATTTATAAATACACTAATATTCTCATTATGTACCCTGTGCCCCCAAATGGGAGATCTAGGATGTGACACTCCTGGACTTACTTGGCTATGAAACTCTCTTTTTGCAGAACTCGTCGCTCTCTTTCAGGACCCTGATGATCCACAGAGCACAGCGTGGGAAATGTTGAGGTGGAGGTTTAAGTGCTCTCAAAGCCCTGGTGAAAGGCACAGACAGGCCTGGGGCTAGGCATCCTTGGATATCAAGACCGTCCATTAGGATCTCAGTCTACTATGTAGTTGGAGCAGGCAATAAAATAATAACCTTGAGGCTAAAGATGATGGGTTAATTAGGCTTTCTTGGGATGTAAAAGAACCACTCTCAGATTACCTCTGGGTACAGAAAACACAAGGAAGTAGGAAGATATAGCAAACCGTCTCGGGTCCCAAACCGTCAGGACTCATGAAACTAGAATTTCAATGATCACTGTTAGGAAACAGCGTCTGTTCCAGTGACCTAAAAGCAACTCTAAAGGGATGTAGTTATTGTCTCCTTAGAAGTGAGCATGACTCGCTCCCTGCTCTATTAACTCTCTGTTAAAAGAACTCTGTTCAAAATTGGATAGCCACCAACCAAAGCACACAGATATATTTTTAAATTTTTCTCTAGGGCATTACAAAAATGTGCCATTCAAAGGCAGGACTGTAAAGTCAGAGACAGCCAAGAACATAGGGAGTAGCTGGGTCTCAAAGCAATCTTTGAATAGAAAAGGATTCCTAGGCTGGGCACAGTGGCTCACGCCTAGTCCCAGCACTTTGGGAGGCTGAGGCAGGCAGATCACCTGAGGTCAGGAGTTCAAGACCAGCCTGGCTAACATGGAGAAACCCCCATCTCTACTAAAAATACAAAAAAAGAGCCAGGTGTGGTGGCACACACCTGTAATCCTAGCTTCTCGGGAAGTTGAGGCACAAGAATTGCTTGAACGTGAGAGGCAGAGGCTGCAGTGAGCCGAGATCACTCCACTGCACTCCAGCTTGGGCAACAGAGTGAGACTCTGTCTCAAAAAAAAGAAAACAAGAGAAGAAAAGGATTATTAAAGAGGGGAAGGCTTATGTCAGTTCTATTTACCTGTATATCCCTAGCATCGAGCACAGTGCTTGGATCACAGTAGGCAGTCAATAAATCTGTAGCTGAATGTATAAATGAGTCATATGACAAGCAAGGAGAAATGAATAAGCCTTGGGCAGGGGATGAGGATCAGAAAGCTTGGCTAACATGGAGAAGCTGAGCTGGTAGTCATATGAGACTAGTTATAGTGTGGGGAGGCCAACCCACACTATAGTCTCATATGACTAAATTATTTGCCCATTTATTCAAATAATTTTCAAGCTGCTATGTGTCAGATCTCATTCCAGGTGCCATAGACATGGCAGTGAACCCAACACATATAAATCTCTGTACCCATGAAACTCAGATTCTAATGTGGGGATGGGGAGACAGAGAACAAATAAGTAAAATCCATGTTATGTTGGAGTGTGGTAAATACTAAGGAGAGAAAACAAAACGGGGCGGGGGTGGGGAACGCTGGCAGGGGAAGGTTTGCTATTTTTATTTTTTCTATTTTTTAAATTAATTAATTTTATCCAATTAAAGCAGAAAAAGAAATGGGGAACATAAACAAATGGAAAAACAGAAGTGACATAGTAAGATGAGAGAATCAAGCTTAACAATTTATTTTCTTCCCAACTTTTATTTTAAGCGCAGGGGTACATGTGCAGGACGTGCAGGTTTATTACATTGCATAGGTGAATGTGTGCCATAGTGGTCTGCTGCACAGATCATCCTATTGCCGAGGTATTAAGCCCAGCATTCATTAGCTATTCTTCCTGATGCTTGCCCTTCTCCCACCCAGATTTGCTATTTTTAAAACAGATTGAAGGATTTGTGTTTGACAGAAAGGACAGTGACAGGACTATGAGTTCCCAGCAAGTTTTCATGAGTGAATAAAACCTACAATTAAAGGTCACATTTCTTTCACCTGGTAGATATGGGAAAATGATGTTGGATATTAATGAACACAACATGCATTGATAAAAACCCCTTTTGCTAGTGTTCCTTAGAATGAGAGCATTGGAAAAGGATTCTAAATGTTGTTAATGGAAAAGAATATGACTCATGAGTAATCTGCAGCCAAGTTTACGTGGCTTGTCTTCAATTACTCAGCTGAAATCTGTGTTTCTAGCCCAGTGCTATTTCCACTATACTATGTTGAAATTCCTCTGCATCAAGTCAAGTAGCATGAAAGATACAAAAACTCTATACATTCCTGTCCTTCGTACTCCTTACAACCTACTGGATGAGACAGCAAACATGATAATTTATGGACTGATTCATTAAATTATATGAGATAGTGCGTGCTTAATTCCCCTAAAATGTTGTGTAGATAATACACTTTTCAAGATCTAAGTACTCATTTGTCTCTAGGACATTGGGCTGAGTTTCAATATCTTGTGATAAAGTCAGTATGGCACAAGTGTGTAGAAAATGATAAATTACTTAATTGGGGTCTTATGGGCTTTACATTTATGATATGTTAAGCAATATTTAGAATTTTTTAAAAGATAAAACAAAGTCAGGTATGAGTAGGAATGCTTTCTTTTCTTTTTCTAGAGAGAGTCTCGCTCTATTGCCAGCCTGGAGATCTCTATTACAATCTCGGCTGACTCGGCTGACTGTAATCTCTGCCTCCCCAGTTCAAGCAATTCCCCTGCCTCAGCCTCCCAAATAACTGGGACTACAGGTGTGCACCACCACGCCCGGCTACTTGTTAACTGCTTGTCTTCAATTGGTGAAATCTGTTCTTGCCTGTTTCCATAGTAGCAGTAGTCACAAGTCATGATGGCTGCTAATAGCTATTGAAGCCTTCCCACCTGCCAGGTACTCTCAGTGCACTGCATCCCTCATTCTCACAAGAAGCTCCTTAAACCCCAGTATTAACTCTGTTTTACAGACAAAGAAACTGAAACCTAGGGAGCTGAAATAACACAGTCAAATAATAGCTATAATTATGGAGCTGACCTATTCCAGAGCTGGGATGATTAGTTTGCCTTGAAATTATTTATGTGATTAGGCTTTATTATAACTCCCCCCAAAAAATTTTTTAATATATATATAAACACAGGGTTTCACCATGTTGGTCAGGCTGGTCTTGAACTCCCGACCTCAGGTGATTTGCATGCCTTGGCCTCCAAAGTGCTTGGATTACAGGCGTGAGCCACCACGTCCAGCCCCCAAATTTTTTTAAAAAAGAGAAAAACTGCCGGGTGTGGTGGTTCACCGCCTATAATCCCAGCACTTTGGAAGGCCAAGGCAGGTGGATCATGAGGTCAGGAGTTCAAGAACAGCCTGGTATGTAGCCATACCTAGAGAAGAGCAAAGGCCTCAAGGAAGTCTGCTTGGCATCTTCCAGACTGCGAGGAGGCTGGTACCAAAGCTGAGGGGCCAGGTGCAGTAAGATCAGAGTAGGTGAGATCAGAGTGATAGGGAGGTGTGGGCATGTGGGTCCTCAAAAAGAAGTGCCCAGAATGACCCAAATTTAGGCCTAGATCAATTCAATCCTGTTCATTGTTTTTAGCATTCCCTCAAAGAAGCCCCCATTTGAACCATATGTTATTCTGGGCTTACTTATAAAGTCATTTGTTTTTAGTCTGGATGATATTAGAAGCCATTGGAGGCCGGGTATGGGAATCCTAGCACTTTGGGAGGCTGAGGCAGGCGGATCACCTGAGGTCAGGAGTTTGAGACAACCTAGCCAACATGGTGAAACCCTGTCTCTACTACAAATACAAAATTTAGCCGGGCATGGTGGCAGGTTCCTGTAATACCAGCTACTCGGGAGGCTGAGGCACGAGAATTGCATGAACCCAGGGGTGGAGGATGAAATGAGTTGAGATTGCGCCGCTTCACTCCAGCCTGGGCAAAAGAGTGAAACTCCGTCTCAAAAAAAAAAAAAAAAAAAAGCCATTGGATATTTTAGGTGGTGGGCTGATGTTATCTAATAGGATCACTCTGGCTTGTGTAAGAAAAGACCAAAGAGGGAAGGAGGATAAGGGAAGAAGCAGGGGAAACATTTAGAATCCTGTTGCAATCATTCACGCTAGAGCTGATGGTGCATGGCACAGAGGGCAGCGGTGGAAATGGTGAAAAGTGGTTGAATCTGGATCCATTTTGTTGATAGAGCCAACAGCATCTGCTGACAGGTTGGATGTAGAGTGTAAGAGAAAGAAGTAAGTGTTTTTAGTGTGAGCACCTGGAAGAATACAATGGCCATTTACTGAGATGGAGAAGACTTGCAGGGGAATGGATTCAGAGAGGAACACCAGGAACTCATTTCCAGACAGGTTAAGCATGAGTTGCTTATTAGACATCCAAATGGAGATACTGAGGAAGCCACTGCATTTAGAGTTCAGAAGAGAGGGCTGGACCAAATATATGTTTGGAAGTCAGCAGTGTAGAGATGATATTTAAAACTGTGAAGCTGGATGAGATTGCTAAGGGAGTGAGTATGGACTAAAAAAGAGAAAGTTCTAAGAACTGAGCCAAGGGGAGGATTAAACGTAGTCCATTGATGCTGCCATTATTGAAAACACTTTTGCAACTAATTCTGGGTGGATTGCTTGAGCCCAGGAGTTCGAGACCAGCCTGGGCAACATGGCAAAACCCCGTGTCTACAAACAATACAAAAATTAACTGGGTGTGGTAGCACACACGTGTACTCCTAGCTGCTTGGGAGGCTAAGGTGGGAGGATCACGTGAGCCTAGAGAGGTTGAAGCTGCAGTGAACCATGATCGCGCCACTGCACTCCAGTCTGGGCAACAGAGTGAGACCCTGTCTTAAAAAAAAGAAAACCAATCTCACTAATTTATGGGTCCAACTGTTGTTCAATTAAGCAACAACATGAATTGATTTGTGTTGGGTTACCATAGTCAGAATGGTGGTGAGAGAGAAGTTGGGGAGGCCGAAATCTAAAACGGCAGATGAGAGAGAAGTTGGGAACGGCAACTTCACATTTTCCAAACATCACCTACAACAAGCAGGGAGGAGGTAAAGCACTAATTGGATAACAGATGGTGATGGAAAAGGGAGAGGGAGCAGTAGTTGGAATGCTATATTGAAGGAGGAAAAAGGTTTTGAAAATGCTGTGCTGAAAGAGAAATGTCCATTTTAGAGACCTTCAGATTTTAAGGGCCTCATATTCCATTCATGTTGAAATTATCTAACTTTTCACCCTTTTTGACTCTCAAAGTTTCAGCTATAGAGCAATTTTTTTGGAATGCCACTGGACTATCACAGTATTGGAAGCCAAGTTAAAATATAGCATTGCACACATTTTTCTGCTTGTTATGAAATTTGATTCGTAGAATTTGATGGACAGCATCTACCTTGACAATCCCATTTAAGTAAAAGGGTTTACACGTTGACACTTTCCATTTGTGTGCAAAATTAAAAAATATATATTATGAATCTTTAATATTGAATATATTAATATTTAATTGTTCTATTAGGGAGAACAAGGGAAAACCACATTTAGAGATCACCATAGAATCCAACAGTTTCTGTGCTGGGCATTTTGCATGTACCCAGTTTATCTTTAAGAAACAAATTCTTTTCCTGGATGGTTTCTCTTGCTAATGAGCAAACAAAAACAAAATAACACCCTTCTTTCTATATCAGATTTCTCTTCTCTTCCTCCCATTCCTGCCTCTGGCAGAGGAGCAGAAGTCTTCCCAGACCTCTGCTATGTTTGCTGATGTTACTGTCCACTTCATAATTCCAGTTCCTAAAACAAAAAATAATTACGAAAAATATTCACATGCTTCTTATGTGACATCATATTCATTCATGCTGACACTGTGTCTTCTGGCTGCTACTGAAAAGGGCTTCTCTGTTTTAAAGTTGAATTGAAGAGAGATGATATGATCACCTTCTTACACTGTTTAATCTACATCAAGGACTTTTGTTTCTTTTTATTTCAGCCAATCTAGCCTTTCTCAGGTCCTTGAGGTTTTCCACCAGTTTTTTTGTAACAGATGCCTACAATTCTCTCACAGTCTGTGTCCCAGTAAATAGCCTCTGACTCCACCCCCACCTCCAAATAAAAAGTAAAGGTAAATGTAGGTCACATCAAATTGGCGCTGCATCAGGAGAGCCGGGCACCTCGCTCTCCAGGAGGCTTCATCCTTGCCCTCCACCCTGACACATTCAAAGGGTACAAAACTCATCCTTTTGTAATCATAGCTCCCTCTCTGATGATCATCAAAGCTCAGAAGAATGTAAGCCCACTGGGGTAAGAAAGTGTAGTTTGCAGAGACAAAAACCAGGTGATTGGCAGCCCCTACATCCCACCTTTCTTGCTTCTTATGTGCTCCACTCATTTCCATTTTTCACTCCTGACCATTTTTCTTTCTAATTTTCACTTCTGTTAAAGCAAACTAAATATGGCCTGAGAAGGACTCTGTACTTCTATATTTGAGTCTTTGTGGACAAACTGTAACCTAATTTAATAGGTAGACAAGATTGAAAGCTGGCCAGGCACCATGACTCATACCTGTAATCTCTGTACTTTGGGAGGCTGAGGTGGGTGAATCACCTGAGGTCAGAAGTTCAAGACCAGCCTGGCCAACGGGTAAAACCCCATCTCTACTAAAAACACAAAAATTAGCTGGGTGTGCTGGCGCATGCTTATAATCCCAGCTACTCGAGAGGCTGAGGCAGGAAAATCGCTTGAACCCGGGAGACAGAGGTTGCAGTGAGCCGAGATTGCACCATTGCACTCCAAGCCTGGGCAGCAAGAGTAAAACTCCGTCTCAAAAAATAAAAAAGTCAAAAACCTAACTTGGGAGTATGTGCCTGTAACAACAGCTGAGTCTTCACCAATCCAGCGTCCATACTTCAACCATTCATACACTGCTGAATGTTCGAACTGTGTTCAAATAAGGCAAATGCCAACCTGTAACCAATCCAGCTGTGCTGTACCTCACTTCCAATTTCTGTACATTATATCCTTTCTTGTTTTCTTTTTTTTTTTTTTTTGTCTATAAATCTTCTGCCACCACGTGGCTTCGCTGGAGTCCCTTTGAATCTGCTGTGATTCTGGGGGCTGCCCAATTCGAGAGTCATTCATTGCCTAATTAAACTCCTTTCAATCTGATTCAGCTGAAGTTTTTCTTTTAAGACTTCTTTCCTCAAAGCATCTAGTTATGTCCCAGTAGACCACTTATTTTATCTCTGCTCTGGCTCCTATTTGTCAGTAAAAATGGACATGACACTTAGCCTGCCCCCACAATTTTCTCTCTGGAATCTTTTATCAGTTCTCTCAATTCCACTGCTCCCTTGTCCTTCCATTGCATCCCAATCCTAGCTCAATCTCACCGTTCACCTTCTTGCTCCTTCGACTAGACCGCTGAACTCTACTGCAGAAAATAACAACAGAGTCATACTGAGAGATGCCTTTATGTTTTTCCCATCTCAATTTTGCCCTCAAACTTCCCTGGAAGTCTTTCTCTTCAGCTCTCTTTCATCCCTGCAGAGACGCTTTCAAAGCTTCTCTCATCTCTCTAAGCCTCCTCCGCAAACCTCCTGCTCACTCAGCTAAAGAGCTTGCCTCCTGCTTCACAGAGAAAATAGATGTACAAATGGCATTGCTGTCTAACCCAGAGAAGCCCATCAAAGTGAAAAGCTGAGAGTTGCTCTCAATTCCTTTTTCTCCTTCAGGCAGCTTTGATCATCCACCAGGTCCTGTCCCATTCTGCTACTAGGGTCTCTTTAGTAGGTATGCCTCTCTCCATCCCTAGAGCTACTCTCCTAGAGCAAACCACCCGTATTTTCCTTCTGTGTAATTGCAGCATTCTCCTGAATGTTCTGTTCTGTCTCACTTGCTCACCAATTTATTCTCTATACTGCATTCTGAAGGATTTTTTTTTTTTTGAGATGGAGTCTTGCTCTGTTGCCCAGGCTGGAATGCAGTGGCGCGATCTTGGCTCACAGCAACCTCCACCTCCCAGGTTCTTGCAATTTTCCTGCCTCAGCCTCCTGAGTACCTGGGACTACAGGCACACGCCCCCATGCGCGGCTAATTTTTTGTATTTTAGTAGAGATGAGATTTCACTGTGTTGCCCAAGCTGGCCTCGAACTCCTGAGCTCAGGCAATCCACCCGTCTCAGCCTCCCAGAGTGCTGGGATTTCAGGCGTTAGCCACCATGCCTGGCCCTGAAGGATCTTTTAAAAGTACAAGATGTTACTTCCTTGCTTAAAACTTTTCAATGACTCTCCAATTGCATTATCATGAAGTCCACATTCTTTTTTTTTTTTTTTTTTTTGAGACAGAGTCTCACCCTGTCGCCAGTCACCAGGCTGGAGTGCAGTGGCACAGTCTCAGCTCACTGCAACCTCCGCCTCCCGGGTCCAAGCAATTCTCCTGCCTCAGCCTCCCAAGTAGCTGGGACCACAGGTGCACACCACCACGCCCAGCTAATTTTTGTATTTTCAGTAGAGACGGGGTTTCACCATGTTGGCCAGGATGGTCTCGATCTCTTGATCTCGTGATTCTCCCGCCTCAGCCTCCCAAAGTGCTGGGATTATAGGCTTGAGCCACCATGCCCGGCCTCTTTTTTTTTTTTTAGACAGAGTCTCGTTCTGTCGCCCAGGCTGGAGTGCAGTGGTGCGATTTCAACTCACTGCAGCCTCCGCCTCCCAGGTTCATGCAATTCTCTTGCCTCAGCCTCCTGAGTAGCTGGGACTACAGGTACATGCCCCCATGCCTGGCTAATTTTTGTATTCTTAGTAGAGACAGGGTTCCACCATGTTGACCAGGATGGTCTCGATCTCCTGACCTCATGATCCACCTGCCTCTGCCTCCCAAAGTGCTGGTATTACAGGCGTGAGCCACTGCGCCCAGCCAAAGTCCACATTCTTGGATGTGACTTGCTAGGCCCTATCTGAGTGCCCCCTGGCCTCTTGTCTCATCCCTGCCCCCTGAGCTGTAGCCTCTAGCTGGATGTGTTGAGCTGCTTGGGTTGCTCTCAGATGCCAAGTTCTTTCTCACCATCTGACCCTCCTTGGCTGAGGCTGGGGGAAGGGCTTTCCTTTTCTGATCTCCTCCCTAGTCCTGCCTCTCATTTAAGTTAATTAAGTCACTCAAATATTTTTGGGGTGGATGAAGAAATGACTAGATAATTCCCAGTTATCCTCAAGGAATTAGCCTTAACTTCATCTTGTGTCAAGATTCTGGGTTAGCTGCTGCATACACGTGTGTCACATGTGTACACCCACAGTATCCTACATTCACCTCTGCCATAGCACTTATCACATTCTTTAGTGAGCTCCCTAAGGTAGCCCAGAACATACTTGGAAAACACTGCCTTAGCATCTCACCTGCTGCCTGACGTATTCAATAGATATTGATCAAGTCACCAACTCTTGCACTATTGTTGTTATTGTTACTGATGACAACTTTGTACTGCTTCTTATGGTTTAAAGCACTTTTATGGCAGAATATGGGATGTGCAGACATAGTAAACAGTGTATTTGACAGATGACTTGCTAAGTGTCTCCTAAGTTAGCCATTTAGGATGACAGATCCTCGGGCAGGCAATTGATCAGCATGATTTCTCAACAAGGACGATGTCATGGGTTCCCCCCCTCTGCTAACCCAAACGACAGCCTCTATTCCCAGTCTGTGAAGGCCTGGCACAAAGAGGGTTCCCATTTAGATGGAAAGGTATAAATCTATCACCACCTCTTGGAAAACAGTGCAAGGTGTAGCTGAAGGTTCACTTGGGGGAGTTGTTTAGTTTTTCATCAATATCATGGGAAATGATTGGGAAGGGTGCCTCATGCTCCCGGCTGGGCTCTTTGTCACAATGCTGAATTGGTTGCAAGGGTGGTTGTATTGTGATTCTGCCAAACAATCACCTTGTGACACTGTGGACAAGCTTGTGCAGCTATTTGGCTTACTGGGACAAACCGCCAAGCTTGTTACTTTCTCTCCACAAGCACTGATAAGCTACATCCAATTCACCTGAGTTTTTGGAGCTGGGAGGAGAAACCAGTTGGGGGAGATAACTTTTTTTTTTTTTTGTATGAAACAAAGTATTTTATTCAAATTCCCAAAACAAACTTGAGTTATGCTGGGTTTGAATCGAAGAAAAAAGTCCAAGTTAGAATAGGAAAACAAATAGTTTTCATTTGGTGGGAGTTGAAATCAAAGAATACATGTGTATACATTCTAATCCATCATGTGTCCCATGTGGCATTTTCCAAGGTTTTAAGATTCTACCAGGCCAAACCCTTTGCCACGTTCACTGCTTTTGCTTTACTTTCCCCTTCGTCTCTCTCGCTTTGCCTTCAGCCTTTTTCTTTGCCTTTGGTTCATCCATATTGGGTACTGCCCATTCTGGTCTAGAAGAGTCTTTTTGTTTCTCTTAATATCAGTCTCCATTTTCATGTCATCTTTTTCATCTTTTACCCCACACTGCATTTTCTCTTGGCATGTTTGGGTTTGGGTACCACCGCAGTTGCCATCTCTCGAGCATCTTTCATTAAAACATCACCGTCTAGTTTGAGAACACTTCTAAGCCTGCTGAGCTCCTCTGGGGCATTCTTTTTTCTCTTTTCAGCGAGCATCTTTCTTTTCCACTTGCTCCGTAAGCTTTTAGCCATGTTTTACCTGAGAAATGAACACACATGCCATAGGATCTTACCAACCAGAAGTTTTAAGGTGGGGAGAAAACTTTCTTTGGTGAGAGAGATTTAAATATTATTTTCCTTGCCAAAATAAACAAAATAAACTTTTTTTTGTGAGAAATTTCCGAGCTGTGCCTCTTCCCTATTACCTGCACCTCATTATAGTATATTCCTGTCTTTAAGGAGTTCACGGTCTGTTTGGGACTTTTAAATTGCTGTCTCTTAAAGGATGGGTAATAATTGAAAGGTAAGTGCACCTGTGTAAGGAAATCCACTCCTGAGAGTGGTTGGGGGGTGGGGGTGGGGAAGAAAGGGAGATGGAGGGAGATGCAGCTAGCCCTGGGTGCTCCACGGGATGTAGTTTGGACTCAGGCCTGTGGGTAGTGGAGATCCATCAACAGTTCTTCTGAGTAGAGATAACATAATCAGACCTGTTTAAGAAAGAATACTCAGGGGACAGTGTGAAAGGCTCTTGAGTGAAATGTATGAGATTAAACAGTGGTAAATATAAATTCCTTTTTTCAAAAATCAGCTACACCAGAGAGGTGTGACTTATCAGCTGTTCATGTGAAAAGACCTGAAGGTTTTAGTTGACTGTAATCAACGTGAGTCAACTGTGTATCATGACTGCCAAAAAAGCAAATGCAATTTTAGGCTACGTTCATGGAAGAATAATCCTCCCAACAAAAGAAGAGAATAGCCCTTCTGTCTTCCCATCTAGGCAAGCACAGCTAGATTATTATGCTCAGGTCAAGATATTCCCTTTTAGAGAAAGCTGAGCAGAACTGGTGAGATCAATGAGAAACCTCGTTATATAATAAACAATTAACTTGGGATATTTCACTTATGAGAGGATTTATGGATGTTCAGGAATTGCTAGCATTCTTTAGATGTTTGAAGAGGGATTAAGTGGGCTCTGATGCTTTCAAAAGGCAAGAGTATGACCAAAGAACTTTCTAAAAAACTAGATGTTTCCGAAGACCAAATGAATTCCCTTCAGTTTCTCATCCCATGAAGTGTTTCTGCAAAGGCTGAATGATCCACAGTGAGAAAGGGTACAGAGAGGATTCATGTCCAGATTCAGAGGCTTAGGTCAAGACCCTTGAATGTCCCATTTAACTCTGAATACAGATTATGACCTAAGAAGAGTCATCCAATGACTCCAGTAGAAGAGGGCTTGTGTTGGACACTGCTTAGTTAGATCAATGAGTCTTCCAGCTAGCTAGGCAGGGGCCCATAATTTTGGTGCAACTCTTTTAGGGATCTTATTTGTTGCTACTGTAAGAGGAGCTGCCATTTTTAGCCACCGAACATAAGGATGTCACTTACCTGCCAGAGAAAAGGATGGCAGAAGAAAAAGGAAAGGAGTCCCTGAGTCTTTCTGAGTCTCTGCTTTGTATTAATGGATGACATTTCATTTATATTTATACCAGACACAATATGGCAGTATGAATGCAGGAGTTGTGCTCTCATCTGTCACCAGGCTCTGGTGGTGCTAGCTCTTGAGCTGGTTCTCCACTTCCACTATTATCTGTCTAGTTCCCTCTCTCTCATTGCACACTCAAATCTCGAACGTAGCCTAAAAGGCTGTCTTTGTATTTTAGGGGCCTTGGAGTCTTCTTTTGTAAGTTGGATCAATGTGAGAAAGAATAAGATAAGACATATACAAATGCATTTTATAAATGGCCGAGTACTATATAAGTGCTATTATTAATAATCATATAATTCTATTACATTATTAGTGAAGTGGACTTTTAGGGCCAGTTCATCCTGTCACTCAGCAAATATGTGGGTGCCCCTATGTGTCTAGCACCTTCCCAGGCTCTGAAGATATGGTAGTAAACAAAATAGACATCAAATGCCTTCTAAAGCCCAGACAACTGCGTGCAAATACATCTTTAGAGCACAAACCAGTTGTAAGTTAGGGACTCCCTGTACTAATTTTGGTCAACTGTCAATGTCTCCAAGACCGTTAAGGGCCTGCATTTTTTTGTTTACAGTCATTGAATTAGAGAACATGAGTCTTGGGCATTTAATAGTAGACAAAGTGAACACAAGAATTGTATCTTTTCATGAAAGCAGTAGCCCAGTCATCTCCCTAGACAGGCAAAAATAGAGTGGGAGTTGGATTTAGAGAAAAGTGAACAAATCAGAGGTGTGAAGAACAATTCATGTCTATTCATTCCATATTTAGTTTGACGTCTTTATTGAGACTTTACAAATTCTTTTTAAACCGTGTTATGAATGTCAAGCACAAGATAAGGAACTATGTTTTTAAAGGTATTTTTAGACAGCAATCTTATGGTGAGATACAAGTATGAGCTTAAAGTAAAATGCCTTATCAAAACTGAAAGAAATGTATCCACCTACGTCTGTGTGGTATTTCAGACTCATGAAGGAATTTCCAAGTGATTCTGTTACGAGTTTGCTTTCCAGTGAACTTAGAGTGAGTGAACCAGTTAGATTTCTAGCCCTCCTGTGGCTTCCCTTTCCCCCAGAGAGTAAGTGAGTGAACATAGAGTGAGTGAACCAGTTCGATTTCTAGCCCTCCTGTGACTTGCCTTTATTATTTTATTAGGGATGGACACTCTTCATGATTTTATATGACAGGTAATATGCTTTTAAAAGTCTCTCTTAGGTCCTGTAAAAGATTCTCAATTTGGAGTAATGTAATCAGAACTCACACACACTGGTTTTCCAAGAACTTTATAAAACATGCACCAAGAACAGGTAGAAAGTCACAGCCAGGAGTTCAATGATGTATTGTTTCTGCTTCTTTTTTTAGCTCTCCTTTTTTTTTTTTTTTTTTTTTTTTT
>NW_016107333.1:13450118-13455227 GCF_001604975.1 Cebus imitator | reverse complement strand
AAACAGAGTCTTGCTCTATTGCCCAAACTGGGCAATAGAGTGTGTGTGTGATCTCAGCTCACTGTAACCGCTACCTCCTGGGTTCAGGTGATTCTCATGCCTCAACCTCCTGAGTAGCTGGGATTACAGGCACCTGCCACCACGCCCAGCTAAAATTTATGTTTTTAGTAGAGATGGGGTTTTACCATGTTGGCCAGGCTGTTCTCAAACTCCTGACCTCAGGTGATCTGCTGGCTTTGGCCTCCCAAAATGCTGGGATTACAGGCGTGAGCCCTGCACCCAGCCAACTCCCCTCCTTTAAAAGCCCACTTAAGAAAGCAGTTAGCTACTTCTAGATGTTCTGGCAGGTGTTGTGAGTGTAGCCAAGAGGGTCTGTTACTTATAGAGCTGACTCCAAGTGCTGTCATCCTCAAAGCCATCTTACTCTCCCGCTCAGTTTCCAGCCAGCCTCCTGCATCACTTCAGCTGCTTAAGGTACGGTTACATGTTTTACTGCCGTGGCTCTCCACAGCCCCGCCCCTCTGTGACCTCAGCCTTGACTACTAGTCTGCCTGTCAGTTTCATTGGCATATAACCAGAAATATTATTTTCTCATGAACTAAATAGTGCAATGACAGATGTTATGGAAATATTTCAGTCATATCATAACTCTCGAATTCAGATGTGGAAGTTACTCTTTCCTGCCCCCTCTCACCTCCAAGAATAATGACATTGGAACTTCAATCTTGCATTCCACTTTTACCATGGTTGGAAGTGAGTGCTCAAGAGGCTATTTAATAATAGGTCTCATAAAAACGTATTTTTCTCTTTCATGCCCCTGTCTCCACTCAGTTGCATTTCTTCTTGACAGCTGTGTTGAAAGTACTATAGGTCTTTTAAAATCTGAATATTACATTATGGAAAAATCTTTCAAATTTATTTGGATTAAAAAAAATAAAATTGGGGCCAGGTGCAGCGGCTCACACCTATAATTACAGCACTTTGGGAGGCCGAGGTGGCAGATCATGAAGTAAAGAGATTGAGACCCTCCTGATCAACATGATGAAACCCTGTCTCTACTAAAAATACAAAAATTAGCTGGGCGTGGTGGTGGGCGCCTATAGTCCCAGCTACTCGGGAGGCTGAGGCAGGAGAACTGCTTGAATCTGGGAGGTGGAGGTTGCAGTGAGCCGAGGTTGCACCACTGCACTCCAGCCTGGCAACAGAGCGAGACTCCATCTCAAAATAAAACTGGACAAAGAAAGGTTCAGAAATAGAGGCTAGAATTCACTTGACATCATGGAGAGGAAAATGTCTAGAAAATACCATCATTAGTAACTTGAGTTGACAAGTTACAAAGAGGTCATTTGCTACTCAGCAAGAGTGGTAAATGGTGTGGAAACTATGTGATATAAGACATGATAGATAATTTACCTGGAGAATAAAAGTTGATGGCTGCCCATAAATATTTGAAGGACCTCCATACAGAAGATAAAATAGACTTTTTTTATATAGCTCCAAGGCCAATATTAGGAGTTACAGAGAACAGACTCTAGCTTAACACAGAAGAACTGTTCTATAATTAGACCTTTCTAAAACTGAAACATGCTGCCTGGTGAGGCTGTTAGGAGCTAGTAGGGAATGAATGGGTATCAGCCATTATAGAGGAATGTCTTGCATTGAGAAATTTGAGTTAAGTGGCCTCAAGTTCTCTTCTGATTATTAAAAACTTTGAGCTGTTTTCTAACACTATTTTTGATAGAGATCAATTTTCAAAAATTAGGGGATAATTGGAATCTTATGCATTATTAATTTATCCATTTTTGTATCCAGACTACCTAACTCAGTGCCTGATACAATGCATTTCCTCAATAAGTAAAGTTTGAATTAATAAACAGTTATTTCTTTGTGAAAAGACTTAAGGTCACAGAGGCTTGGGATTTTTATCTTATTTAATTATGGCTTTGTCATTATTTAAAAATAAAAATGACACTGATGAGAGAGACAGAATTTATATAAGCCACATTTGCAATCGATTCATGTTACAAACGCCTTTTTCTTATCTATATGTATGGGAAAGAAACAGTTTTAGAAGCCAAAATGAGATTCACTTTGTTGGCCAATTTCTCTTTTGAGCCCAGAATTTCTGCTGTGAGCTTTCTTGATCTGTAAGCCAAATAGCTTAAACATCCTGAAAAATTCTGTACTTTCAGCTCTCCTACATAAATCTCTAGTCTGTGAGCAGAAGGAAACATACACTAATTTCATAGCATTTACTGTTTTCTGTCCCTATATGAATTATATGAATTAGACTCACCTGTCTTTCAGTTGAACTGATGGTACTTCAGTTTGTGTCGGGGAAAGCAGAGAGAATAATGTCTGCGTTTTACTTTTAAAGCCCATTGCTGGTCTTTGTTTCTGCAAGGCTTTTCTTCTAACTCGGCTTTTAGTTCTTTCTTAATTCCACTCTTGCTGCTAGTCCTCATACTTCAGACTAAAACTTAATGGGAAAAGATATGTGAGATTCATCTCTACTGAGAAAACCTTTCATGATGGTGGTTAATACTTATCCTCAAGGTCTCCTACACGTGAAGGACAAAGTGGCCCTATGCTGCCTAGTACTGGAGTAACAGCAAATATTTGTCTGTGGTTAGAGCAAGTTGGAGGTCCCTTTGAAGTCTGTTTGGTAGCCAGGATCTCTCCACCAGGGTAACAGGGTTTAAAGCTTGAAATTTTTTTAAACCTTAATCAGCACATTGGGGTTGCTCCTGATAAAGGTTCTTGAATGAAAAAATTAAAAGCACAGTTTAGTCTAAGTTTGCATTTTGGAAATCCCCAGTAGGCACACACATGTTCAACAAGAAACTCAATTAGTTTTAACATCAAGCTAATTGCCAACTGTGGTGGTGGTTTTCGGTAGCACCCAGTGAGGGAATGTGTTTATTTTTTAACATATATAATATGAATTTATATATATATATATATATATATATATATATATATATATTCACACACATGCATTTTTATAAGGAACATTAACTGAGGAGATAAACAGCATAATAAAACAATTTTAATGACTTTAACATGAAAAAGTGGCTAAAAGCTTTCGTTACCATGGATAAGTTCACTAGCATTTGGTCTCGTTACAGTTGAAGAGGCGTCCTTACTCTTAAAGAGGAGGATAAAGAAAAAAACTGTGTTAATAGAAATGTAGATATAGTTAGGTAGACTTAAAAAATTATTCTGGATGTTCACAACTATGTGTTCATGGTTTATCATTTTCCTAGTGTGACCAGGTTTTGTAGGTAAATTAGACAGCCTAGATGACTCTTCTAATGTCTTTTAATACACTTTATATATAAGAATATCTCTTTTGTCCTGCCTCGGGAAAATTTACTATGCACAGAATTTTACATTCTGCATTAAAGTACCTTGACATTACAGTTAATTGACGAATAATGGAAGAGTATGCATAGCTTTGTTCTGATCCTGTTGAATGACAGCAGGGCCAAAATGAAAGTCTAGGAGCTTTTAACACAAGAAGTGAAATATCTACCTAGAGCTGTTATAATTTTCATTTACTTCAGAGGGAAAAAAGGAACTATAGTTTCTGCTATTTATATACTGTGCATACCTCCTAATACAACAAATTATATAGGAAGCAATTCTTGCAACTTTCATTTGCTTAAAGGAAAATAAATCTCAAGTAGAATTTTCTCCCCATTAAGGAAGAAGGGGAGATGGAGTAAGGAAGGAATAAGAAAGAAAGAATCATTACATTTAAGTATTCAAACTAATCTCCTTAAAATCAGATTGATTTTTCCTTTTGACTCACTCCTGACACTCCAGAAGTTCCAACCTCTTAAAACTTATCAATTTGAAATGAGATTTCTGCTCTGCTCCTGAAGGATTCACTGCTGCAGGAATGACTGCCCCCCCTTCTTTCCCCTCTACACACACACAGCTTAAGAAAGAAACCCAAAAAAACTATGATACAATTGTTTTTACCCATTGGCAACAGGCAGCGCAAGACCATGCTCTGAGAAAGGGGAAACAAACATGACGATCCCTACCATTGTCCCAATTTGCTGATGGGACATTTCTAAGCCACCACATAGGAAGGAGAACCCAGAGTCCAGTGGGTCCATGAATTGAGGAGACAGAGATGAGTGCTCAGGGAGGCCAGGGCAGCTAGAATTTGTTGGGTAGAATACTGGGGAGGAGCAAGCTACATAAGAGAAGTCCAGAAGTCTGTACACAAAGCTCTCCTCAAGCTTTTGGCTGAATACTAAGCTGCATGTGTGTGAGGTAAACTCTTAAACAGTGAAGAAACAACTGTCAGAAGTAGTGGTTGGACCATTCTTAGTATTCCCACAAGGCTGGGAATAGTTCCCCTTCTCACCTTGCAGACTGGGAAGGCCTCATAATTTACAGGTATCTGGTAGAGTCCTCAGAAAACCTTTGTAATAGGGTTAAATTAGCCCTAAAATAAAGGCAAAGCTGGCTTCACCCTAATACAAATTTACAGCGGTTTTCAAAGAGATGAACATGATCTCAAATAAGTTAACTACATGTTAAAACAATGTCTAACCCTTTTTAGAGAAATATGTCAAGCAAGAACATAAAATTCACAATGCATAATGTTTAATAAAAAAATAGAAGGCATGAAAATATGACTCCTAACAAAAAGAGAAATTGATTAATAAAAACACCCAGAAATGACACAGCTGGTAGAATTAGCAAACCAGGACATTAGATCATCTATAAATATACTCCATATGTTCAAGAACATGAATATGTGGAAGAGATTTTTAAAAAATGTAAATGGAACTTCTAAAGATGAAAAATGCAATATCCTAAATAAAAAATATACTACAAGGGAACTGGCACAGTGGCTCACGCCTGTGGGAGGCTGAGCCAGGTGGACCACATCAAGTCAGGAGTTCCAGACCAGCTTGGCTAACATGGTGAAACCCCATCTCTACTAAAATACACAAAACTTAGCCAGGTGTGGTGGCGGTGACAGGTGCCTGTAATTCCAGCTACTCTGGAGGCTGAAACAGAATTGCTTAAACCTGGGAGGCAGAGGTTGCAGTAAGCCGAGGCAGAGCAAGACTCCATCTCAAAAAA
>NW_016107333.1:13403065-13450108 GCF_001604975.1 Cebus imitator | reverse complement strand
AGATTAGATAGTGCAGAGGAAAAGGTGGTGAACTTGAAGGCATAACAATAGAAACTATAAATTAATGAATCACAGAGAGAAAAGAGGATTAAGTAACAAGAGCATCAGTGAACTGTGAAACAATATTAAGTGGTCTAAAATTCATGGAATTGGAGTCTAAAAAAAGAAGCTGAGGGCAAAAAACATCTTTGTAGGAGTAACAGGAAAATGTCCAAACTTGGTGAAAGTTATAAATCCACAGATCTAAGAAGCTCAGTAAACCTCAAGTGGAAAAACAAAAAACAAAAAACTGTAAAGAATAGCACATCAAAGTTGCCATGCTGATTCAGTGAAGAAAGGTTAATCTTTCTAATAAGTAGTGCTAGAATAATTAGACATTCAAATGTGAAGGGACAGAAAAAAGAACCTCAACACTTAGTTCAACTGCATAGAAAAATTAATTCAAAATGGACTATAGGCCTAAATGTAAAAGCTGAAATCTATACAACTTCTAGGAGAAAATATTTATGACCTCGAGTTTAGGCAAAAATTTCTTAGGACACAAAAAGCACAAACCTTATGGTTTCCTTTTTATAAAGGAAATAGTGGTAAACTGAACATCATAGAAATTAAAAACTAGGCAGGCACAAAGGTTCAGAGTTGTAATCTTAGCACTTTGGGAGGCCAAGGTGGGCAGATCACTTGAGCCCAGGAGTTTGAGACCAACTTGGGTAACATAGTGAGACCCCATCTCTACAAAAAATTTAAAAGTTAGCTAGGTGTGGTGGTGCTTGCCTCTAGTCCCAGTTACTTGGGAGCCTGAGGTGGAAGGAACACCTGAGCCCAGGAGGTCGAGGCTGCAGTGAGCTGTGATTGTGCCACTGATCTCCAGACAACCCAAACGACAGAGGAAGACCCTGTCTCAAAAAATAAAACAAAAAACTGCTGCTATTAAGACACTGTTAAGTGTTAAAAGGAAGCCACACACAAAATATTTGTAAATCATTACAAACTGAATATATATTTATATATCATAATTCATAAGGAACTCATAACTCAAGAAGAAAACAAGAATTAAAACTGAGCAAAAGATTTGAACAGACACTTCACCAAGAAGTTGCATATCAAACGCATGAAATGATGATCAGCATCATTAGTCAACAGGGAAATACAAATTAAAACCATAGGGAGATACTGCTCACATTCACTATCAAAGCTAAAATTTAGAAGACTGATAATACTAAGTGTTGGAGAAGAGGTATAGCAACTGACATGTTTACCATACATTGCTGCCAGAAATGCAAAATAGTACAACTTTAGAAAACAGTTTGGCAGTTCCTTATAAATATACATTTACCATACCACCTAACAATTCCTCTCCTAAGTACCCATGAAAAATGATAACTTATAAGTTCATAATGACTTTTACGTGAATGTTCATAGCACTTTTATTCATGATAGCCAGAATCTGTAAACAACCCAAGTATCTATCAACTGATTAATGAATAAACAAACTGCCAAAATTCTTCAATCAGTTCTTTCTTGCTTCAATTTGCTTGTCTCATGCTCTTGCCTGAATATTTTATAGATGTCTCTTATTCTAAAATAGACTTATTCAATAGTCTATTTTCTAGTCAAACCCAGAAAGTTTTCTTGTAATCTCCTTTTTTTTCTGATAAATTGTATTTGCCATTGTTAATTACATTTTCTTTGCATTCTCACTTCCATGGGCTTCTATGATAATGAATTTTCACTATTTTCCTACATTACTCATGGTTCCTTTTTTTGTATTATTTTTGGCTCTTCTCCTTTCTGACCTCAAACCATAGATGGCCCCCAAAGCACAGCCTTTAGTTCTGAGTTTTTGTTCCAACATTCATTTCTTTATCTCTCACACGTAGCTCTTCTTCTCCCACTCCCCACCTCATCTCTTATTCCCCAAACTGCCTTTACCATGGTTCAGAGTCTTCTCTTTGCCATATTAATTCTCCTGAAGGGAAAGCTCTGGTCATTTCACTCCCCTGATGACTTGCTCAATACCTTCATGTATTATGTAACCAAACAAAGCCAGCAGTGATGTAATGGTAATAGCACTGAACTTGGACTTCAACAACCTGGGTTCAAGTACTGGCTCTGCCATTTACTAGCTAGGTGACCTTGGATAGGTTAATTAACACCTTCTCAGAGTTTCTGTATCTGAAAGACAAGAATGGATGATACCACATCATAGATTTACTATAAGGATGAAATGAGATAAAAAGTTTATAAAATGTAAATCATTATTAAGCATGAATATGAGTTTTTAACAAATATGTGTTAACTCATCTATGCCAAGCATTGCCTACACACTGATGGGCAAGCAGACAAGGTCCCCTCCACTCATGTCTCACTCAGTCTAGAGAAAAATATAAGCAATTAAACAAATTTTAAAATAACATTTACCATGTGTATTTTTAGTCTGGAAGAAATAACAGATGCTTGAGGTAACACATAGAAGGAACAGGGATGATTAAAGAGCTTTCTGAGTAAAGTTACACAGAAGGTGACACCTAAATTATTGGCATGAGTTGGTCAAGTAGAGAGTGGGAGCGGAATGGGTGGCAATGACAGAGAGGTGTGGCAAGTGATCCAGCTGGGGGAATACCATGGGCAGCAGCTAGGAAGGCAGCAAGTTCATGGAGCTTTCTAGGAAGAGAAAGGGGTTAGGTATGGCTGGAGAGTAAAGCTGGGTACAAAGCGAGTGAGAAAGAGTGGGGAAGGATGGGCAGGGAAAAAAGAGATCATACATGCAATTTCCAGCATAGGTCAAGCAAGCAAGAGATTGATGATTCAAGATGAAGTAGTTGGGTATTCCTAACTGTGGGCCAAACATGGTGACAGGGAATCAAGGTGATCAGTATTGGGAAGTGACCCATGTAGACAGATAGCATCCAAGAGGCTTGTCCGTGAATCCCAGTCACCAAGCTGCATTCCTCAGGAGGGCTCAGTCCCAAAGAAGGGAGGTTGACGAAAACAAGGCAGGTCTCCAGCTAAAAGCTACACACTAATCAATTTTGTTTATAAAGGGCAGTGATTTTTCAAGGCATTTTCACATCCCAGACTTTTGAAGGAAACCTTCACTGCATCTTTGTGAGCCAGGCAGAAGCAGGTATCACCACTTTTATCAAGGGTACCATTAATCACATCCATTAATAGAATAAAGGTGGCACAGTTAGTCCCATCCATTATTAGGTTGACAAATGCAGATGTTATCAATCATATATATTTTCTTTCATCCTATGTTTTAAATTTAATTTTAATCTAAGAATGGCTAGCTCCAAAACAAGTATAAAATGGGATATAGTGAAAAAAAATCATTAAATTGGAGGTTAGGATTTGGATTCCAGTCTTAACTCTGTCACCAGCCTATTGACTGACACTTGGCAAATCACTTCAAGTCCTCAGAGCCTCTGTTTCCTCTAATAGGACGAGCCCGTTGATTGCTAAGGACGTTTCTGACACTCATGCTTTGACTTCAAGTCCTGAGGGCAAAAAGAAAAAAGTCTAGGATTCCACATGTATCGAAGAAGTTTTAAAATTTATTTATAGCCCCAGTCTTTATTTAATTTGGTTTTCTATCTTGTTTCTCATTCCTCAGTTACAGTTCTGTTATTTCCCTTGTCCCTGAAGATATTTTCAGAGCTGCCTTTGCAACACTTTAAAACTGTAAATATGCCCTTGAAACATGCAGAGAGGCTTTTGTGTACTTACAAATGGAGGTTATTATTGTACAAGTAAGTCACTTGAGTGCACTGCATTCCTCAGCTTGCTCCATTGAGAGCTTTATTAGGTTATATTGTCCTATCTCAGAAGATAAGACTTTCCCACTTTAAAGGGTGGGCTATCTGATGAAACAGGGTGCCGAATGCTCCAGAGTATAAGCAAAAGGATTTTGGTGCTGCCCAAAAGACAGACACACTTCTCAAGGACAAGTAGGTGCTTCACTTAAAGGGGCACGGTCAAGGACAAATGTTCTAAAATTAAACCAACCAGCTGCTCGCCGCAGACACCCACATGTCAATTATGTTATCTACTTCTTGTCCAGCCTTCCCTTTCCATGAAACTAGAACTCCTACTCATTGCAACCCTGGAAATTTCACATACTTTCCAAGCAGCGACCTATCCATGGGAGCAGAAAGCCTGTTTCAGAGCATACTAGGATCCATGTACTCATCTGTTTCAGAGTGTACTAGGATACGTGTACTCATCTGACAGAATGTATGCTCTTTAGGCATTTCAACTCCGATACCAAAACTTCAACTTAAGCGATACCAGAAATTGATTTCAGAAGTCAACTGAGTATAACCTTCCTCTTCATGTGAGGTGACAATACAAAAACTAGTGTATGAATTACATGAATTTTAGGAACCTAAAAAGCATGACAGATTTAAATTTTTCCATAACTTGCTAAACAATAGAAATGGAGACAAATGTGTCTGTTTCTATGTTTGGGTTTTAGGTGTATTATCAACCTCACAATAGTCAGAACAGTTGTGAATGTGTGCTGACAAGATTTAACTGAATTAAGATACTGTTTGTAAATAACTAGTAAACAACCACATAAAGCAAATGATGGCTTTATAATACAACTGGAAATGTTTCTCACTATAGGTGCTATTCTAACCATGCTTAGATGCAGTAGGGAAGAAATGTGATTATTTATCTTATATAGAAGTAGGACCAGGTATGGTGGCTCATGCCTGTAACCCTAATACTTTGGGAGGCTGAGCTGGGCAGATCACCTGAGGTCAGAAGTTCAAGACCAGCTGGACCAACATAGTGAAACCCCAGCTCTACTAAAAATACAAAAGTTAGCTGAGAGTTGTGGTGCATATCTGTAATCCCAGCTACTCCGTAGGCTGAGGCAGGAAAGTCACTTGAACCTGGGAGACAGAGGTTGCAGTGAGCCGAGATCATGTCACTGCACTCCAACCTGGGCAACAGAGTGAGATTCCAAATCAAGAAAAAGAACTGGGTTTTACTTTGGAGATGATCTGTGTTTTTATTAGATTATATTAGGCAAAAGTTCCAGGGATTGCTCCCTAAATGTAGTCATTCCGACAGTTGGTGTACATTTATTACTGAAAATATTCAAATATTCAATGCTTTTTGAGTGCCACGTTGAATAATGAATAAATAATAATATGCTGATTAATATTAAATCTATTTTTTCTATAAAGTAAAATTTTGCTAGTTGTATTGGAGGGGGTGTAAGATTACCATAAAACTAAGATATTTTGTAAAGTGATAAAATTTATTATGAGGCAATATGTGCCTATAATTTTTGCTTATTAATGAAATGTACATTATAAAAATAAATTTTCATTACAGTTATTTCATTATTCTTATATTGGAAAATCAAATAAACCTGTATTGAGATAATTCAGATTTACTCATTCAAGAACATTATTGAGAATTCATAAGACATTGTATTAGATGCTGGGGCTATATAAGGATGCATCAAGACATAGCATAAACATAAAAACAAAATATAAATAGTCCAGGCACAGTGGTTCATGCCTGTAATCCCAGAACTTTGGGAGACCAAGGCAGGAAGATCTTTTGAAGCCAGGAGTTTGAGACCAACCTGGGCAACATAGTGAGACTAAGTAGCTACAAAAAATAAAAAAAAACTTAGCTGGGTGTGGTGGCATGCACCTGTAGCCCCAGCTATGCAGGAGGATTACTTGAGCCCAGGGGTTCAAGGCTGTGGTGAGCTATGATCATGCCACTAGACTCAAGCAAGATCTTGTCTCTAAAAAAGAGAAAGAAAACAAAAAAATACATGTATCTATATAGGTGATCATAATAATAGGTATCATAAATTATTTGAAAAGTTATAATGGGAGTTTACTGGTATATTCAGACAAAAATTACTAAAACAGAATTATTGAATAAATGTACAAAGTTTAGGTGCTTATATTTTCTTTTTCAAATTTTTCAGGAACATATTTTATTTGTTTTACAGGCCTATCTACTAAATATAACTATACTTCTAACTTTATTATAAAATATCAAATATATATATATTTGAGTACAAAAATGAAGGCTTAGTTTAGGTACAGTTTTATAAACCGTGTTTTAGAAAAGTTAAGCTGCCTTGGGTTTTTACATGTCACTTCTCAGCCTGGATGGGTAATAAGGACCAGAGTTACCCTCCCACCTGAAACAACTAAAAAGCTGGACAAAATATGTGAAACAATTGTTTTAAAGTATTGAACATCAAGTAGATGAGGACAATGATCCCTGAGAGAAGGGAAACAAATGAGGTGAGCCCTACAATTGCCCCAGCTTACTGCCTAGAGAGGGTGTCCAGTCTGCGATGCAGGGAAGAGGAGCCTGTATAGAGCTTGATGGATTTCTTGACTTAAGGACTCAAGAATCTGGGAAAGACCAAGACAGCTAGAGTTTGCAAGGTAGAGTTCCAGAGAGGAGAGCACTATATTAGAAGAGACTTTCACAGATTTGCAGATGGTCCTTCTCAAGTCTCCAGCTGAGAACTTCCACACATGTGTAAGAAAACTATCTGAGGCCAGAGAGAGAGAGACACTCTGAAGGACAAAGGGAAAAATCCCCAGAGGTCACATGGGACCAAGAACAGACAGACAGTGTGGAAAACCTTGTAATTCATTGTTAGAGCAATTAGAAGGGTATCACCTCAGTAGAGAGGCAGCATTAGCCCTATGCTAGAAAATGCATTGGTCCCACATAACAAAAAAGTAAAAGCAAGCCTCAAAAGGATCCAGCTATTTCCAAGAAACTGAACTGCATCCCAAGAAAAAGCTCAAGAACATAAAAATATTCAGCACCCAACAAGATAAAATTCACAAGACCTAGCAGCCAATCACGACCTGCAAAGAAACGGAAATACAACCCATAGTAAAAAGAAAAATCAATAGAAACAGACACAGAAATGGCACAAATGATAGAATTAGTAGCTGAGGACTTTAAAACAGTTATTGTCACTGTATTTCTTATGTTCAAAAGGTGGAAGAAAGATGGAGTACATTAAGCAGCGGCATGGAGAAGATAGCAAAAAAACAAAAACAAAAACAAAAAAGGCTCACTAATGCTATGTTTATTTCTTTTTCTGGCTTTTTCTCTCCCTGTGTTTATATTGGGTCATTTCTGTTGCTATGTATTTGAAGATTCTGATGCCTGAAATGAAAAATATACCAAACAAGATTAGTAGACTAGACACGGTAGAAGAAAAGATTAGTGACATTTAATACACAGCGGTAGAAATGACCCAATATAAACACAGGGAGAGAAAAAGCCAGAAAAAGAAATAAACATAGCATTAGTGAGCTCTGGGACAGCTTCAAGCCATTTGGTATGTGTCGTTGAAATCAACAAAGGAGAGAAAGGAGAGGAGGGGAACAAAAATTTTTAAGAAATAATGGTTGAAATTTTTCTAAATTTATAATAACTATAAATCCATGGATCCAAGAAGTACAACAAAACTTACACACAAATAAGAAGAAATCTACTTCAAAACACATAATAATCAAATTGTTTAAAAAGCAATGGTAAAAAGAAAACGTTAAAAGCAGACAGAGGAACAAATCTAAGAAATGACAAAAGCTTTTTGTCAGAAACAATGTAAGCCTGAAGATGGGGCGGCAGAAACTTTAAAGTGATAAAATAAAAAAATAAGTCAACTTAGAATTCTATACCCAGCAAAAAATATTTTACAAAAATGAAGATGAAGTCAAGACTTTTTCAGACATAAAGAAGCCAAAAAAAAAAAAAAAAAAAACTCCAAAAAGAAGCCAAAAAAAAAAAAAAAAAAGTTTCTCACTAGCAGACTTGCATTAAAGGAAATCCTTCTGATAGAAGAAAAATGATACCAGATGGATATCTAGATCTACAAAAAGGAATAAAGATCGTCAAAAAGGAAACGTATGATTACATGTGAAATGCCTTTTTTAAATTTCTAAAATCTCTTTAAAGGTAATGTGTTGGCTTTTTAAAGCCAAGGTATTAACAGTGTATTGTGGAGCTTATAACATACATAGAAGTAATATGCATGACAACGGTGCAAAGGTTGAGGGGAGGAAATACAAGTATACTATTCTTAGTTTCTTATACTAAATGTGAAGTGGTAGATATCAGTCACATTAAATGTAAAAGATGTAAACATCCCCATTGAAGGCATAGATTATAAGACTGGACAATTGACCAGGTGCAGTGGCTTATGCTGTAATCCCAGCACTTTGGGAGGCCGAGGCGGGTGGATCACAAGGTCAAGAGATGGAGACTATCCTGGCCAATATGATAAAATCCTGTCTCTACAAAAAATACAAAAATTACCTGGGCATAGTGGTGCATGCTTGTAATCCCAGCTACTTGGGAGGCTGAGGCAGGAGAATAGCTTGAGCCTGGGAGGCAGAGGCTGTAGTGAGCCAAGATCACACCGCTGCACTCCAGCCTGGCAACAGAGTGAGATTCCATCTCAAAAGAAAAAGAGACTGGACAAAATATTTTAGAAAGATTAGGTATGCTGGCTGTAAGAAGCCCACTTGAAATACAAAGACATAGCTAAGTTAAAAGGATAAAAATATATATATATATACCCTACTAACACTTTAAAAGAAAGCTTGGGCTGGGTGCTGTGGCTCACGCCTGTAATCCCAGCAGTTTGGGAGGCTGAGGTGGGCAGATCATGAGGTCAGGAGTTCGAGACCAGCCTGGCCAACATGGTGAAACCTGTCTCTGCTAAAAGTACAAAAATTAGCCAGGTGTGGTGGTGTATGCCTATAATCCCAGCTACTTGGGAGGCTGAGGAAAGAGAATCCCTCAAAACCAGAAGGTGGAGGTTGCAGTGAGCTGAGATCAGGCCAAGCTTGAGTTGCAATATTACTATCAAAGTAGATTTTAGATAAAAGAATATTGCCAGGGATAAAAAGGGACATACACTGATAAAACAATCACTTCATCAAGTGGATATAACAATCCTACATGTTTATGCATGCAATAACAGGGCTTCAAAATACAGGAAGCAAAACCTGCAGGGAGAAATAAAATCAGTTGATAATTATAACTGGATATTTCAATACTTTTTCAAGGATACAAGGTGTATTATCAAGACAGACCATATAATGAGTCATAAAACAAGTATTGATAAATGTAAAAGGATTTATAGCATACAAAATATGTTCTTTGACCACGATGAAATTAAGCTGGAAATCATAACAGAAAGGTATCTGGGAAATCCCCAAATAACTGGAATAAGCACAATTTTTATTCCAATTATTCGAAGAAGAAATCAAAAGGCAATTAGAAGTATTTTGAAATTGAATGAAAATGAAAACACAGCATATCAAAATTTGGGAGGAGGCAACCAAAGAAGTACTTAGGGAAAAAGAAACATCTCAAATCAGTGATCCTCAAGTCCAACAGGGCTTAAAGGTAAAATAAGCAGTGAATTATTTTTAAAAAGTCAAATCGATGATCTCAGTTTTCCCTTTAAGAAACTGGTAAAAGAAGAGCACATTAAAGCCAAAGTAAGCAGAAGAAAGTAAATAATAAAGATAAAAGCAGAAACCAACGAAATGGAAAAACAGAAAAACAATGGAGAAAATCATTAAAACAAAAAGCTGCTTCTTTAAGGACGTGAAGATGTCTAGTATTTCAAGAACTATTAAAGAACAAATGCAGTTATGTTCCTGACGTTGCTATTTTTAGTAAATAAGAAAACTACATCAGAAACCAGGGAAAATATTTGTATTTCTTGGAGTGTTTGCTTATGCCTGCCTGATCCTTTTTCTTAAGAATATGAAAGATACTGTGTGCTACTGAAGAGAAGAAATCCATAAAGCATTTTGAAATGCTTTACATATTTTTCCACAGTGTTTATACATAGATGGGTGTGTCCACGTCGTTCTCATCAAGAGTGCAGAACTTGTGGTCGGAGCATCTTGCTGTCTGTGTTCTTCTACACTCTAGTCCCTGTTTGGCTTCTCCTCCTAGAATGATACTTGGAGAAACAGTTCATTCATTTATTCATTCAACAGTCATTGTGAAATGCTACAATGTGCCAGACACTGTGGGACATGCTGGGGAGCACAGCTGTGAACCAGACAAACAGGATCCCTGCCCTCTGAGCACTGAGTCTGATGTGAGATACAGCAAGTAAATAGGCAACAACAATAGACCAGTGTGAGAGTGCCATCATGGAAGGGACAAGTTCCAAGGAAGTCCACAGGACGGCCCTGGAATATTCCTCAAGCTAGCGGCTAAAAAGAATTTTTTAAAAATATAACATTTATTAGGAATTTTTATAATTTAACATAGGCAATAAAATGTTAGGTATGGAGCAATATGGTATGAGTTCAATTCTCAAATTAAACTCATATGTACCTAATATTTATTCCTTATCCTGTTCACACTGTATTGAGGCTCTGTTTAAATTAAATTTTCACCTCAGTCAAAGCAAAAATAAGACATCTAGAATGCTTTTTTTTAACTAATTTTTCATCTTCTTTTTTTTTGGAGGAGGGGGGACAGAGTCTCGCTCTGTTACCCAGGCTAGAGTGCAATGGCGCGATCTCGGCTCACTGCAACCTCCTCCTTCGAGGTTCAAGCGATTCTCCTGCTTCAGCCTCCCGGGTCGCTGGGACTACAGGCACACACCACCACACCTGGCTAATTTTTGTATTGTTAGTAGAGATGGAGTTTTCACCATGTTGGCCAGGCTGGTCTCAAACTCCTAACGTCGTGATCTACCCACCTCGGCCTCCCAAAGTGCTGGGATTACAGGCATGAGCCACTGCACCTGGCCTACTTTTCCATCTTCTTATTTAGAATTTTTTATGAGTATTCTAGAATAGAAAGATCACAGAGGTTGTTTTCGCCCGTTCAGGACTTTGTAAGGATTTCTCTGTTACACTGGGGCACAAAGAAATGGCAGAACCTGAGCCAAAAATTCCTATGCTCAGACAAAGTTCAAGGGATTCTAGGCTTAGAGAAATAAGGCAAGACCAGGAAAATGTGAATATTCCAAAGGTTAGTTAGGAAGGGGTCCATGATTCATGCAGAGGGTCAGATTTTTTTAAATTATGCATTTCCTTTACCCATCGATTTCAGCTTTGCAAATGTATCTTCAGGAAATTATTACAGCAGTCCTCCCTTATTTGCAGTTTCAATAACCATCAACCAGGGTCCAAACGTAGGTGAGTACAATAAATATTTTGAGAGGGAAAGAGAGACCATATTTACATAACTTTTCTTACAGTCTATTGTTAAAATTGTTCTATTTTGTTATTTGTTGTTAATCTGTTACTGTGTCTAATTTATAAATTAAACTTTATCATAGGTATGTATGTATAGGAGAAACACAGTCTCTATGGGTTCAGTACTACCTGCAGTTGCAGGCATCCCCTGGGTGTCTTGAAAGGCATTCCCTATGGATAAGGGGGGACTACTGTCTATACATCCACATTTTAGCTATGAGGTTGTTCCCTGCAGTGGGCTACACTGAAAAGTTGGGAAAAAAACTAGTTGCCAAACAATAGTAGCCTGGCTAAATAAATTATGTCATAGCCACACAGTGTAATTCTAAGCAGGTTTTAAAATTATGTAATGGTGTTTCTCAAATTTTGTTGTGTATTAGAATCACCTGGAAGGCTTGTTGAAACACAGATTGCTGGGCCCCACCTGCAGAGTTTCTGATTCAGTTGATCTTGGATAGGGTCCAAGAATTTGCATTTCTAACAAGTTCCCTAGGGATGTTATTGGTCTGGGGAACCACTCTCTGAGAACCACTGATGTAGAGATATGTTTGTTGACTTGGAAGAATACCCACCAGGTATATAAAGATGTTTATGTTGTATTTTATATGTATGCATACATATAGAAGTTGAGGTAGAAAGATATTATCAAGTTGGCATCCCTGGTTGTCTCTGGTTGCCTCTGGAGGTAGATCACATTGTAGGTACTTATTATCTTCAGTATTTTACATGACATATTTCTCTGTAATGAGCATAATATTAACCACCAAAACACAATAAAATTTCTTAATTAAAAAATGAGATCATGTAGTCCTGGCCAATAGCACAAACAAGCCAGAAATACTGAAGTATGCATGAACCTGAGCAAAAAAGCTTGACCCCTGGCTTTCTAAATATTCATATATCTTGTTGGGAGTGTGTATTCAGAAGCAGTTGCAGAGGATTGGTGATGGGCCTATAGATACATCCCCTTCCTTATGGGAACAAAAAAACAGAAGAGGCTGATACTCTCCTGAGGCTCCTGCGTGTTTTCTTACTTCGTTTCAGTCATGCCATGCAGGCTTCTTCTGGGGAAGTTTGAAGAAAAACTGGGTAGGACCCAGAGGGCGACCTGCCAGAAGTTGGGAGCATCTGGATTGGCACACTCTTTGTTTCCTGATGCAGGGTAGATCCATTTCCCAGGGTATCAGATGAAGGCGTCTCCTTTCTGGAAAAAAGATTTCATGGTTTAAATTCCCGTTCACTTTTGTGTCTGTGGCACTCTGCTGTCTCCTTTCCAGCACACAGCCTCAGGGGTCATGATGTCCCTTCCCTGCCGATATCCGAGTGCCAACTGTGGTGTCATGCACACCAAGCACAGAGCCGCCATTCAGTTCCCACTGTCTGGGCTCAGGAAGCAGAAGAGCTTCAAAGTTCCTACAGACCTTGACAGAAGCTTCCTCTGGCTTTGCCTGTGTGGAATAATTCTTAGTGGGAGGGGGAGATGGAATGGGGTGGGAGAAGGAACTAGGGTAAATGTCAAGGGTAAATATGTGGCAGAGACAGAGAGACCAAACAGTTGCCACCAATGCTCAGGAAAAGGAAGGGTGGGCAGATAACGAGAAGGACACCAGAGACTTTTCGGTGGAGCGCTGGCTTGGGTAGCACTGGCTTGGGTAGCGCTGGCGTGCCCTTTTCCATGTCCTTGCATTACTGTGATTGATAAAATAGGAGGTAACACATTATTGATACCCTTTAGATCAAGGGTTCTCCCTGTCTGACAGAAATGCCAATGTTTGGAGGTCAGATTGAGAACAAGTTCTATATAAAGCCCACAATGGATTCAATTTTTTAAAAAATGTTTCACAATAGAAAATCATGTTCTGGTTTAGGCTGTTGCTAAAAGAAAAATATGTTACTTCTCTACTGACTTTTGAATATATGACATATCATTTATTGGAAAATTTCGTTTTCTGATAAGCTTCTTTCCACCACTTTGCATGTGGATAAATGGGACAGAATGTGGTTTGAGTTAAGCTACAATGTTTTATAAGTTTTAAAAGTTCAAAAATAGCTAGAAATACAAATACCAGTTAATTATGCAGTTATTTCTTACTATTGTCATAATACTGGTGCTGTAACATGAAATTCAGTATGCAAATGAATTTAGGAAGTTATTTGGAATTCTCACCTATTACACAAGTGCCAAGAACAATGTTAAATTAATTCATTTGTTTACTAAAAATTTATTGAATACTTCCTATGCACCAGGCACTGTCCTAGGATGCATCCGTGACTGCCTACATGAAGTTTATGTTCTAGACTGGGAAGACAGTAAACCACTAAACCACTACAAATACAATGTCAGATGGTGATAAGTACTAAGAACAAAAATCAGGCAGAGCCATTATAAGGACTTTGATTCTCGTTCTGAGGAAAATGGGAGGTCTTCAGGTGAGGGCGATTTAAGCAGGGGAGTGACATGATCCAGCCTCTGTAGAGAACCACTCCGGACAATGGGCTGCAGAGGCCAAATGTCTGCTAAATTATTACCCTCTCCTCCAAAGTTATAGTCATTGAGGACAGGTCTGTACCAGTAGACCCTGGAGATGTGATCCCACACAGTTGACTCTGTTCTTTTCATACCTTTGGTAGAAAACTTTTCTCTAAGGTGATACTTTTATATCCAAAAAGAGAGAGTTCTATTTTTAGGCAATGTAAATCAGATATCACCTCTCTGCCTATGGTGTCCCATTGGCTTTCGCTACAGTCAGTATAACTGTACTGTGACTGTCACAGGGCTCCATTCGTGTCTGTCTCACACCTGCTCTCTGTCCGCCTCTCCAGCCACTCTCTCTGTTCGCTGATCTCCAGTCACACTGACTTTGTTGTTCTTCCTTGAACGAACCAGGCTCGACTCTGCCTCAAAGCCTTTAAGTTTGCTCTTCCCTCTGCCCAGAATGCTCTTCCCAGCAAGATTTTTGTATGGCTGCCTTTATCTCAAGAGTCAAGTCTCTGCTGATCACTCAATGTATATTTCTGTGTACATTTCTGCACAGGCAGCACATCTGCTCCTTAGAATAACAGGGCAGCCCTTTCCCAGGTGTGCTCAAGGTCTAAAAAACCTCTTGTTATCTTACTGCTCACAGATGACATACGGCATAAATCAAACAGGGACTACATTAGGCAAACAATTCAGGGTTTGCACACAGTCCTATAAATGCATGGTATTTTCTTTCTTTTTACAGGTTATTTTCAAAGCTTTGTCACCACCATACGATGCAGAAAACCCTTACAGTGCCAAAGTTCAGGAGCAGCTGAAGATCACCAACCTTCGCGTGCAGCTGCTGAAACGACAGTCTTGTCCCTGTCAGAGAAATGACCTGAACGAAGAGCCTCAACATTTTACACACTATGCAATCTATGATTTCATTGTCAAAGGCAGCTGCTTCTGCAATGGCCACGCTGATCAATGCATACCTGTTCACGGCTTCAGACCTGTCAAGGTCCCAGGAACATTCCACATGGTAGGTGAAACAAGTCCTCCCCTAAGAAAAACAAATCATGAGTTACCTTCACCTTTGGGCATTGGTTGGTATATGCTTAACATAGTGCTGCTAAATTCTTCCTCTGCGCATCACAGCTCCGACATCATACCCATCCTGTAAAGTGTCTATTAACTTGTCTTTTAATCTTCAGTGTTAAGAGTTATAGTCAAGCATGATAACCTTGGAAAACACCCTTGCCAGTTTTTAGTACTGTGACCTTCAGATAGAAAGTGTAAAGTGAGCAGGAGCGAGAGGATGGCATAATCCTATTAGTGGTATTATCGCACAGAAACCAGCTTTGACAGTAAATGGGGACTATTATGGAGTAGATTTTAAAGTGGGAAAAATAAGAACCTCGATTTTTCTGCCTGGTATCATTGCTGTCCAGCCAGTAGAATGAATAAAAATTCTCCACGAAGAGGACTGACCCCCTCCTCACCCTAAGGCAGAGTTAAACTCTGTCCTCTAGCTTCATGCATCTCCTGGGCTTTTCTCTGAACTTTTACTTCTCTGCATCCCTCAGGAGACCGCAAACTCTCTGAGGATCTGTATGATCTTTGCATCCTCAGGACCAAGTGCATTACCTGGGCCAGAAGTAGGTGCTCAGTAGGTGTTCGGTTGAATGATAGCAACATAGGAACAGGGAGATGATGAAAAATTAGTGTCACTGTTCATCTGTCTTTACCTCACCAATTTCCAGAAAAGATACAGAGTGACTCAGCAGTAAGGACCTTGTTGGGACACATGCAGAGACCAAGGATGGGGACTGGCAAGGAGAAAACAAGAATAAGAGCGCTCCAATTCTTTGATTTTACATTTTGCCCTGGTACTTCTGTGCATATCAAAGCAAAATAATGGAAAAGGCTGCAGAATATTCAACTGCATTTCCTAAAGGGTAGACGTCCCTATTCTTTGTTCTTTCTCCCAGTCCTAGTATAGGACAGGCCCCCAGCAGCCAGGATCCAGTTAGCCAGCAGGACAGTTTGTGCTGGCCGGGCTGAGTCGCTGGCGCAGCATCAGGGTAACTACAATGACTAGGACAGTCACCAGAAAGTAACCAAAATAGAAACAGTGCTATTTCTTACAGTCGTTAATCCGGGGCTCTCAGAGTTGAAGAAAATTTTGCCGTCATTCAACAGATACCTGCTAGTTTCCAGACACTGAAGTATCTTTGAAATCCTACAATATTGCTCCAAATAAAGAGTGGTATGATTTAGTGTATCTCGGTTAACTGGGTTCAGGTAGGATTCAGTCAGAAAATAATAGATATTAAGAGACATGTCGGCCGGGCGCGGTGGCTCACGCCTATAATCCCAGCACTGTGGGAGGCCGAGGCGGGTGGATCATGAGGTCAAGAGATCGAGACCATCCTGGTCAACAAAGTGAAACCCCGTCTCTACTAAAAATACAAAAAATTAGCTGGGCATGATGGTGTGTGCGTGTAGTCCCAGCTACTCAGGAGGCTGAGGCAGGAGAATTGCTTGAACCCAGGAGGCGGAGGTTGCGGTGAGCCGAGATCGTGCCATTGCACTCCAGTCTGGGCGACAACAGCGAAACTCCGTCTCAAAAGAAAAAAAAAGAGAGACATGTCAACCTAGAAAGCTTATGTGAGGTGGAGTGCTCATAATATTTTGCCATGATATTTTAGTGAATTCGTGAAAGGAGAGTATGCAGGCCTTTTATTTCCTCAACTGTCTCTCATAATCCAAGCCATACAGGACCACCTCAGGGTAGAGTCCTGAGCAACATGACAGAGGCCCCCATAACATGGCGCAGGGTCAGCCCTCAATGAATATTTGTGGACTGAAGGACCTATGAGACTACCTAAATGGCGCTGATCAACCACATCAAAGTGCCAGAGTTCTCAAGGGCCTTATAAAAATTTCATGTGGCCAGGCCCAGTGGCTCACACCTGTAATCCCAGCACTTTGGAAGGTAAAGGTGGGTGAATCACCTGTGATCAGGAGTTCGAGACCAGCCTGGCCAACATGGTGAAACCCCATCTCTACTAAAAATTCAAAAATTAACAGAGAGTGGTGGGTGCCTGTAATTCTAGCTACTTGGGAGGCTGAGGCACAAAAATCACTTGAACCTGAGAGGCGGAGTTTGCAGTGAGCCGAGATCATGCCACTGTACTCCTGCCTGAGCTACAAAGCAAGACTGTCTCAAAAAAAAAAAGTAGTAATTTCTTTTTTTTAAAGTAGTCCTCTAAATATAAACTTTCAGAGTTAACAACATTCAGGCTGAAGAGAAAAATTCTAGAGGTTTCTCTTCGTTCTGCCAAATTCAACAAGGGATAATTATTGCAAGTTAATAGACACTTTTAAAGAAGTCTTAAAATATAACTATTCTATACAATATACTGCCAGCAAGGAAATTATCAGCCTATAAAGCGTTCAGGATAACCAAGTAAAGGGAATTATACAGTAAGGGTTTACCATTTCCAAAGGATGTTAGAATGAGACATCTCCATCCTAGAAGACCCTATGGAGTGGAAACCTCATTTTCTTACTAACCTCAGGCTGCTTTGAAATTGGAAGTAATTTCCTTTTAAAATAATAGTAGTTTTCTGACATCCTTCTATCCCATTTTCGTACTGATTTCAAATTCTGCAGCAGCGGTAGTGGCCCCTAGTGCTATAAGTAAGCATGTGTTTGAGTTTGACTAAGCTAAGCCAAAACCATGGATAAGGCCAGGTAGCGGGTAAAAACAGCCTAAGTGGCCAAGACTATGTCGGCTTCCAGGGATCCAGTTCCATGACAATTCTTGCTGTCTCTACTCTCTTTAGAAAAAAGAAAAAAGAACCCATAAGCAATTGGACTGATAGTGGCTATGGTTGGAAATGTGAATGATTCTGGTTTTAGATTTTTCCACCCCTAAGTTTGGATGCATTTGACTTTTATCTATGCTTTTTTCTGAATTAGAAAAGAACTTGTGTTAAATTTGGAGACGGTTGCCTCTTTTGAATGTGGTGTTTTAATTCCTATGGTTGCTTCGCTTGAGCAAGTTGCACATTGAAAGCGTAGTCTTTTGCTTTATTAAGAACATGGGCGTAGATTAATTGTCTTATATTTGTGCCTCTGGACACCATTCATTTTATGTATACGCCTGTAGAATACCTGGAATCTGATTGTGCCTGCAGAATGGAAGGTAGCTTCTTAAGAAATACTGTTCTTTTGCGGGGTGCCTTAGGTATGTGTGCACACATCTAACCTTTAAGCACAGTTTTTATTTCAGCAGTGGAGTGTGGTCCCTGCACCAGCACCATCAGCCTTACCTGGCAACTGGTGAGAAATACACATTCTCAGACCTTACCCCAGACCCACTGAATCCGAAATTCTAGAGATGAGGCCCAAGAATCTATGTTTAACAATCCCTCCCAGGTGTTCTAATGCTTACTAAAGCTTGAAAACCATTGCTTTACAGACTAGGGCAATTCATCTGTGGCTAATATTGTTGCTAAAGTGAGGAATTAGTCAATGAAATCTGATTTTATGGGCTAGAATTTTTTTTTTTTTAAGACAGAGTCTCGCTCTGTTACCCAGGCTGGAGTGCAGTGGCACGATCTCGGTTCACCGCAACCTCCGCCTCCCGGGTTCAAACAATTCTCCTGCCTCAGCCTCCTGAGTAGCTGGGATTACAGGTGCATGCCACCATGCCCAGCTAATTTTTGTATTTTTAGTAGAGATGAGGTTTCACCATGTTGATCAGGCTAGTCTCAAACTCCTGACTTCGTGATCTGCCCACCTTGGCCTCCCAAAGTGCTAGGATTACAGGAGTGAGCCACCACCCACAGCTGAGCTAGATTTTTTTATGGCTGATAAAAGCAAATTAGGGAAGTTAATGGAAATGGCACCCTATTTCTTAAACTATATAAGATTTTAAGGTCATTTCCTTTCTTTGGGAGAAAAGAATAGAAAAAGAGATGCAAATGAGGTGCCTCATTTATCTTGATACATTCCTCCTGTGTCTTTTTTTTTTTTGAAACAGTCTTACTCTGTCACCCAGGCTGGAGTGCAGTGGCGTGATCTTAGCTCACTGCAACCTCCCTCTCCTGGGTTTAGGCAATTCTCCTGCCTCAGCCTCCTGAGTAGCTGGGATTACAGGTATGCATCACCATGTTCAGCTAATTTTTGTATTTTTAATAGAGACGGGATTTCACCCTGTTGGCCAGGCTGGTCTCGAACTCCTGACCTCAAGTGACCTGCCCACCTCAGCCTCCCAAAGTGCTGGGGATACAGGCATGAGCCACTGTGCCTGGCCCCCTCCTGTGTCTTTTAACACAGCATCACCTTCCCCGTGTTTCCCCTTCTTCCCAGATCCATTCCACATATCCTTACCAGTTTAGTTTTCCTTTGTTTGTCCATTTTGCTGGAAGGCAGAACAGTGCAATGATGAAGACCCTGCTGTTGGAGCCAAACCCAGCTAAATTTTACTTACCACAGCATTTACTAAGTTACTTGGTCTCACTGAACCTCAGTTCTCTAATAAAAGGAGGATAATACCTACCTTTTGTAGTTATGGTAAGGATTTAGAAGTCTGATGCTCAGTGCCCAGGATAGGGTAGACACTACTTACATTGCTGTCATGATTCTATCGTGTTATCTCAGCCACCTCTACTCTTCTCCTTCATATACTACTTTGCCAATAATGACAAAAATAAATCAGAGCTTATGTGCTATATGACATGTTTACAAGGCTGAGGGTTTTGTGGCAAGGAAAACTGTATTTTGACTCCAGCCTGCTGGAATCCCAGAAATTATGTGAAGAGATCTTAAGCTTTTTCTCTTTGCAGCTGTAGAGGACTGATTTAGTTGTCTTTGTTTTTTTAGCAGCTGGTGATTTTACAGCTGTCGGGTGATGAATGGTAATCAGAGGGAATATGGAACATTTCATTATTTTATTCAAATATCATCCACTGGATAATATGGAGGCCTTAGAGTACTATGAGAAATATTTAATATTTACTGAGCTGTATTGTTAAGGTCGATTTTTTTTCCCTGTAATTTGGAATTTATCTTAAAAGATGGTCGATATTTTGACGGAGGGGTCTTAGTCTGAGGGTAAACAGTGAGACCTGTGGAACCATATAAGGGGGTTTGAGGAAAATGTTACTTAGCTACCTAGCTGTGTAAGGCAGGTTTTAGAATCATTCATACAGTCTCATTATAAAAGTTTTTCCTGAGGAATCTGAATATATTCATTCCTGTATTTACGTTTACACATGTCATATGTCATGTTCTATAAATGAAGGACAGAGTTAAAACTATGGTTTTTCATCTTTTTAAAATTTACTCTTCTGTGAATAAGCCAAAAGCATAATTAGAAAGTAATCTTGTCACCACGCCTGGCTAAGTTTTATATTTTCATCAGCAGCAACCTCTGTCATTTGATTTGTCATATTAGGATATGGAGGAATAGGTAATCCTGTTGCCAGAGGAGGTGCAACATATTCCTAATATTAACAAAATGTAAAGCCTGCCAATTTGATACAATTAGTGTGAGCCTATCCTCAATCCTTATTTCAGTGTTCCTGTTATCACGGCATAGCTCTGCCCTAGCACTGAGTTACTCCCTTAGCACTAAGTAACCATAGGTGCTATAGAAAGTGCACAGAATGATGATTTTACTTTATTTACTACCTCATATTTCCTAATAGAAGGGCAAGGCAAATTTGCGTTCATGGCTGGAATTATTAGTGTTTTGACTGTGTTTTCTCTCTAGACAGTAAGACATTCTTTCTTTTAATGGCAAAATTGCCCAGGATTACTTTTAGATGATTAGGAAACAAGAAGACTTTGGAACCAGAGGCATTCTAAAATAATCTTGGCACCCATGGAATAATTCCCTGTGGAATTCCTTTCAAGAGTTCTCCCAGAACAATTAGATATTTATTTATAGGCCTCTATTTCACAGAGAGGTGAAAGGATAAAAATACCTGAAAGGTAAAATGTTGATATCGCACCTGACATCTCTGAAAGTGACATAGAAGCCAATGGGAAAGTAAGGTTGATTCTCCAAAATATAATTTTTGTTCATTTAACTTTTCATGAACATGCTTTCCAGAAAGTGAATGTTTTTCCAGAAAACATACATATTTAGGTCAAAATTGGGGCATTGTAAAAGTATAAAAATGAATCTAACAGGTTTTCAATACCCATTCTATTATAAATTTGAAAAGGAACAATTCATATTTGACATTTTTCTTACTATAAAGTACTCCCCAAATATCGAAGGCATATCTCACTTTGCAAATTTTCTCATGAATACTTCCTTTTCAGTATAACATTTTGGGGTCCTGAATAGCCGGGAGCCTGGAGTCAGATCTCTGTGTCTGGAAGGCCTGGTCTTCCAATTTCACTGCTAATATAATGGGTTTGTAGGGAGAAGAAAGCTATATAAATAAAAAGAGAAAAACTGAGGTTACTGATAGATATCTGACTTCTGGTGCACAAATTGTATCTCCATGGTATTTCATTTGTGTCTTGCCAATTTTGTAACAGCTGAAAGCATACTTCAATTTGTCCTAAAACAGTTAAATTCAGTAGAAAATAAACTGTGATTTAGGTCCTTATTCTCTCTTACAAGGGGAATTTTTAGTGACAAAACACATGAGGTTAAAGCACATACACACACACACTCACTCCCTCTCTCTCTCTCTCTCTTTATAATAATTCCAGGAGATGGGAAAAAGCCACAGCCATTTCAGATAGTAAGGAAAACAAGATCTGTTAATGTTGGCATTCAAAACCTTAATAATATAATTGGGGCTACAATTGTATTACATCTTAGCAATGTAAATATTTTAATGGAATAAAATAGTAAATTAGTACACATAGGGATATAGAAGGGCTATAATATTTGTTAACTCATAAAAGATTTTTTTTGTAATATGAGATTCTAATTTGGCATCTTTTTAGCTCTTCTAGTCTTTCGTTAGGAATAAAATAGAGAAAATTGTGGTTTCAAAAAACAAGACAAAATATATTTTAGTTTTAAGATAGCTCACATATTAGAATGGAAAAAATGATTATATTTGTTCTATTAAATATTTTATACATAATGTAAATATCATGCAAGTCATACAAGTAAACACAAATCATGTGTCTTGCCTTTTAATTTTGCACCTCTAAGGTCATGTATTAGTTCGTTCTTGCACTGTTATAAAGAAATACCTGAGACTGGATAATTTATAAGAAGAGGTTTAATTGGCTCACGGTTCTGCAGACTGTACAGGAAGCATAGCAGCATCTGCTTCTGGGGAGGCCTCAGGAAGCTTCCATCATGGTGGAAGGCAAAGCAGGACCAAGACATCAGACATGGCAGGAGCAAGAGCAAAGGTGAGGGAGGTTCCACACACTTTTAAACAACCAGATCACTTGATAACTCACTCTCCTGAGGACAGTGCCAAGGGGAATGTTGCTAAACCATTCTGAGAAACTGCCCCCATGATCAAATTGCCTCCCACCAGGCCCCACCTCCAACACTGGGGATTACAGTTCAACATGAGATTTGGGTGGGGACACAGATCCAAACCATATCATGGCAACACTGCCAGGTGTGTAACTTAGCTGGCCCAGTCAGCTCTCAGAATTTCTGAAAGGCAGTGATTTCATTGTTTCCCAGATAAGAACCTAGTAGGCATTAAAATTAAAGAGAGCAGAGGATCATAGAATTTTCATAGGCTGAACAGAAGCAAAAAATCCCATAGCCTTTTAGTTCACATTTATAACAATTCAGTTCAACTTAACACACCAGGACTAGAAAGGAACTTCTCAATGCAATAAAGGTCAGCTATGAAAAGTCCCCTGTTAACATCTTACTTAATGGTGAAATACCAAATAATTTCTCCCATGATCAGGAACAAGACAAGGATGTCTGCTCTCACCCCTTCTGTTCAATATGGTACTGGAAGTTCTAGCCAGGGCAATTAGGCTAGAAAAATAAGTAAAGAGCATTCAGATTAGAAAGGGAGAAGTGAGCCTATACGTATTCACAGATGACATAATCTTAGATTATGTCATCTCTTAAGAATTCACTCAAGAACTTAAGAATTCACCAAAAAAACTTAAAACTCTTAAGAATTCACCAAAAAACTATCAGAGCTGATAAACAAGTTACAAGATACAAGATCAACATTTTAAAAATCAGTTATATTTTTATATACTGGCAATAGAAAATCCAAAAATGAAATTAAGAAAACAATCTCATTTACAATGGTATCAAAAAAGAATAAAATACAGGAAATAAATTTAACCAAATGCAGGGCCTATACACTGAAAACCTTGAAACATTGTTAAAAGAAATTAAAGAATACCTAAGAGAAAGACATTCTGACTTCATGCATTAGAAGGCTTAATATTGTTAAAATGACAGTACTTTCCAAACTGACCTATTGATTCACTGTGATAGCTATCAAAATTCTAGCTGCTCTTTTTGCAGAAATGGACCAGCTGAAACTAAAATTCATGTGGAAAAGCAAAGGACCTCAAATAGCCAAAACAATCTTGAAGAACAACATAGTTGGAGAACTCACACTTTCCAATTTCAAAGTTTACCTCAAATCTTTAGTAATCAAAATAGTATGGTACTGGCATAAGGATAGGCATATAGATCAATGGGAGAGAGAGCTAAGAAATTAACCCATACATTTGTGGCCAGTTGATTTTCAACAAGAGTGTTAAGATCATTCAGTGAAGAAAGAATAGTCTTCAACAAATGTAATGGGGCAGCTGGACAGCCATATGCAAAAGAATGAATTTGGACCTTTACCTTACTCCATTTACAAAAATTAACTCAAAATGGATCAAAGAGCTACATGTAGAGCTAAAATTATAAAACTCTTATAAAGAAACATAGGTGCAGATCTTCATGATCTTGGATTAAGCAGTGGTTTCTTAGATATGACACCAAAAGCACAAACAGCAAAAGAAAACTAATAGGACATCATCAAAATTAAAAACTTTTGTGCATCAAAGGATATTGTCAAGAAAGTGAAAAGGCAATGCACAGAGTGGGAGAAAATACTTTCAAATCATATATTTGAAAAAGTTCTAGTATCCAGAATATATAAAGAAGTCTTACAACTCAACAACTAAAAGATAAATTACCCAACTTAATAATTGGTAAAAGATTTGAATGACATTTCCCCAAAGAAGATATGCAAATGACCAATAAACACAAGAAAAGACATTCATCATCATCATTAGGGAAATGCAAATCCAAATGACAATGTGATACCACTTTACATTCATGGCTGTGATCAGAAAGACAACAAGTGCTGGGGAGGATATGGAAAAGTTGGAACCTTCATGCACTGCTGGTAGAAATGTAAAATGCTACTGTTGCTATGGAAAACAGTCCAGCATTTTCTCAAAAATTTTAATATGGAGTTGCTATATGACCCAGAAATTCTACCCCTTAGTATATACCCAAGTGATTTGAAAGTATGTCTACACAAAATCTTGTAGATGAATGTTCATAGAAGCATTATTCATAGTACCCAAAAAGTGGAAACAACTCAAATGTCCATCAGTTTATGAATGGATAAACAAAATATGGTATATCTATATAACGGACTATTATCCAGCCATAAAAAGAAATGAAATACCGAAACACATTATAATTTGAATGAACCTTGAAAATGCTGTGCTAAGTGAAACCCGGACACAAAAGCCCACATATTGTATTTTTTTTTAAATATGAAATGCCCAGAATAGACAAATCCATAAAGACAAAATAGGTTGGTGATTGCCAGGTACTGGCAATTAAGGGGGAATGAGAAGTGACTGCAAGTGAGCATGAGATTTTTTTAAGGGGTGGTGAAAATGCTCTGGAATTAGACAGTGGCAATGATTGTACAACATTTTGAATATACTGAAAACCACTGAAATGTACACTAGAATGGTTAAAAATAGTGAATTTTGTGTTATGTGAATGTTAGTAAGAGAAAAATCCATAAAAAAAAAAAAAAAAAACCCAAACAAAAACAGAAAAACAAACATGGTGGGTCATATAGGAATTTTAGCAAATAAATATATTTCAAGACCAGTCATTAAACTGACTGCTTTTGGATGGATGAGCACTGAAGAAAACCAATTCTTTCAATAGCTGTGGCTATTGTTTCCGGCCATATACAGATAGTCACAGATTTCTGAATGACTGTATTATGGTAGAGTTTCTAAACAAGCATAACTTTTTCATAAACCAGTATTCCACCTTCATTTTTCATGTGATCATATTCAATAATGAAGACTATATTTTACAAGGTTCACCTAGAAACAAGCAATTTCTTGATATGAAAAGAAGCATCTGAATGAATTAACAACAAAAAACTATGGAAGACAACACACCCTAGCAACTGGCTTCTTATACTACAATCGGGCTCATTTATCTTAAACAAATCAACTTTTGTAATACCCTGTGCACTGTAGAGACTACTGAGTGACAGGCAGATGGTGCTGTCAAGAAAGAAGGGAAACAGCGGGAAACGTGAACTAGATTGGATTTAAAAAAAAAAAAAAAAAAATCTTTGTAAGAGAACGAAAAGTAGCCTGTGACAAGAAATTTTTCCCTTTAAAATAACCAGAAGCGCTGCGAACACATTGAGCAAATGAATGTCAACGGGTGAAAAGTACTTAATAATCCGCACAGCATTTCTAATAGAATTTACCTGGCCCCCAGCTAATTATAACAACTCCTCTAAATCCTAGAAGACATTGACTAAAACCCTTCAACACCTTCCTTCATTCTTGAACGCTGCTTGACAGATAAGTTACCTACAAGATGAGTTCTACTTGTTTTTTGCTTTCACACAGTTTCCCAGGTTCTTGCCTAGTAGTTGTTAAGAGTTTAAACACCTTACTAGAAGTTATATATTGTTAATTCCATTTTTTGCTGCCTCTTTCTAAAATTATTTAAAATAGATATTAGGAGATTGAAATTGAAGTGATCCCCTTTTCCCTCCAAGAGATTCTATTATAAGAAGTTATTTTAGGTGTTTGTGGGAAGCAAAAAAAAAAAAAATCTTCTTGATGACATCACTGTTCTAAGATGGAACTTCTAATATTTTAGGAAATCTCCTAGGAGTTCTGCTCCTATTCTGTCATTGATTTGCTTTGTGACCTTGGGAAAATTTAAGTATAGTAAGATAAGCACGAAGAAAAATTATGAAAACAAGACTTTAAGATCAAACGAAGAACAGAGATGGAGTAGGTATATGATGGTGTAGCTACGGCCTTAGTAACAGCATAGCGACCTAGTAGCAATTTGGTTTGAAAGAAATTTCAAATTAATTGGCTGTGTATTGAGATAGTTTCATGTATAGTATTATAGAAAAGTCTGTCTACAGACAGGAATTACAGCAAAAATCGAGTAATACTTGATCATCTTTTACTCTATATTTACAGCTGAACAAACTATAGCTGTTATGGAGGAGAAAGGAGCCAATTTGTTATTCTAACGCAATGAAGACTTAGATATATTGAAATAAATATCTTAAAATCAGAGCGTCTTACTTTATTGCCATTGCATACATGCAGATCTGCAGCCAAGTTATGCACATAAACCAGCTCAATTCAGTCGTAGGAGCTAGTCAAGTAAATAGTCCTGTTGGACAGAAATCACTTTTAAAAGGCCAGTAGTCAGAAATAATTTTTAAAACCACTGGAAACAAAGAATAAGAAACAGTTCTATACAGTGAAGTAATGGTAGAAAAAAAATCTCATAAGTTGGTAACAGTATGATCTCATTTAAATGTAATCTTCTTAAGCCTCCTGGGCATTACAATTCTTAGTCCAATGCTATTTGCATTTTTATGGCAGAAATATTTATTACAGTCCCCAGAGGGAAGATAAAGTACAGGATGATTCTGAGAAGAGGAAGCTAGTAGAATTAACCTTGTGAAAACCCACTATACAAAACATGTTAAAATTCCATTTTTAGAAGTAAATCCTCAAGTCTTCTTGATTTAAAAAATAAATAAATAAATAAATAAAAAACAACAACAACAACAAAAAAAAACTTTAGGTAACATGTGAAGGAAAAGAAATGGTAGTGTTAAAGGATAACTTTGTAAAAAGAAAGGTCATGACTCTTATATACATATAAAACAAACATGAGTCAAAGATGTATTTAACTCATTAATGAATGACAGGCCAGTAAGACATTACAAACGGTTCAAAGGAAAATTCAAATAATCACACATATATAGACAAATAAAGAATGCTAAAATAGGCCAGGTGCAGTGGCTCATGCCTGTAATCCCAGCACTTTGAGAGGCTGAGGTGTGTGGATCACTTAAGGTCAAGAGTTTGAGACCAGCCTGGCCAGCATGTTGAAACCCCATCTCTACTAAAAATACAAAAATTAGCTGGCTGTGGTGGCACCTGTAATCCCAGCTACTCAGGAGGCTGAGTCAGGAGAATCGCTTGAACCTGGGTGGCAGAGGTTGCAGTGAGCCCAAGATAGTGCCACTGCACTCTAGCTTGAGTGACAGAGTGACGGTCTCAAAAACGAAAACAAAAAATGCTGAAATGTATTTACAAATGGATGCAAAACAAGTCAATATGAAGGGTAATAATGAATTGCTTTCTACTGGACACAACTGATTTGCATTTTTATGGACAAAAATTATTTGCATTATTAATCATTTCCTACAACTTGCAGAGTTGTAAAATAGCTCAATGATAATAAAAGGCAGAGAAAACCTAGGGTGTGCATACTTGGTAGCATACTTGGTAATCTTTTGGTGGGGGGTATAGGGAGTGGATTTCAGAGTCTTTCACAATTTTTTCCTGACAGCAGGAAAGGTAATTTTGGTAATGAGGTTTCCAAAGGAAGCTATATCTGAACCTAAATTCCACAGTTACAAATAAAAGTAGTCTTGGCCTGGTGCGTCTATAATCCCAGCACTTATGGGAGGCCAAGGCCAGGGAATCACCTGAGTTCAGGAGTTCGAGACCAGCCTGACCAACATGGAGAAACCCCATCTATACTAAAAATACAAAATTAGCCGGGTGTGGTGGCTCATGCCTGTAATCCCAGCTACTCAGGAGGCTGAGGAAGGAGAATCTCTTGAACCCAGGAGGTGGAGGCTGCGGTGAGCTCAGATTGCGCCACTGAACTCCAGCCTGGGCAACAAGAGCAAAACTTCGTCTCAAAAAAAAAAAAAAAAAAAAAAAAAAAAAAAAAAAAAAAAAAAAAAAAAAAAAAAAAGTAGCCTCTATCCCTGGCCTCACAAAAGATAGATTTGTTTTGTTCTAGAAAGTCGTTCTGAAGAGTAAGAGAGACTCCTACATAAAATTGCTCAAAAAGCCCAAATTGAAACTGTACTGCTAACTTGCAAAAAACTACTCTTGAGCCAATTATGTATTTTTAAAACAATGGATTTTTTTTTCTGGAGACTTGCTCTGTCACCCAGGCTGGAGTACAGTGGCACAATCTCGACTCACTGCAACCTCTGCCTTCCAGGTTCAAGCAATTTTTCTGCCTCAGCCTTCCAAGTAACTGCGATTACAGCACACACCACCATGCCTGGCTAATTTTTTAATTTTTGGTAGAGATGGGGTTTCACAATGCAGGTCAGCTGGTCTCAAAATCCTGACCTCAAGTGATCTGCCCACCTTGGCCTCCCAAAGTGCTGGGATTACAGGCATGAGCCACCACCCCTGGCCTAAAACAATGGAAATATTTTAAAACCTTCTTTCACTTCACTTTTTAAGTGAGGTTTTTGTTTTGTGTTTTGAGACAAGGTCTGGCTCTATGGCCCAGGCTGGAGTGCAGTGGCATAATCTTGGCTCACTACAACCTCTGCCTCCCAGACTCAAGGGATCCTCACACTTCAGCCTCCCACGTAGCTGGGACTACAGGTGTTCACCAGCACACTGGGGTAATCTTTGTATATTTTGTAGAAAGGTGGTCTTGCCATGTTGCCCAGGCTGGTCTCCAATTCCTGAGCTCAAGCCATCCACCTGCCATGGCCTCCCAAAGTGCTGAGATTACAGGTGTGAACCACTGCCCCAAGCCTAAGTGAGGTTATGTTATCAACACTATTTTTAAACTCAAAAATGTTTTGTGATTTATTTGAAAAGCTTAACTTATGCTTTTCTCTGCCCTTGAGCAGTTTCTGCCTTCCTTCCTGCAGATGGGTGGGTTCAGGGGTTTGTTTTTGCTTTATTTTATTTTTGGCTAATCTAATTTTTACAAAAGTGACCATGCTGTATATAGAAAGATAAACCACAAAACTTGACTTTAAGTCTTAGTTCCAGCTGTAATGCTACAAAAAAAAAATCTGCTGAATCACAACTTAAAGCAGTCTTGGAATCAGTGCCCCCCACCATATATACATAGATGTATACAGATGGGGCCAATGTACACAGATGTGGTCTTATTTGGAAATGTGTGTGTGTGTGTGTGTGTGTGTGTGTGTGTGTGTACGCTTGCACTTCTGAATACTCTTCAGCTCCAGATTTCTTACAGTAAGTAGCATGCGCCAATGGCACAGATGAACTTGCACTTAGATAAATAATTCAAAGCTTTGGGGGATATGAAATTTTATACATGAAAAAATGGAAATAAGCCAGCAACCTCAATTTTAAAATTTACCTAAGTCATTCAGTTATGCTCCGTGTACTTCTTATTCATCATAACTAAATTTAAACTGACTAAAAGTCATCACACTATTATCATCCTTGCCAGATCCTAATACGGATGGTAAATAACATAAAGTAAAGGAGGTGCTATCCAGAAAGAGCAAATCTTTAATTAGAGTTTATTTACATTCCTATTGTCATCTGTTTGTAAATTTATTGAAAGGAGTTCCTAATAAGGACTCGTTGAGGCTTGGGGGCGGGTGCAGTGGGCCTGGTAATTCCCCCAGAAGGCAACAGAATCTCCAATGCGCAGATAGAAAGGTTTTACATAGAACAAATGAAGATCAAAAAGTATTCTCTACCCCTCCCTGGCCTGAGCTTCATGCCAGGTGTGGGAAATTGGGGCCAGTCTCCCTGTATTCACCTATCCTCAGAGTTGCTCGGCTTCTTTCAGAGGAAGAGGACCAATAATCCATTCAAGCACGGAACACCCATGAAGTGGCTCACCGTGAGTCCAAACTACACTCTGTCCTGGAGAGCTCTTAAAGGACAAGTTTTGCGAGGACACACCAGTTTTATTTAAGTGTCATCCTGAAGAGACTTGGCCAAAGTGGATTCCTCAGAATCCTACTGCCAAGGGTCTTATAGTAGCATAGTTTAGGGGTTAAGATGAGGATGCTGGAGTGAGACTGCTAGAGTTCAGGGAGCTTTACCACTTACTGGCTTTGTGACCTTGGACCAATTACTTAAACTCTCTGGGCCTTCATTTTCTCCTTTGTGACACTGGACAATGATGATTATACCTACTGTATAGGGTTTTCATGTGAATAAATTAATATTTGCACAATGCCTAGAACAGTGCCTGGGTATATAGTAAGAGCTACTCAGTGTTAGTTACTATTACTATTGTTATTATTTATCATCATGTTCATAACTGACCCACATTCCTTGGGCTTACAGTAGATCTCCCAGACATGACCACTGTACCTGAGGACATATTTATCAACATGCCTTGCCCAGGTATAAGTCTGTATACCTGTTATAGGAAGTAATCTGGACAAAGCTAAATGTGACAAGGAAATGATCTCTTTCTCACTTCAAATGCATAATTATCACCCTGCCTTCTTGGCAGTTTTAAAAATGAGGCTAAGCTCACTAACTTAAGTTCTCAAGACTCCATAATATATATATTCACTGAATGAAAAAAAAAATACATATTTATTGTAAACCCATTATTTGTCAGTTACCAAGGATTCAAAGACATTTAAGCCACTGTTTCTTCCCTGCAAGGTCTTACAATCTAGTAGAGAGAAGCGGATAATGTATGATTCCCATGCTGTGCACTAAATGCCTTTTTCTTAGGGAATTTGCATTGGCTTCATTCATGGTTTTTTCAGGTCTGTCCATTGGAGCAAGGTCTTGGCAAATTAGTGAAGTAGGCACAGTTTGTTTTTGGCTCCTCTCTCCCCTTAAGACATTCCCTTTCCCTCCTCCAAGAAGACACAGTTCTAGGAAGGAAAACATGATTCTAATCCCTGCTGACATATTTTTGCTAATATTATAAGGATTTGCCTCTCCTGAGGGTAAGTGCATTTTTGTAAGGAGGTCTTGAACCTAAAACATCATTCTAGAGCTAAAGGAATGAATTTCTACAGAAAGAATTTCAGGTTACAGCCTAGATGGGAGGAATGAAGCCTTAAGTACTGGCCAATTTGTATTATTTAATCATAATTGTTTTTACCCTACGCCCATCTTTATTTGATTGCCCATGCTTTTTTATGAGTGTGTTTTCTCTAGTGTTCAAGGATAGACCAAAGAATAAACTATAAAGCTTTTCATTTCTTCTTGCATTTTCGCTACTTATATTATTGGGCAAGAGTTTGAAACACTCAACCTTCAACCTATTTTGCCCCATTCTGACATCAGGTTTCAGGCCCCCTTTTCACCAAACTCAATTATTATGCTGGATATTCACTATAGAGCTTCTACTTCTTCTGTTAAATTAAAACATGCAAACCTTTAATGAGAAAAGGGTATATTTTATTCATTAATGAAAAAACATGTTTTCAACACAATGCTTTCTATTCAAAGATGGTGTTGTAGCATTTGTTGTGCATGTTTTTGTCCTGAATAAGAGCAGCAGGTTCTAACAGGCTAGCCCATTATTAGAATTTATTTCTTTTCATGAATAACAAGTTCATTATTTTGGGAGTTTAATCCTTTTCTCCAGAAGGAACATGCTATCTCTTTAGAAATTAATCAGTTTTTGCCTTCACATTTGGTCTTCAATTGCTGTATAGCATTGTTTCACTCCCTAAATTATGTGTCATAGCTATAGAGGTTCATGAATTGCTGCAGCTGCTGTTAAGTGGGCATTTTTCTATGGCCCATAGAATAAGCCCTGTTTGTATCCTCTTCTCACATTTTTGTAAAGTTCCCATGATGATCTGAAAGAATATTCATTTTCAATTGGAATGAAAAGTTGCATGGTAATGAATTGAAATAAAATAACATATATAAATAATAATGGCACAGCAGAACAAGGAAATTACTCAACTTACAAAATTCAAAGATGTCTGCATACTTTGCTATAAAACAAATCTTTTTTTCAATAACCTTTATTACAACTTTTAGTAAGACATGATCAAGAGACTCAAACAATAGTTGTTCCTTTCTTTCTTGAAAAGCAAGTTAGAAACAAATTTTATCAGACGTTTCTAGAAGAATTTAGTTAACCTAAGTCCTTCAAAGCATTAACCAGATGGATTTTCTGCTTTTGTAATTCCCTTATAGTCAATGTCGGTGGTAAACATCTGGGTGATAAAGTACATCTTTATTTGGGAGGAGAAACTAGAATGACATTTAGTCCAAGAGTAGTCACAAGCAATGGGAAATATGCAGTAGAGAGAGAAGAAATCTGAAGGAGAGAAAAAATAATAGTATTTATTTTCATCAAAGTATAGTCGATACAGATGAATAAAAGTTCTTCAGAGACTGTTAATGTTTATTTACTTTTCCATTTGTGTCACATTGGGCAGTGCCTGCAGGAAAGAGGAAATATTCTCCTAGCTTTTCCTCATTTGATTTTCAGATGATTCCAGAAACGTTCTGCATTGGTGAAATGGCAACAGGACCCAGCTATATGTCATTTCAATTTTCTCTGGGAGCTCAAAAAGGATTATGAGTAGTTGCCTGCAACCAAATAGTATTCACAATACAGAGAAACAGGCCTTGAAATCATAGAACCTTAAGACTAGAAGGAATCTAAAAGTTGTTTAAGCCAATCTTCTATCCAGTGTTTAAATGTTCTACAACAGTCTTGATAAATGTCCATCCCAGATGCTTGATGCTGTCAGTGACCAGCTTCCCACAGCCTCCTGCCTGGTCAGTTTCAAACCCAACCACATGATTGCTGGCTACTTTTGACATTGACAGAGAAGAGTATTCTTAGCATAACAGAGAAGTTTACGGAAGTCATAGAATATCCAAAATTCTATTTACCTCTTGGGTCATTAGGAGTTGTAGTTTTGCTGTTAAGGTAAATTACTCAATTTTTAATTAGATAGTAGATACTTTTCTTCAACTAAACCTTAAATACATAATCCCATTTTCCTGCTCCTTATCTACTTCATGTTCTTATACCGAACAAGAGCTATGTTTAACGTATTACTAAAGTTTCCTTTTTCTGTTTTGTTTTTTTTCAATGAAGACCTAGTTTTACTTGCACATTTTTCACGAGCATCAAATAGTGGGTGATCTTTCAAGCTTGAACGGCAACAGTTGTATCGCTGAGGAAGGATTTCTTGTTTCAAATTGTCTAGGTAATGATTCACAGCTATTTTTGGTAATTCTCAAAATGACAGCTCCTTGAATTTTTCTGTATGCAGAAAAATTTGCTGGGCTAGCATCTTTCAGACCCTGGGAGGTTCGTCCCAATCCTTGGCATGTGGGAACAAGGGAATGCTCTGAAATCCTCACTGCAGAGGGAATTGACCTGTCCAACATTGTCTTGTAATACATGTGAATGTTCGATGAGGTAACTCTAAATGTCTGTGGCCTCCTGAGGCCTGGGATTTGTAACAGAATGAACCTATGTGTTGGGTGATATTATGTATAGGCCTTAGGACTTCCAAGACCAAACCTGATAAATTGAACCTAGGATGATGGTTGAGCTCCTTTGAAGAGGACTCACAGTACTTTGCAGCATCTATATACAGTATTCAATACATGGTTGTTAAAAAGTGGAAAAGGGCCAGGTGTAGAGTCTCATGCCTGTAATCTCAAGCCTTTGGGAGACTGAGGTGGGAGGATCACTTGAGCTTAGGAGTTGGAGACTAGCCTGGGCAATGTAGCAAAACCCTGTCTTTACAAAAACTACAAAAATTAGCTGGGCATGGTGACATATGCCTGTTGTCCCAGCTACTCAGGATACTCAGCTGGGAGGACCACTTCAGCCCAGGAATTCAAGGTGTCAGTGACCTGTGATCACACCATTACACTCCAGCCTGGACAGCAACGCAAGACCCTGTCTCTAAAAAAAAAATTAAAAATAAGTAAAATTTTAAAATGGAGAGGATGCAAAAATACAGTACCTAAGAATTAACGTGCTGATATAACTGGAAAATTAGGAAAAAAGAATTAACTTTTTCAACGTCTGAATATTTTCAGAAAATACATGTGGGTGCCACTGGTTATTGGAAGGCATGAGCTGGGGGAAAAGCCAAAGAAGAAACCATAAAAGGAGAAAGGGAAGAAAGAATATAACAGGCAAGATAGGAGAGAGGTAGAAAGAATTTTTTAAGAGAAAAGAAAGTGTGTTTAATATGCCTTTCACATCATTGTCTTACTCAAAACTCTTCAATGGATCTGCATTGCCTATGGGATAAATTTCAGCCTCTTTAAAGCTAATGTTTAGTGTATTCCATGATCTGGATTGAACCTACCTCTCAAACACATACTTCTGGTTTATTTATTGACTGTCCCTAACTATTTCTTTAGGGTTCTTATATTCTTGTCTTTGCTTCCTAAGGAAAATCCCATGTACCCTTCAGGACACAGACTCAGGGACCACACTTAGAAGTTTTATACAGAAAGCACAAATTGACCTTGTTTTCCATCATATTTACTTTACACCCCTTAACATTTTCCCTAATGCTCTCCCTAGACAGAACTCCTTATAATTCCCTTAACAGCAGGAACTCTGACTCTAATTCTGGCAGATTATTTATGTGTTTTGAAGGTAAGTTTTGCTTGTTTTTTTGATCTGTAGGATTAGACAATTGCAAAACATTTTTTCTACTAGCCTCCATTGCACTACTTCTGTCAGTTACATAAGGATGCCTTCATCTTACTAAAATTCTTCAGCCTTGGAAGATTTTTTTTTCTACAGTCATTTTTTTCAAAGGCCCCCTTTTCTTTGAAATCAGTGTTTAGTACTACAAGTAAAACAAAGAATCATAAGCTTTTCCTGAGAAACTTTAAAGAAATTTGCCACATAGAAGTTATTTGATTGGCAAGAGTTTATATTTTTTCATGATGAGAGAGAACACTGAATTTAAAAAGGTTCAAAAAAAAGTAATGTGACTGAGGCACCTTTACTTCATATACTTTATAATAAAAAATGGATAAGAAAAATCAGATATCCAGGAGCTAGGATGAAAAAAGTCTCATTCTTAGAGAGCAGCAGAAGTTGAATGCCTGCAGCTCTCAAAATTTAAGTGCAGGTTTGTCTTTAGAGCTTGCGTGGATGTGTGAATGGAGATTTGTAGTGAACTCATAACTCCATGGAATTTCAATATATGAACGCGTTTCATATCAGAGAACTATGAAGAGATGCCCAAGAAGTTATATTATTATAACTGAATTCATACTTGGACATCCCAAGACCAAAACCAGTGAATTGAATCTATAGTATCAGTTGCATTTCCATAAAGAAAATTAACAAAAATTTTTGCAACATCATCTTTTTTCAAGGAGCCAACTTGCTCTATTTTTTTTAAATCTATATACTCACTAATCCCTGAGAATTAAAAGAACTATAATTTTCATGAAGCATGAGAACTTTACATGAAAATACACTGAAATGAAATTTAGCAAGATGGCCGCCAACATATTGCTTATGAAATTTTCCAGCTAACTCTTAGGCATCACGTGGTTCATTCTCAAGCAGCCTGCAGTCCTCTAAGCCCTGTGTATAATTCCTGAACTTGGTCGTTATGTGAGCATAAGGCCGACAGCAGTCATGTAGCACACTTGGATCATTGCACGGGCCATTTGCAGAGTGCCTCCACCAGTGCTAGGAAAGTATTAAAAGAAGGTCCTGGATAAGATGACACAAGTTACTTGAGTGTTATCTTAGGTCAAGCAGTAGTACATCAGTGTATTGGTGTGGCCGTTTTCAGGTTTGTTAAACTTTACCTTGGGGACTCATTTTGGTTTGGCCCCTCTGAGTACATCATTTTTAGTAATTTACTTTTTGTCACAATCAAACCATTTTAGATGCATTGAAATAAACTTTGCTCACAGATTCTCCTTACACCTTGATTCATTTTGTTTCCTTTTCCTGAAAAGTTTCTTCCCTTCTGCCTGTTAGAAATGCCACCCATGTGTCAAGGGTCAGCTCCAATCTCCACCTTTCTCATCAAGCCCTCCAAAGCTGTCAACCTATGGTGATTTCTGCATCTTTTGAATCCCAGCATTATTTTGCTGCTTAGGCATTTATTTATTGTCTTGTTAATCTGTTATTTTCTTCTATGTAACCCTTTTTTTTTCTCCAGCTATTATACATTTTATCTTTCTTACAGACAGAAAACTTTTTAATGCTTTGTGTACCAAACATGACCTAGCATAGTGACTTTCCCTTGTAGGTACCCATTAAATATTTGTTAACTAGTTGATATAGTTTGTTACCTTTATGTTACCTTTGACACTGTTTCTCAAGGAAAAATATGCAGCCTCATAGATCCACATTTGTGGACCCCATTCTAAGCTACTTTGCAAAGCTTTCCTTTGTATATTCATGACATCATGTAAATAAATAATCTTGGTACTGGAATGCATCTTGGTATTGGAATTCATTGCAAGTCTTAGTTATTAGGAGATAGTTTGGATGATCCAAAATATTAATTTTTAGAAGTTAGTGAAATAATACAAAAAATGTTGAAATTCGCATATTTCTAAGAATTCTACAGAAGTATTTCTCTCTGTGAGAAATGCTATTTTAGTAAACCCTAAACTACGCTAAACTATGGGGACCAAAAAAAAAAATGCCCAGTCATTAGGACAAAATGTATTCAAAGCCCCAACAATATCCACATTTTCACCTTTCAATATTTCTTCTAGAAAACACCTTCAAAAGAAATAAAGATGTACGCAAATATTTAGCTACAATGATATTCATTATAGCATCAAATATAACATATACAAATATTTAAAATCCTAAATAACAATTAAATAGGTGGTCAGATAAATTAAGCTTACATCATACAGGGGTGCCATTAAAGTGTGTATTATATGAGAATATTTAACAAAATGGAAAGATATTTGCCATATGATATGTGAAAAAGGTTGTAAAAATAATTGTATATTTTAAAGTACTGGAAATATATGCTCCAAATGTTGATATTATTGTCATTTTGCAATGAGATTATGGATTTCTAAACTTTCTAGAATGAAGGTGTATTACTTTTGCATAAAGAATTTAAATATTTAAAGATATTAAAAACTTAGCCAGTACATTTGAATTCAAGTGTTGGCTCAGCCAGTAGCTTAGAATTGCTCCATAGGGTCATATACCCTTCAGCCAAGAAACTACATTACTTAATCTTTTGAATTTTTCAAAAGATCGTGCGAAGAATATTCTTCCTTGGCATCGTTTGTGCTCAAAGCTCTCACTTGATGTTGTTTGTAGGTCCATGGGAAGTGTATGTGTAAGCACAACACAGCAGGCAGCCACTGCCAGCACTGTGCCCCGTTATTCAACGACCGGCCGTGGGAGGCAGCTGATGGCAAAACGGGGGCTCCCAACGAGTGCAGAAGTAAGTAACAAGTCCACAGTACTCAGAAGTCTTCTTTGTAAAGTCAGCTTATCTGTGGACTGCTGGTTGTCTCTACAAACACAACACAAAGTGGTGGGTGACAAACACTAGAACCTGCACAAGCATAGTCATATCACTGCCCACTATGGCTTCAGCCACTGAAAATGGTTACTGTTTGTTACGTTGCCGATGTGAATGTTTTGCCAAGAATATGTTGCCTATTTGTTGGACACTTTGTGGGAGCTAAGGACCCTTTTATAATTGGACATAATAAAAACAGGAGGGTGGCTCACACCCGTAATCCCAGCACTTTGGGAGGCCGAGGCCAACATGGTGAAATCCCATCACAAAAAAAAAAAAAAAAAAAGCCAGGCATGGTAGTGTGCACCTGTAATCCTAGGCACTTGGGAGGTTGAGGCTTGAGAATCACTTGAAACCGGAAGGTAGAGGTTGCAGTGAGCTGAGATCATGCCACTGTACTCCAGCCTGGGCAACAGAGGAAGACTCTGTCTCAAAGTGAATGAATGAATGAATGAATAAAAATAAAAGCATGAGCAGACAACAAGAGCATCTGACTCTCTTCTACAATTACTCTTATTACTAAGATGGTGAATTATAAACATGAAAATAGCTGTCTTGAATTCAGTTCTCAAAATTACCCAATAAAACAGGTAGTGTTAATCCCATTATAGAGATCAGGAAATTGAGGCTCAGTAAGATTAAGTGATTTACCAGTTAGTATATGATAGTGGGACTTGATCCCAAGTCTCAAGACTCCAGATTAGGTACTTTTTCCCATAATACCATAATGTCTTTCTTTTCACTTTACGATGCTTGAAATGAAAGATTAGATTTGAAATTAAGCCGGTAAGTCAAGCATGAGATTTCCCTACCAGGACTAACTTGAGGTTTGAGGTTGGAGATTAACTAGGAAGGTAAAAATAGGGAACCTGAGCCATTTTTTCTTTGCAATTTAAAATGTTCACAGAAATGCACATGCCCATAAGAATGTTAACGCTCACAAACCTCTATTTTACAAGGATGTAAAAGCAGGTACTGTGGGTAAAATTGTGAGAAGTCTCTTCCCATATGTAATCTGGAGTCATAATTGATTTGTTTTTGTTTCTAGGAAATGTAAAGGATTTCCTGTAAGAATAAATCTCAAATTATCTCATAACAAACTTTTAAAGGATATGAATCTGGTCAGAATTTCATAACACATCAAGGAAACAATGAAAAACAACAGCACAAACATTTTCAAATACACTTGACCTCCACAAAAATCTGGATTCTTATTCCAAATTATTCATCAAGAGAATCTAAAGAATTTCTCCTGAATTCCTAGGGTGCCTTTCTGGCTCTTTCCATAGAAATCAACTGCCTATCTAAATATATATAGAACACAGAGACATGTCACTTGATGCTACTGACTTATAATCTTAGAAATGCCTTTGAGGAATTACTATATAATAAATACTGCAGGCCTCTTCTGTAGTATAAAGAAAATTGAGGCTTCAATAGGAATCCACCTTATATTCACCAGTTCAACCGCTGAAGAATATTACTTCATGAAAGATAAATCAATCTAATTGCCAAGTTACCAAGCGCTGTCCACCAGCAGCTTCCTTCCAGGCTCATCAGTAAGCGTGAATTCATGCCTGCCTCTGCAATATGAATAGTCATTTCTACATGAGGCCTGACAATCTCAGCTTTTCTTAGCAAAGTCAGGAGACCCACAGGAACGACCCTTGAGAAGTAACAGGAATGGGAATGGTGAAGTGTTACCAAAAAAGAGGGTAAAAAACTGGTAGTCACTTCTGTCATCTTTCCACAATAAATGTCTTCCCCTGTTGGCAAGTTCATCATAATGTCTCTGCCAACTAGACAAAGCTACACTTTGTTGATTTTCATGCATCTCCTGAAACTTGTTTTTTAAAATTAAGATCTATAATGAAAAAAAAGTAGTAACCTATTAAAGAAAGGCAAATGGGGATGGAGAGGCTAAATTTCATAATGGATACCTTTCTATATTGCTTTGATTTTTATACCGTTAACTACTCAAAAACTAAAACTAAACATTAACAATCAGTTGATCCTATTTTTATATTTATTTATTTTGAGACAACTTTCCCTGTGTCACCCAGGCTGGAGTGCAATGGCATGATCTCGGCTCACTGCAACTTCTGTCTCCCAGGTTCAAGTGATTCTCCTGCCTTAGGCTTCCAAGTAGCTGGGACTACAGGCATGTGCAACCACACCCAGCTAACTTTTTTATATTTAGTAGAGACAGGGTTTCACCCTGTTGGCCAGGCTTGTCTCAAACTCCTGGCCTCAAGTTATCCCACCCACCTCGGCCTCCCAAAGTGCTAGGATTACAGGCGTGAGCCACCTCACCCAGCCAGCTTATCCTATTTTTAACTACCTGAATATGAGATAACCCATCACTCTAGTTTTACTTATTAGTGTTTCTCTCCACGCTTCTTATTTCCAGGCTGCAAGTGTAATGGGCATGCTGATACCTGTCACTTCGACGTTCATGTGTGGCAGGCATCAGGGAATCGCAGTGGTGGCGTCTGTGATGACTGTCAGCACAACACGGAAGGACAGCATTGCCAGAGGTGCAAGCCAGGCTTTTATCGTGACCTGCGGAGACCCTTCTCAGCTCCAGACGCTTGCAAATGTAAGTAACCTGTGGTTTCCAGAAAATAGGCTGATTTGTACAAAACTGATGAGTCTCTTCATCTTTCACTCCACTAACTCAGGGGAGGGAGGTCACTGAGATTCTCGGATAATACACTCACAGATATCAGCTAATTTCTTCATTGATAAGAGGCAAGAATTTTCAACCTGTTGGGTGAAAACAGTATAATACTCGTAAAAATAATTTCCTTTCTCTCCATAAAGTAAAATTATTTCCTGTATCACCACATTTTGGAAAATAAGATGATTAATAAAATAGAAAAAGAAGTGATGAAGAGGGAGAGCTATTTAAGATCTTAAGACTTTACTTGTGAGTAGAAGGTAGACAATAAGTGGACTCAAGCTGGTGAAACAAAGGGTGGTTACTGTACTTGGGTTATTCTTTTACCTTAACAATGAACTTAACCATGATAAAAGACAAGTTTTGGTTTTATTATGAGTGTATTTTGATGGACGCTGCTCTAGTGTATTCTCTATCATAACTAATTTATGACATCATAATAATTTTATACTCTCCCCAAAATACTAAAATCTTGTAGAATGGGTTCTGCTTTTTTGTTGACATAACTCCAAGAAGAGGTTTATTTGGAGGCCGCATGGTGCCTCATTCCTGTAATCCCTGCACTTTGGGAGGCTAAGGTAAATGGATCGCTTGAGCTTACAAGTTTGAGACCAGCCTGGGCAACAAGGCAAAACCCTGCCTCTACAAAAACTACAAAAATTAGCCAGGTATGGTGGTACACGCCTGTAGTTCCAGCTACTCGGGAGGCTGAGGTGAGAGGATGGCTTGAGCCCAGGAGGTGGAGGTTGCAGTGAGTTGAGATGGTGACGCTGCACTCCGGCCTCGGCCACAGAGCCAGACCTTTCTTAACAAAAAGGCGGGGGTGGGGGGTGGTGGTTGGAGGGGATGGGGAGAGAGAGAGGGAAAAGGAAATGAAAGGAAAGAAAAAGCGGTTTATTTGAAAAAAGAATAGAATTTGAAAAGATCTACCCAATTCATAGGACATTATCTGAAATGTGAATATGAAGGGTGCGTGCAAGCCTTAAGTGAATGTCAAATGTGGATGAATAGCTCTTCTAACCACATTAGTATTTACCCTTCTATCAGCTCAGAAATCATCATATCACAGAAGCCACTCAAGACTATAAATGAAGATTAATGATCATGCCCTTCCTTTCCCTACCAAGGACTCCATGTTCTATCTCAAAAGCAGTGACAGGAAGAGAGCAATACAATGGGAAATGAGCATTTGAAACCTTGGGGTTATTTGCGAGTTTTTTAAAGGAAAAACTATATTGCTCTTTAAAAATGTTTTTGAACATCAGGGAGAAGATATCAGTGTGGAATTTGAATGGGCTTGCTTGTTACAAGCTTTTTCTCTTAAATAATGGCAGATAAAATATAGTACTGCTCCCTTTCCACAGCAAGCCCCAAATTTGGATTTGTGTCATAATATTTCTCCTAGCATTCTGTTTTACTCCTGCTCCTTGTTTGTACTCAGACTTTCTTTGTAATATTTAGGAGGTTTCAAACAGATAAAGATTCAGTGCTTTCACTGCCAATTGCTGGTTGTGTGACCTTATGCTGGCTATTGAAGCTCTTTGGACTTTAGTTTCTTCATATGTAAAATTCCTGCCTGTAGTGTAATGAGAACTATATAAGAAAAAGTGGTGTATATATAAGATAAAAGGGTTAGCACATTGTCTGTCATAGTGTAAGCCCTCAAGAAATAAAAACTAGGCTGGATGGGGTGGCCACATCGGTAATCCCAGCACTTTGGAACACTTTGGGAGGATGAGGTGGAAGGATCACTTGAGCCGAGGAGTTTGAGACAGCTGGGCAACAGGAGAAGACCCTGTCTCTATTTATTATATTATATTTTAAAATAAAAATAAATAACAATGAAAATTAGTATTGTAATAACTGTCATGTCCTATAAGCCAGAAGGTGGAAAATAATACAATAGGGTTTCTACTCCTTATTGATCAAAAATACCTTATGTTAAAGATAATTACTTCTTTAAAACCTGCAGCTCGTAGGGCCTAAAATGTAGGATCCTAGTCTCCATGTGCTAACAAAATGGTCTGCTTATAATATTGCTTCAACCTAGAACATATTCATTCCTGACGCCATTTTGTACAGGATTTGTTTAAACGAACAGGTATATGTATATGTATATCCCATAGCCTCAGACCACTTAGTAGTTTGTACAGTCTCACTAAAAATGAGAATGCACAAACTACTAAGTGGATAAAAGAGGAAAGAAAATAATTTGTCATTAACTTGGATAAGTTAACTATATTGTAGGGCAACAGGTAACACTTTCAAAAAGATAATGTTATATAGCATTTCCTTGAAACAGTATGCTGTACAGTATACCTAATGTGTTCATGTATTTATTCACCCAGTTACTGTTTGATGAGTACCTACTGTGTGCCAGGTGCTTAAGATGCATCAGAGAACAAGACTCTAGCAGAGTATAAGCTCCCTCAAGGAGACAGACAAGAAATATAAGTAATAAGTGAAATATATAGTGTGTGAGAATTTCATAAGAGCTAGTATCATCAAAGAAGAAGAAAAATAAGAGGGATCCAGGGAGCCAAGGGCTTGGGGTGGGAAGAGGAGTCGGAGGGTATAGTGTGGGGTAGGATGATGAGGGGAGGCCCCGGCACTGGGAAGGCAAGATTTCAGAAAAGATTTGAAGACAGTGGAGAAGTTCACCAAATAGTTAACTGGGGAAAGAACGTTCCAAGGAGAGGGAATACCTACAGTGAATGTCTTAAGACAGGAAGGTGCCTGCAGAGAAAATAACATGGGGGTCAGCATGGCTGCATCAGAATGGGAGTTGGGGGTGGCAGGAGTTGAGACTAAAGAGGTGACTGGGACGGGGAGAAAAACGAATATGTACTGATGGGCCACTGTAAGCTCACCAGCTTTTACTTGGAGTAAAATGATGAACCAGTGCAAGGGTTTTCAGCAGAGGAGTGGCATGATCTGACTTCGTTTTCGAAAGACCATTCTTGTGTTACACAAAGGCAGCTCCATTCGCATTGAACTTGCGCTTTCAGCATTCAGCTTTAGTTGAAGTTAGCAAGCAAACTAGCGATTCTCAGAGTGTGGCTCTTGGACCACCACCATCAGCATCACCTGGGAAATGTGTTAGGCTTGCAAATTCTCGGGCCCTGAGACAGATCAACTGAACCAGAAATTCTGCAGATGGGGCCCAGCAATCTGAGTTTTCACAAGCCCTCTAGCTGATTCTGATGCACAATAAAGTTTGAGAAACAACTGATCTAAAGAAGCATGCCTCCCCTGCCATCTCAAATTTTACATTGGTTAACAAAGCCAGGTTTTAACATTTTGCTAACATTTGGGCCTCTTCTGTGTGCTGGTGTAGCAAACAGCTAGTCACTTCCATTAGAATAAATAGTACAATACCAAGGGAAACAGTGCAAGAAAATGTTAAAGGATTGATTGGGGCTAGATTTTAGAGGGCCTTGACTACCGACCTAAAAATGTTGATATTTATTTTCTAGGGTACTGGGAGCCATCACAATAATTCAATTAGGATAGTGTCATATATTTCCAATGTATTTTAATGATATATAAATTCAGATTAATTTCAAAGCATTACATATTATTCATTGCATTTTACTTTACTGGTTTTTAAATTGTTTGGCTTTGTAAAGTCATAAGATAGGGAAATGTACAAAGAATTAAAACAGATAAAGCCCTTTGGTGGTGCCTACGTCTGACCAATTAAAAAGAGAAAAAATAAAAGGATTACTGGCAAAGTTTGAGCCAAAATAAATACCTTTTTGTTTATTTTGCTTTAGTTTTGTTTTTTGTTACTGTTCTATGTTCAAGCTATGGTTCATACTCTTACTAACTGTAAAAAGGTCACCAGCGCTGACTTTTTAAATCCCAGAACACCCACAGCCTCAGAGTTTTATAAAAAGAGTATGAAAGAGCAGTTAGGGAAAAAAATGACCTCTTGTTAGTAGGTTCTATTACTTAAACAGCTCATCTGGAGAGTTGTGCATAACAGGTTTTATAGGTTTTGGTTCCCAAACTACCAGGTCTGTGAAAAACATAAGCAAATTGTGAGAATGCAGCTAAACTTAACAACATACATAACTTATTATTTTTTCAATTCATGAAAATGTCTGAACATTCACCATGGACTTGAGCAATTAGAATATTTTTTAAAGCTCATTCTTTTACTCAACACATTCTTATTCAGTGCTGCTATGTGCTAGGTATGCTAGTTCTGGGAATTATAACTGTAAAAGAAAGAGAGACAGTATTTTGACAAAGCTAAGAAAGTCTAGTGAGTTATCTATAATGTATATATGCACATATGTGTGTATAGGCAACTAGTGGTATCCACATACACACAAGTATGATCAGTATTGTGTTACAGAGTGTGGAGGGGAACACATCAGAGAGGCAGTTAGCAAGAGTGGAGTGCTCTGAGTTTTGAGAACCTGAGACCTAAAGTTTAATGGAAATTAACAAAGCATGAGTGGAGATATTCCCAGCAGAGAGAAAAATCAGCGCCAAAAAGGAACAGAAAGAACGAATATAGCATATTCTGACAACTGAAGGAAGTTCAGAATGGCCATAGAGACAGCAAAGAGCAAGGAGGTGATTAAAGCAGTGTCAGGATGAGGGAAGTAGAGCAGGTGGTTGGCAGGAAGTGCCTGTATCTTGGACATCTCAATCAGGGAGCAAGAGCAACTCTCGGGTTGAACTACCCACAAGTAGTCGATCATCAGTCCATGTGCGTCATCTACTATAATTGTCTGGTTGATATTTATAGATATATCCAAGTGTATTTATAGATAATACCCGAGTACCAGAAGACCAAAGGCTCCAAAGCCATTTCAAGGAAAACTCCATCAAGACCAGATTAAGACACTCTTTAAAAATAAAAAAAACAACCCTGAAACATAAGGTAATTGCAACATAGTCATCTGTAATTGTAACATAATTGTAACAAGTTTCTGATCCCCTTATTCTGTTATGGATTCACCCACCTGGGGCTACTGAAAAACTTGAAGCTAAAAACTACACTGCTAAGTCATGTTACTAATCATCACTAGTTAACAAATACTTGGATGGTACTTAATGTGCCAAAGTAGGAAAATTATGAAAATAACTGATACCGATTTAGTTCTTTTAGCATAATGTATAGGAGGTGGATGGGCTCATAGGGAAGATCTGTCTTTCTTTCCCTCTCCAGACGGCTTCCCGATCCCTGGGTAGGCTTCCCTAGGAAAGCCCATCTCCCTTCACTTTATGACTATTCCAGGATGCGTTTGGGGCAGAGATGCCTGTGTCTGCTTCCCTAGCTGAGGTTTCCTTACTGGCACCTGCTTCCAGAATATTACTCTGGTTCTTCTTTTCTCTTTTTCTGAGCCTGCAGTAGATCCCAACATTTATTAGCGCATCCAGTTGTCCTCTCTACCTACATACTCTCCATAGTATGTTGTTTGATTGATAGTATGTTTGACACCATTTTCATTGCTCTTTATATTTTCATATCATTAATTCCCTCCTTAGTAGATGTATCCCTGTCACTTCTTCAGTTATAACGGATAATAAAGGTTATGACAAATAAGTTAACATACTTAACATAAATACCTATAATTACCAGATTTCATATGAGGTGCTGATAGTGATACTCTTATAGCTAGATGCTTTCCCCCCATTATTCCCCAATTTTATGAGGAAGCTAGTATCAAGAAAACAAGTTGATATTTTAAAAATTTAAACTATTTCAGTATGTGGTTCCACCAACAACATGTACACAGTTATTCAAAATAACAATTTTATTATATTTATTTTACTGTGCTTACCAAGGCAGAAAAGCAACCTGCTACTCAGTGTGTGGTCTGCAGACCAGCCGCATTGGCATCATCTGGTTGCTGATTAGGAATGCAGAACCTGTGATCCCACCCCAGAGCTATTGAATAGTACTAAAGGTTGAGAAGAGCCAGGCACGATGGCACACAGCATCCCAGCTACTTAGGAGGCTGAGGAGGCAGGATCGCTTGAGTCCCCAAAATTCGAGGCTGCAGTGAGTTAGGATCACGCCACTGCACTCCAGGCTGGACAGCAGAGAAATTTCCCATCTCTTAAAAAAATTTTGAGAGTGCTACTGAATGCTTTTCAATAAGTGTTTAAAGGCATAGTAGCACTTAATCTACAGTTAAACTTTTTAGAATTAGTTAGCCTGAACATCGTACTTAACCAAACATCCAAACAGATGTAAACAAAAGTTTACGTCTCTATTTGTGTGCATATAGACCTACAATATTTTAGAATAAATTATATGGAGGTTTACTGAGGAAAAAATGGAAATCTGAATAAATATGTTTCTGTGGTACAGCATTTTCCAGAGTTTGATCCACAGAGCTCTAATTCCATGAAATGTTAACAGAAATTATGTGAGGGGAAATTTTACTATGGCCTTCAAATTTAGGAAGTAAATTAATTAAAGGTTTCTTCACTTCAGAATGTCTTAGAACCTAATATGCTAATGTTCATTATAAATCTGTTTCAGAGTTTTGAGGTCTCTTCAGTTTAACCAGAGAATGGTTTTCTTTCAAATCATCTTTTGGGACCTGTGTTCTATGGCGCTCACTGGAAAATGTTGTTATTTTATAGTGGCCAAATGTAATCTATATGAAGACTTTACTTGGGAAGACATATGCTAGAAGATTTTTTCCATATATTTCTTCCCCATTTCCAAGTGCTAGAGGCTACAAATGCATATCAAAGAAACAATGAAACTTACATTTCTATCAGTGAAATAATCTTAAACATAATAACTAGGCTTGGGCAATCTAGTCTATTGGACTTTCAGCAATGAACATGTGACAGCCCTTTTCTCCTTCTCTCTCAGTTTTTTTTTTTTTTTAAGAGAAAAGAAAG
>NW_016107333.1:13391894-13402230 GCF_001604975.1 Cebus imitator | reverse complement strand
TGTCCTGCCTTGCTAGGTTGGGAAAGTTTTCCTGAATAATATCCTGAAGCGTATTTTCCAGCTTGGATTCATTCTCTTCGTCACATTCAGGTACACCTATCAAACGTAGATTAGGTCTTTTCACATAGTCCCATATTTCTTGAAGACTTTGCTCGTTCCTTTTTATCCTTTTTTCTCTAATCTTGTCTTCTCATTTTATTTCATTAAATTGGTCTTTGACCTCTGATATCTTTTTCTTCTGCTTGATCAATTCAGCTGTTAAAACTTGTGCATATTTGCGAAGTTCTCGTGTTGTGTTTTTCAGCTCCATTAATTCACTTATATTCCTCTCTAAATTGTGTATTCTCGTTAGCATTTCGTCAAACCTTTTTTCAAAGTTCTTAGTTTCTTTGAATTGGGTTAGAACAAATTCTTTTAACTCACAGAAGTTTCTTATTATCCACCTTTTGAAGCCTGCTTCTGTTAATGGAACACACTCGTTCTCCATCAGGCCTTGTTACGTTGCTGATGAGGAACTGTGAGCCCCTGTAGAGGGAGAGGCGTTCTGATTTTGGGTATTCTCAGCCTTTTTAGGCTGTTTTCTTCCCTTTGTTGTAGATTTATCCAGCTGTGGTCTTTATAATTACCATCTTTGTAATTGGGTTTCTGAGTGGACGTCCAACTTGTTGATTGCCAGCGCCGGAATCTGAGCAACCCACTGTGGTGGCCAAAACAGCGGTGTTATGATTGATGGTGCTTTTCTGACTCTGCACCAAGAGCCGCTGCACCGAGGCAAAACCGCCTCGCCGGCCACAAGAGACGCGCTGGCGACCTGTGGGGCTCCTTCGCTGGGAATCTCCTGGTGTGTGAGCAACAAAAATTTGTCTGAAAGTGTGGCGTCCTCTCCTTCTCTGCGCTTTCACTGGGAGCTACAATCCCGAGCTGCTAGTGATCAGCCATCTTGGATCTCTCTTAGTTTTTATCTTCTCAAAAATTAGAATCAGGCCAGGCATGGTGGCTCCCACCTATAATCCCAGAATTTTGGGAGGCCAAGGCGGGTGGATCACCTGAGATCAGGAGTTCAAGACCAGACTGGCCAACATGGTGAAACCCCATCTCTACTAAAAATACAAAATTAGCCAGGTGTGGTGATGGGCACCTGTAATCCCAGCTACGCAGGAGGCAGAGGCAGGAGAATCACTTGAACCCAGGAGGCAGAGGTTGCAGTGAGCCAAGATCGTGCCACTGCACTCCAGCCTGGGAGCCTCCAAAGCAAGACTCTGACTCAAAAAAAATAAACAAAAAAAAAAAAACAAAAGGAACCATTGAAAACCTGAAGCAACAGCTGAGATCAATTTACTAGAAGCACATAAGTTGTAGCTCAGTTTAGTTCAGAAAACATTTATTGAATGCTTTCCCCTGTGCCAAGCTCTGGGGTAAACACTAAATCTGTAAAAATGAAAAGATCTTCCCAAAGAGATGTTGCATTCTCGATGGGGAGAAATGTATAATAACAGATCATTTCCACACACTGTGATGGTGGTGATGATGACAATATCACAGTAATAGCTGACGTATATTGAGTGCGTACTATTTTCTGGTTACTATTCAAAGGGCTGTGTATGTTTTCACTTTTGTAACTTTCACAAAAGCACTTCGATGTAGGTAACATTATTACCACCCATTTTACAGGAGGCAAGTGCAATGGAAAAGATACAGCAAGTGCCTTAGGGAAAGTGTTGGGCTGGATGAAGGCAATTTAGGGAAGATTTCCTTGAAAAGATCCCTCTCATACTTCTTAGATGGCTGTTTGTATTTTTTCCTGTAAAATTGTTGAAACATAGTTGGTCCAGGTAGCTAGCTTCCTACCAGGTAAGCCAAGGACTTACTGGTTTCATTAATATTCTAGGAGATTTATTTTCCTCCCACACTCCTGATAGGCACCATGCTACATGCGATGGATCTTATGTGTACATTTTTACTTAATGGTTATAAATTCATCAGACCTGAAGAAGCAAGGCTCTGAATCAAATCTTCCAGCCAATAGATTTATTTCTTGTGAGCAATTAAATCATCCCCTTTCTTACTTCCTCTTTGTTTCAACCTTAATCAGAGTCTACTGTTGGACCCAGCACAATCAACTACACATTTCCATGCCAAGAAATCACTTCTGAGGATTCCAGGGATGTTGTTTGTTTTTTTAAGACTAGTAGAAATCATTGAAACTGAATTTATTTCTACAGCTTAGGAAAAAAAAATTTTTTTTAAAGGACAGTGCATTTAAGGTCTGTAAACACAAGGGAAAACATGAATCTCTCCAGCTGATCTAGGGCTGGGAACAGAAATGGAGGCTCAAACTGACTGATTGCTAAGGCACAGAAAGAAAAAGGGGAATGTAATTCTCACTGTGTACTGAGGTACTTTGAGCAGTCTCATCTCTCTGTTCTAAAAGAGGATAGTCTCTTTTAGAGTGACTCACTTGAAACCTCTAAAGTCACCTATGTGACTTTGACAACCTCTAACATTGGTAGATTTTTATTTATTTATTTTTTATTTATTTATTTTACTTTAGGTGCATACTATATCCAGCATTTCTCGCCATGTTATCCATCCCCACCCACCCTCCCTCCCCACCTCCCACTGTCTCTCCCATACCCCCGCCAACTGCCCCCAGTGTGTGATGTTCCTCTCCCTGAGTCCATGTGTTCTCGTTGTTCAACACCCACCTATGAGTGAGAACATACGATGTTTGGCTTTCTGTTCTTGTGTCAGTTTGCTGAGAATGGTGGTTTCCAGATTGATCCAAGTCCCTACAAAGGACACGAACTCATCATTTTTTATGGCTGCGTAGTATTCCATGGCATATATGTACCACATTTTCTTTGACCAGTCTATCATTGATGGGCATTTGGGTGGGTTCCAGGTCTTTGCTATTGTACACAGGGCTGCAATGAACATACATGTGCATGTGTCTTTATAGTAGAATGATTTATAGTTCTTTGGGTATATATCCAGTAATGGGATTGCTGAGTCAAATGGAATTTCTATTTCTAGATCCTTGAGAAATCGCCACATTGTCTTCCACAATGGTTAAACTAATTTACACTCCCACCAGCTATGTAAGAGTGTTCCTATTTCTCCACATCCTCTCCAGCATCTGTTGTCTCCAGATTTTTTAATGATCACCATTCTAACTGGTATGAGATGATATCTCAGTGTGGTTTTGATTTGCATTTCTCTAATGACCAGTGATGATGAGCATTTTTTCATATGTTTGTCGGCCTCATATATGTCTTCTTTTGAAAAGTGTCTGTTCATATCCTTTGCCCACTTTTGAATGGCGTTGTTTGGTTTTTTATTGTATGTCTGTTTCAGTTCTTTGTAGATTCTGGATATTAGCCCTTTGTCAGATGGGTAGATTGCAAAAATTTTTTCCCATTCTTTTGGTTGCCAATTAGGTCTAATGATGGTTTTGTTTGCTGTACAGAATTTTAATTAGCTCTGAATTTTAATTAGATCCCATTTGTCTATCTTGGCTTTATTGCCATTGTTTTTTGGTTTTAGTCATGAAGTCCTTGCATATGCCTATGTCCTGGATGGTTTTGCCTACATTTTCTTCTAATGTTTTTACGGTGTTAGATTTTATGTTTAAATCTTTAATCCATCTGGAGTTAATTTTAGTGTAAGGTGACAGGTAGGGGTCCAGTTTCTGCTTTCTGCACATTGCTAGCCAGTTTTCCCAACACTGTTTATTAAACATGGACTCCTTTCCACATTGCTTGTTTTCGCCGGGTTTGTCAAAGATCAGATGGTTGTAGATGTGTGGTGTTTATTCTGGGGTCTCTATTTTGTTCCATTGGTCTATGTCTCTGTTTTGGCACCAGTATCATGCTGTTTTGATTCCTGTAGCCTTGTAGTGTAGCTTGAAGTCCAGCAGTGTGATGCCTCTGGCATTGTTCTTTTTTCTTAGGATTGTCTTGGCTACACGGGCTCTCTTGTGATTCCATATGAAGTTTAAAGTGGTTTTCTCCAGTTCTGTGAAGAAGGTAATTGGTAGGCTTGATGGGGATAGCGTTGAATCTATAGATTACTTGGGGCAGTATGGCCATTTTCACAAAATAAGAGAGGACACAAACAGATGGAAAAACATTCCATGCTCATGGTTAGGAAGAACATAGGTAGATTTTTCTATGGCAGGCATATTAAAAAATGTGAGAGCCCGGCACAGTGGCTCATGCCTGTAATCCCAGCACTTTGGGAGGCCGAGGTAGGCAGATCACCTGAGGTCAGGAGTTCGAGACCAGCCTGGGCAACATGGTCAAATCCTGTCTCTACTAAAAATACAAAAATTAGCCAGCCATGGCAGCAGGTGCCTGTAATCCCAGCTACTGAGGAGGCTGAGGCAGGAGAATTGCTTGAACCTGGGAGGCGGAGGGTTACAATGAGCCGAGATCGTATACTGGCTTTTGTGGCAGGGTTCATGATGGGAGGGAACCCTGACCTCATTCATAGCATTTGGCAATTTCTGTGGTTGAAATATTCTCACCATAGCAGTTTCAAACTATCAGGTCATTTTTCATCAGGAAGTCAGACTCAGACTCATAGAATGGTTTGGACAAGGTCTTGCTTCCACTTTCACAGCCCCACTTCTCTCACCTCAAGCTGCTCTCTCTAGTCACTGGTTCCCAAACCTGGCTGTGGGTCAGAATCACTTGGGCGCACTTACTGAAAATATGGAATCTTAGGGCCCTGCCCAGGATACACTGAATCAGAATCTCCAACAGGGTGTCTGGACAGAAATCTGCATTTCTTTAAAAAGCATCATTGGTGATTCTGATTCAGCCTTTTTGTCTCCTGGCCAGTATTTGAAAAACCACTGTGTATAGCAGTCTTGTCCCTAGCATAAGCTCTCTTAAAAAAAAAAAATTAATTACCTGAGCATGATGGCATGTACTCATAGTCCCAGCAATTCAGGAGGCTGAGGCAGGAGGATCACTTGTGCCCAGGAATTTGAGACTGCAGTGAGCCATGATCATGCTACTCCACTACACAGCCTGGGTGGCACAGTGAGACCCCAACTCAAAAAAAAAAAAAATGCTCACTTTAGTAGAGCACAGTGTTTGAAACAGATGTTTAAAGAAGTGCCTGTAGAACAGAATCAACTCTTTTTAGGAAACATCCAGTTAGTTCCTTTACAATAAATTTATTGACTTTTATTCCAAATACACATATTTTTAACTGTTACATAGTCTTTCTCCATTTTTTTTTTTTTTTTTTTTTTGAGACAGAGTCTTGCTCTGTTGCCAGGCGCCAGGCTGGAGTGCAGTGGCGCAATCTTGGCTCACTGCAACCTCCGCCTCCCAGGTTCAAGCAATTCTCCTGCCTCAGCCTCCCGGGTAGCTGGGACTACCGGCGCACACCACCATGCCCAGCTAATTGTTTTTGTATTTTTTAGTAGAGACGGGGTTTCACTATGTTGGCCAGGATGGTCTCGATCTCTTGATCTTGTGCTCCGCCTGCCTGGGCCTCCCAAAGTGCTGGGATTACAGGCTTGAGCCACCTTGCCCGGCCCCTTTCTCCGTATTAAAAGAAAAATCAGAAAATGGAAAAGAGAGCAGAATTCATTCCCTGTCAAAGTAAACCACCTCTGGAAAGACTGACATGCCCTCCCTTCCTCCCTGGTGGGCCAAAATAAATGTAGTCCTTCCCTTTTAGCATAGAATGAATAAAAATAAACTTGGTCCCTCTGCCCTAAAACCCAAACCAAGCATTTACCAAGATAGCATCTGGTTACATGGTTATCTACCCAAATGAACCAGCTATCTTTGTAAAGAAAGAGTTATATCATTCAGATCTATTTATTTTTCCTTCTTCCTGGCTTAGGTGAACACTATTCAGCTGACAGAGATGCAGGTCCTTTGGGTGGGTGACTCTCTTGCCTCAGTCTCTCTTTCCATCCTTCACACTCTGCTCAAATAGCCCCTTTCCATGATGCTCTCAGGAAGAGTCTCTGCATTTCTGTTTGTACTGATCTTTGTTGAACAGTTATTTCATTCTACCTCTTGTATAGTGATGCTTTCATTTCAATCTATCTTTCAAGTACAATTTTCACATTAATGAAATCCAGAACACCTTCCCACAATTGCACATGTAAGAACACCTAAGCACCTTTCATTTGTTCATTCTCGTGCCTGTGAACCAGGCCAGTGTTTCTCAAGGGTTGCTGAGGTCTCTTCAGATAGTAACTTGTGGGCTTTTTCTTTCAAATTGTAGGTTTGGCAAAGTCACACGAGTTCATTTTATACCATGTAAACAACATAGACAGCTTTTTTTATATTGAAGGCATCTGCAAATGATTCGAGCATAGAATCAATATGAAGTAACTGTTTGTAGAAAGCACACTTTAAATAGAACAGTAACTTGGCAGTAATAGTTGGGAAACTTTAATCTCAGCTTTTTTTTTTTTTTCCAAATCCAGGAAGTAAAACCAGAGGGTAAGAAGTGAGAGAAATAGAGAAAATAGATATGTCATAAGGTAATAATCATACTAAGACAATCTTTAAAAAGATTAAATAACATATATTAAAATTCACCAAAAAAGGAGAAGCTATGATTTTTAAATTATTATTATTTTGAGGCAGAGTCTAGCTCTATCATCCAGGTTGGAGTGCAGTGGTACTAACATGGCTCATTGCAGCCTCAAACTCCTGGGCTCAAGCAATTTTCCCACCTCAGCCTTTCGAGTAGCTGGGATTACAGGCATGCACAATCATGCCCAGCTAATTTTTTATTTTTAGTATAGATGGGGTCTTGTTATATTGCCCAGGCTGGTCTTGAACTCCTGAACTCAAGTGATCCTCCCACCTTGGCCTCCTAATGTGCTGGGATTACAGGCTGGAGCCACTACACCCAGCCAAAACTTTATAAATTGATGGATAATAAAAATCAGTCACGTTTGGGAAGAGAAGTGGAAGACGTCATGGTATTTTCTAACGTGTCTTCCAAGCAGAAAGTAGAATTCAGTAATTCACTGAATAAATAAATAGTATACCATTCTACTTTTGATGAGAACATGTAATAAACAATTAGAAAATATCAAAATCTTCAGAAAGTCTGGGCAAAATTAGAAGGAGCATAAAGAAGAGACTGAGCATTTATTGCATGGCTGTCATGGAACAGACATCGTGCTAGGTAATTTAGCAATCTTTATATGCTAGGTAGTATATTTTCTGTTTTACAAATGAAGACACTGAGACTTAAATTGATTACAGTTGTCCCTGTTCCTCCACCGGCAGTATCCTTGAGGTTTTGGTTTCAGGATCCCCAAGGATACCAAAATTTGTGGATGCTCAAGTGCCTTATATGAAATGGCTTTGTATTTTCATAAAACCTGTGCACATCCTCCTGTATGCTGTAAATCATCTCTAGATTACTTATAATACCTAATACAATGTAAATGCTATGTAAATAGTTGTTAAGGCCAGGCCCAGTGGCTGGTGCCTATAATCCCAGCACTTTGGGAGGCCAAGGTGGGCAGATCACCTGAGGTCAGGAGTTTGAGACCAGCCTGGCCAACATGGAGAAACCCTGTCTCTACTAAAAATACAAAATTATCCGGGCACGGTGGCGCATGTCTGTAATCCCAGCTACTCTGGAGGCTGAGGCAGAAGAATGGCTTGAACCTGGGAGGTAGAGGTTGCAGTGAGCTGAGATCGTGCCATTGCTCTCCAGCCTGGGCAACAAAATCAAAACTTTGTCTCAAAAAAAAAAAAAAAGTTATTATACTGTAGTGTTTAGTTGTAGTATTTTGTATTACTGTATTGCTATTTTTTATTGGGTTTCTTCTCAAATATTTTCGATCCACAGCAGGTTGATTCTATGGTTGCTGAATCCACAGATGTAGAGAGATGATTGTATATAATTTGCCCATGTTCACATACCTGGTCAGTGCCAAGGCTGGGATTTGAACCCAGGTTGGTCTGACTACAAAAATCCAATTAACTCTGTTATACACTGTGACACAGTTAATGAAAACAGAATAAAAAAGCAAAGGAATAAATAATAACACATGTATTTTAAAACCAAACATAATTTTTAAAGAACCTAGTTAAAAAAAAAAAAAGTAAAAGCCTTTAGTTTTATAAGCTCCCGTTTACTAATAACTAGCCATGTAGTATTTGAATCTAAAGAACTGAATTCTTCCTTTTTTATTTATTTATTTTTTTGAACTGAATTCTTCCTAAGGAATCTTAGTACAGGAAAAATGGAAATGACTAGAGAATATTACAGATTGGCCAACAAAAAACATGGGAAAAAGAGAGATACTAATGAATAAGTGTGAAAGATGATAAATATTATTGGATTAACGAGGAAACTTCTCAGGGAGACTACAGCAACTTTCTATAAATACTCAAAAGGTGTAAGGGGGAAGTAGAGGTGTGGCAAAAAATAATATACTTTCCTAGAACGAAGAGTTCTAATTAGATATAATTGAGTGAAAGGAATTTCAGATTGATTAATATGAAAGAAATTTTGCTGCCTGGGAAAGGTACTTAGAGGTGGAGAATATCCCCTATGAAGTTAGAATAGAGCACTTTTTTTTTTTTTTTTTTTGAGACAGAGTTTTTGCCCAGGCTGAATGGAGTGCAATGGCATGATCACAGCTCACTGCAGCTTTGACCTCTCGGGTTTAAATAATCCTCCCATCTCAGCCTCCCGAGTAGTTGGGACTGCGCGCACAGGCCACCACATTCAGCTAATTTGTGTGTGTGTGTGTGTGTGTGTGTGTGTGGAGAAGGGCTCTTGCTGTGTTGCCCAGGCTGGTCTTAAACTCCTGGGTTCAAGTGATCCTCCTGCCTCAGCCTCCCAAACTGCTGAGATTACGGGTATGAGCCACCATGCCTGGAAATAATTTTTATTACCGAAAATAAATAATAAAGCTGGACTGACTGAAGCATTCACTGTAGGAGACAGTCTTGCTCTGGGAAGATGTAGAATCATCTGCTTTGTTGTGACCACTTGAGTTTACCATAGATTTGTTGGGGTGGTTTTCTGCTTCTGGTATCCCATATCCAGTACTGCAGTCCTGTGGTATTAAGATACTATTAATAGAAACCTGTAAAGAGTAGTATGAACCTCCTAGGAGGTTCATCAAAACATAAGATCATTTCATGGTTGTTGCTTATTAAGAGGCACATTCATTTATTGATGCAACAAAGAGGAGTGAGTTGCTAAAATGGGTCAGGCATGGTCCTAGGTTTGGGGGATACAGCGAAGTTGATGTGGTTCCTATCTTCTAGCCCTTCACAGCGTACTATAGTGATAGCAGTGAGGTGAAAAATCACAGCAAGATTATTGGAGGCCAAAAGATCATGAATTATGAAGAAATATTTTTTAAATGACACAAATCATTCCATTTAAAAAACTCAACCTAGAGGTATTCATTGCCGCCCCCGTGGCAGGCCTGTTCTTGTCACTTTCTATACAACAAAATAGTCTCTATCCCCATGGAAATAGCCTCTAAATAAATTTACCCAAGTAAGTATGTAATTGAAAGCTATAATGTGTATTATGAAGAAGAAAGTGAGCATGACAGATTATGGCAGGGATGAATCGCATCAGTTCAAAGGCAAGATCAAAGATAGACACAATCAATAGGGTTTGTTTCTTCGAAGGAAAAAGGAGTTAGGGATAACTCCAATTCCTGACTAGGTGCCTGCATGGATTTAGAATACAGGAAGCTGAACAGGTGGAAGGAAAGGATAAAGGAAATGAGAGGAGAGGAAAGGGGGACGGAGGGAATGGTGTACCCAAGTTTTCCCATGACAGAATTTGTCTGTATATGCAAAAGTGCTTTCTTCAGTTTTAATTGAAGCAGCAAACCAAGAATATAAAATTGGCTCTTTAGCTGCCTAAGATCTCTTAGATATACCCAGGAATAAATAGTAACTGGCCCAGCTACAACAAGTAAACAAGAAAGGAATGATACAGAAATTAAATAGGGAATCTGAGCAGCAGTCACATAGTAAAGCATTACAAATAAAGGTTATGGCTGGGTGCCTGTAATCCCAGCATTTTGGGAAGCTGAGACGGGCAGATCACTTGAGGTCTGGAGTTCAACACCAGCCTGGCCAACATGGCGAAACCTTGTCTCTACTAAAAACACAAAAATTAGCCAGGCGTGTTGGCACATGTCTGTAACCCCAGTTAATAGGGAGGCTGAGGCAGGAGAATCACTTGAACCCGAGGGGTGGAGGTTGCAGTGAGCTGAGATCATGCCACTGCACTCTAGCCTGGGCGACAGAGCAAGACTTTGTTTAAAAAAAATAAAAATAAGGCCGGGTGCGGTGGCTCAAGC
>NW_016107333.1:13386581-13391574 GCF_001604975.1 Cebus imitator | reverse complement strand
GAAACATAATTAAATACTGTACTTTTTTTTTTTTAAGCTTTAGAGGCAGAGCTCATGCATCCTACCCCTCTTTTGAGTAGGATGTACAAAAACTCAAGAGACACTGAACTTCAGTAAACGAAAGGCAAATCTTAATTCAGATTGTTTTCTTATTAGACTGATTCAAGCATAATTTTTTTTTTGAGAAAATCTTGCTCTGTCGCCCAGGCTACCGCGCAGCGGTATGATCCCGGCTTAGTACAACCTCCGCCTCCCAGATTCAAACGCTTCCTCTGCCTCATCCTCCCAAGTAGCTGGGATTCCAGGTTTGCACTACCACGCCCGCTAATTTTTGTATTTTGAGTACAGATGGGGTTTCGCCATGATGACCAGACTTGTCTTGAACTCCTGATCTCAAGCGATCTGCCTGCCTTGGCCTCCCAAAGTGCTGGGATTATAGGCGTGAGCCATCACACCCAGCCATTACTTTATTTTAAATTAAATACACCTTGAATATTGTGGAACTAGCTACCATTGAACGTAATGTATAAAACAGTACAAGGATCAATAGAAAAATGTTCCCTAGGATAGTAAAGGGGTCCCATATGGCCTTTCACAGAGTAAAGCACATTTACAACTTTTTTTTTTTAATAGTTTTTCATCCACTAGCAAAAATAGTTGATAGCAGAAGGAAAGAAGAAAACAGCGCCAAAAAGAAAAAAAAGATATCATTTTATCTACTATTTCACTTCACACTTTATTTATAGCGGTTCAAATTGTGTCCTTTCTTCTTAAAGCTGTGTCTCAAAATCATCTCCCTTAAGTCTCCCTTGCTCGAAGAATTCAGCAGGCAGCTGGGCTGCTTTGGGAATGACTTCGCTATTAAAAGTCGCCCTCGGAAATTCTGTAGGGCCTTGGCCTTTTCAGGAGAAAACAATGCTGGGAGCCTGGAGGCGCTGCCGAGGGAGTGGCCACTGGGTCGAGGTGAACGATCTTGAGGAGCAGCTTCTTTCCCAGCTACAGGCCTTGAACTTTGAGTTCTGTTTTTAGAAAAGCTAAATCAAGAGCAAATACTTTTAGGGTACTTGCTCCCAGTATAGCTTTTACTAATAAAATTACAAAAGTTAGAGCCATCAGGTAATATTAAAGGAGGCCAGTTTCAAAGGGGTAAGGTGCTGAGCTCCATTGTTGGTTTCGACAGTGAGCCTGAGATCACAGATTGCTCTCTGAGTGGAAGGCGGCAGGCAGATTCCTAGAGTTCTAGCAGAAGGTGGGAATAAAAATGAACCGGCAGCAATTACTTCCTTTGACTCCACCATCAAAGGCTGTAGCAATCCCTTCAGAATAAAAGAAGCCATAATGGTTCCATCATGTTCCTGTTTCGTGCTTGAGCTTATATACTTTTTATATTCGTGCAGTTGACAGCTGTGACTCTTGTCCTGTATGACATTTCAGGGTACCTCCCTATAAGCAGCAGGACCATAGATCACAGATCCACAAAATGAGAGCTACAGGTTATTATTATTATTATTATTTTGAGACGGGGTCTCACTCTGTCACCTAGGCTGGAGTGCGGTGGCACAATCTCGGCTCACTGCAGCCCCTGCCTCCCAGGTTCAAGTGATTCTCCTGCCTCGGCCTCCTGAGTATTTGGGATTACAGGCACACACCACCATGCCTGGCTAATTTTTGTATTTTTAGTAGAGACAGACTTTCATCATGTTGCCCAGGCTGGTCTCGAACTCCTGGCCTTAAGTGATCTGCCTGCTTCACCCTCCCAAAGTGCTGGAATTACAGGGATGGGCCACTGCACCTAGCCAATAGGTTAAATTTTTTTATCCAGGGAAAGGAACATATAACGGGAGAGTAACTTAATTCCATAGAACTTACAGTAGTCAGGAAAAGCAGTGTTCCTCTCTGATACCAAGACAAGGAGGCTATATTGAAAGCCAGTTAGATCATTAGTTTCCTTAAAAAAAAAAAAAAAAAAAAAAAAAAGGCCGTATCTACAATGAGGCAGTTCATTGCTCTCTCCTGTGTTCACATGCACCCTAAACCACCTCAGGTATAACGCTTACTGCCCTGTCTTTATCTACACATCTCTCTTTTCTCAAGAGATATGACTTTTTGTAGTCATCTTTGTATCTTTGGCCTCCATCATAGTTCATGTTAACCCTAAAGTTCAGGAACCCTTTGGTAAAGTTGCAAGTGAATGAAAGAATGAGTGGTGGGCATTTTTAAATGAATATGATTCATCTAGATAGTATTTGTTTTTTTTTTTTAGCATTTGGTGCCACTAGATGCCTGATTCATTGCTAAATATTTACATAGACTATCTCACTTAATCCTCACAAAACACCCCTGTGGCTTCCTTCATTGATGGGAAAACTGACAGCTAAAGAAGTTAATTTCACAAAGCCTTGTCAATAATAAGCCTCTCCACCGGAATCTAGTTCTGGTTAGAATCTAGTCATCTAGTCTGATTCCCAAGCTTGTGCTCTTACCAACTTTATTATATTGCCTCTGTTTTATTTTCTGTCTTCTAAGAAATTTTACAGCAAATATCCAAACAACTGTATTTATTGTCAGCCTTTGCGATTGATACAAATATTAGTTTTAGAGCCTTATGCATGCACAAGATATTTGAAATGTGTGCATCCATTGTTTCATAGACAGGTGTGTTTCCTGCTAGAAAGTCCTACACAGCAGCATTGGGTCCTCTTCCATAAATGCCCCAGGGGCAGTGCTTCACTTTTAGATGTATTGCTGCAAACATATAACTGTAGATAAAATTCGTATCACATTCAGCAGTTATCTAAATTCATTACTTGAAGGGAATCTGTTGTGAAATCTTTTGTAAAGTACTCATTTCCTCTACCTTACCTGTTTCACAAGTTTTGTGTTGTTACCATAGATTTTCTTTAGTGGGACACTTGGGTAAAGAAGGTACCAGCCAGGCACAGTAGCTCACACCTATAATCCCACCACTTTGGGAGGCTAAGGTGGGCGGATTACCTGAGGTCAGGAGTTCAAGACCAGCCTGGCCAACATAGTAAAACCTCATCTCTACAAAAAAAACACAAAAATTAGCTGGGTGTGGTGGTGGCAGGCACCCACAGTCCCAACTACTGAGGAGGCTGAGACAGGAAAATCACTTGAACCCAGGAGGTGAAGGTTGCAATGAGCCAAGATTGTGCCATTGCACTCCAACCTGGGTGACAAGAGTGAAACTCCATCTCAAAAAAGAAAAGAAAAAAAGAAAGATAGTCTTCAAAGTCAGTCTCATGCATTATTGATGAACTCTTGTGAAAATATCTGGAAATTAAATTGACAGTTTTAATCATTTTGTTTTGTCACCATGGTTGTAGATGAGAGCAGGTTAGAGCAGATGTTTTGGGTGAAAAATGATGACTCCAATATTAAATGATTTACCACCTAGACAGGCCATACAGCTTCTAAATATACCTGGTTCCACTCAACATAGTATTTTGGCTCTTAAGGACAGTACCACAGCTGTGAATGCTAAAAATTATAATGAAAAGAATAATTAATGTCAGCATAATAGTATATGATGGTGGTTCATCTGTTGGGTCTAACAAGAAGAAAACTAGGCAGGGCATGGTGGCTCACGCCTGTAATCCCAACACTTTGGGAGGCCAAGACGGGTGAATCACTTGAGGTCAGGAGGTCAAGACCAGCCTGGCCAACATGGCAAAACCCCGTCTCTACTAAAAATACCACAAGTAGCCAGGCATGGTGGTGCATGCCTGTAATCCCAGCTACTCAGAAAGCTGAGGCACAAGAATAGCTTGAACCCAGAGGCAGAGGTTGTGGTGAGCCAAGATTACACCACTGCACACTCCAGCCTGAGAGACAGAGCAAGACTCTGTCTCAAAAAGAAAAGACAAAGCTGAAGTCAAGCACGTACGTCACTCTGGGTTATAACTTTGATATTTACTGTGAAAAAGTAAGTTCTTGGGTTGCATTTTAGAACCAACAATTAGTAAGGAATATATGTTGGGGAATCAGAACCGAACCGGAACCTGAAGAGATACTTGATCATTCCAGACAAGAAGAGAAGAAAATATGTTTGCATTTTGGGAGAAAATAAGAATGTAGATTGTATGTGTCAGATATGGGCTGCTATCAAGCTTCAGGAGACAGGTATGCAAGGCGGGCCTCGGTGTGAGTCTTACAGGTTTGCCATGAAAGATGTCAAGGCCTTCTGCCTGGAGCTAGTTCTGCATAGTTTCCAAATGGTATCTTTATCTTGTAATTGTGTGAACAGTCACACTGGCAGAAATCTACTAGCACGTATGACAGAAACACATTCTTCTCTGGCCATTCCTGAAATGTGTGTAGCTTTTAAAATATATGGTAGAAGGAAAAGATCAACTCCTGGAAATGCTTGAATTTTCGATCAGAGAAAAAGATAGAAGTGGTGGAATACCATATATTACCGTAGAAGGGAGTCTAATAATATCTTTCTTCTGGGTAAATCTCTCCTTTTTGCTTTAAGAACCAAATTAACTTAACTGAGTGATACAGTAACTACAGGTTTTGTCATCTCAAAATTATGTAATTTTCATACTAGATTATGGGATTTCTTTTTTTTCGTGGAGATGGAGTCTGGCTCTGTCGCCCAGGCCGGAGTGCAGTGGCGCAATCTCAGCTCACTGCAGTCTCTGCCTCCTGGGTTCAAGCAATTCTCCTACCTCAGCCTCCCAAGGTGCTGGGACTACAGGTGCACAATGCCATGCCCATCCAATTTTTTGTATTTTAGTAGAGATGAGGTTTCATCATGTTGCCCAGGCTGGTCTTGAGCTCCTGAGCTCAGGCAATCTGCCCGCCTCGGCCTCCCAAAGTGCTAGGATTATAGGCAAGAACCACCACACCTAGCCAAGTGATTTCATTTTAAGTAATGTCTATACAGTTTTGAACATAGTATTTTAATATATTCATATTGCATATTACATAATCCACATGAATTATCTTTTTTTTTTTTTTTTTTTTT
>NW_016107333.1:13318361-13386279 GCF_001604975.1 Cebus imitator | reverse complement strand
CGCCCAGCATGATTTATCTCTTAATTAGAAACAAACTATAAATCAATAGTACTTTGATACTTTAAGAGAAAAATGCCTAAAAGTTCTCATAATGAAAACCAAGTGAAGAAAAAATTAGGAAATTTAATGTAGAGGCAGTGATGATGATAACTGTATGAATATAAAGATATTCTCCTTAGAACCTCAACGTTTTAGAGGCAAAATCTTTACTTTCCTCTGGTATTAAGCTTTTTTGAACTCTTGGAATAATTCTTCTAAACTTGGGATCTTTTCAAGGGCCAAGACAATTTTATTCAAGTTAGATCCCTAGCAATTTGCACAGTACTTAGCACATAGCAGGTCCTCATAAAATGTTTGTTGAGTAAGTGAATGGGTAAATAAATGCTGCCTTAAATACACAGGTAATTAGCCTTTGAAACAATGTCTCCTATGGTGGTTTCCTCCGTTGTCCTTTGTAAATAGTGCTTACATCATGGCCTTTTAATTCAGTTCAAGGGCCATTTTTGAGCAGCTGTAATCTACCATTTGCTAATGTCTTACATTATCTCTGGTTTAGTCCTCAACAAAGCCTGGCAACATAGAAATGTGAGGCTCAGAAAGGTAAAACACATTTCAACTAGGAGTTAAACTCAAGTCTGCCTCCACTAAGCACTGCAGGGGATAGGTGAGTGAGGCCCATACTCACCTTCAAAAAGCTTACAGACTGGTCTGATAGACAAAGGAAACACCCGGTGTCTTAATGCAGAAGAGAATGTGACCAGAGCATAAGAAATGTTTAAGCACTGGAGGGTTATAAAGAAAGGGTAAATCATACTCAACTGTAATGGAATAAGGAATGACTTCTAAAAGAAGGTGGACCTGTCCCTTAGATGGACAAGTTGAGTGACTGCCCTGGCTTCACGTTTGGTGAGGTAGGAGGGGGTGGCAGAGGGAAGGGTGCAGAACCCCAATTTTCTTTTCTGAATATCATTGTATGTCAAAAGTTCTGTCTTTAACAAGAAAGATACACATAGAGCTCCTGCCTTGAGCATGCTGACTACCCCAAATGGTTGAATCAGGGCAACTCTTAGGGATGACATTTGATACAGATTTCACTATTGAAATTAATAAAGGTGCAGAAACAAGAAAGATGGAGGGTGTGTCTAGAAATTGTCCCGATTAATTAGAACAAGGGCTATATGCAAGAGAATAATAAGAGGAAGGACTGGAAAAGTAGGCTACGACTCTAGCATGAAAGTTCTTATATGTATGGCTAAGGGGTGACCATTAGCCATACATATGCTTCAAATGCTTCATAAACATTAGAATTATTATTATTAACATTTGTTGGTTGAGTGAGTGAATCAATGAATGAGCTTCTTCCCAAGAAGACAATTCATACCTTTTGCAGAAGAAGCAACACTTCATGCGCTATTGTAGTGGTTCTCAATGGAAGAGAGCTTATGGGGAGGTGTGTGTGAGGGAGGTTGCACAGATGTTAGAAATGTTCTGCAAACTTCACACATTCATACTGATTTGAGAGCCATGGCTCTAACAGTTATTGGTTAAAGAGATGAAAGAGAGATCTACATAGGAGGACAGTACACCATCAAGGCCTGCATTTCTCCAGCTTCTGTTCTCACAAGAGTCACCCATAACCTCCTGACTGACAGTGTTGCTGCCTATGGTCTGTCGTATGTGACTTGAGCATTCTGCATTGTTTGACACTGTTAACCGCTTGAAACTTTCTTCTCATCCTGTGGCTATTTTTTCTCTCTCTCTTCCTTTTCCTTAATAAGCTTTTTGCAAGTTATTGCTCCTCCAACTGCCAGTGCCTCTGGATGTTTCCACCGTGTTCTATTCTTGTTCATCTCACTCTACACAGCGCCCTGGGAAGTCTCATCTAGCCCACCTAATTTCAGCTGCCATTGGGTGACAGCTCTCAAAGCTCTATTTGTGACCCCAACTTTTCTCCTAAGTATTAGATTATTTCCAGGATATATTTAAGCATCTCAAGCGTAATGTGTTTGATCCTAAGCTCATTCTTTTTCCCTTCCTTCCCTATCTCCACCCTCAACATGGATCTACCTGCCCCGACTTTCTCTAGTCCTCCCTTCTAGATCTTTGTGAATAATGTCACTAATCATTCAGTTTCATAAACTAGACACTTGAAAATCTTCCTCAACTTCTATTTGTCCCTCAACAACTCTTTCTTCCTCTTCCAGTTGGTCCCCAAACCCTATCTATTCTAACTTTAAAAATAAGTTTTTCATATCCAAACTTTCCTCCCACTCTGACACCTACTGTCTCAGTCATTTCCTTGTTGTCTCTTGTTTCTTGGATTATCCTGCCACCAGCCTCTCCCCACTGTAGTCTAATGCCTCCAAAGTCAAAATTAAATTGTAACCATGTCATATTTCTGCTTTACAACTTTTTATGATTCATTATGCCCATAGGACAAAATTCAACCTCAGAAGCTAGGCATTCCCACAACCTGGAATCCTAACACCATCCAACCTGACTCTACAGATTTTTTTTCTGCCTCATCTCCTTCAACTGTTTTCCACTTGGTGTACACTCAGGCACACTAAACTTCTCACATTCCCCAAATGGGCCCCGCCCTTTCACGTAGGATTCCCGCCAAGTCAATTCTACAAAGGCTGATTGGGGAATCTACTATGTACCAGACACTGTTCTGGGGCCCCAAAAACAAAAATAAGAAGATAAAGATCCTTCTGTCAATGAGTTCAGACAATGCTGAAACATAAAATGTGGTGGAAATGAATGGTACACCCAAAAATGGCTAAGATGGTCAACTGCATGGTATATGCTTCTTACCACAATTTAAAATGAAAAAGTTATTTTAAAAAGATGCACTGAGAAAAATGTCTAAAGACCAAGCTGCAACGAGCAATTGCCTTCCTTGCCCTCCTTTTATTTCTTCTTCTTTTTTTTTTTCTGAGATGGAGTTTCACTCTGTTGCCCAGGCTAGAGTGTGGTGATGTGATCTCAGCTCATTGCAACCTCTGCCTCCCAGGTTCAAGCTATTCTCCTGCTTCAGCCTCCCTAGCAGCTGGGACCACAGGCATGTGCCATCACACCTGGATAATTTTTGTATTTTTATTAGAGACGGGGTTTCGCCATGTTGGCCAGGCTGGTCTTGAATTCCTGATCTCAAGGGATCCACCTGCCTCGGTCTCCCAAAGTGCTGGGATTACAGGCATGAGCCACCACACCTGGCCCCTTGCCCTCCTTTTCAACCTGCAGACTCCTCTGTATCTTTTACAGTCTGGCTAAGGTGGTTAAATGATGCCTTGTTTGTGGATCCCACCTGATTCCCTCAGTCTGTGTTGCCTTCGCCTTTCCTCTGTGTTCTCACAGTGCTTTATGTATATCTCTTACAGCACGTCACATGTATGCAAGTCTTTTATTTACTTCTCTGTTTCTGCCACAAGCCTATAAGTTCCCTGAGGGCTGGTACCATTTCTCACATAAACATACTTCCTATATCTCTATAAGAATTATCAGCCAGGTATAGTGGCTCATGCCTGTAATCCCAACACTTTGGGGGGCCAAGGCAGGAGGATTGCTTGAGCCCAGGAGTTCAAGACCACCTGAGCAACATGGTGAGACCCTGACTACTTTTAAAAATTAGCCAGGTGTGGTGGCATGTGCCTATAGTCCCAGCTACTTGGGAGGCTGAGGTGGGAGGATCACTTGAGCCTGGGAGCGAGGCTGCTGTGAGCCGTGATGAGCCATTGCACTTTAGCCTGGGAAACAGAGTGAAACCCTCTCTAAAGAAAACAAAAGAATTATCTATTGAATTAATTAGTTAATTAATTTACCATGAATCATGTACCAGACTTCACGCTAACTGCTTTGCATACATAATCTCTTTTTATCCTTATCACTGCATGAGGGTAGGTCCTGTTTTTATTTTCATGTTTACAGACAAGAGAACTGAGGTGAGAGCCTAAGTATCTTGCTCAAAGTCATACAGTTAGTCAGTAGTGGAGATTTGAGCCAAACTGATATTGAAAGGAAAAGTGATCAATATAAGAAGTTTCCAAGGGAAAAAAGCAGAGAAGAGAGTCGAGAATATTAGTTGAAAAGATGCAGCAGGAAGAACTGGCTTCTTCGGTGAGCGACACCATGTTATACACCTTGTGGAAGTAGTTTCGTTTAGAATCACGTCACCTGCATGACCTCTCTGTGAGACATAAAGAAACCAAGGTTCAGGAAAGTCGTATTTCTTGCCTGAGATCACAGAGGCTGCTGGAGGCAGAGCCGTCAACCAACGTTTCTCCCAGCATCTCACTTGGTTCTCAGAGAAAGCAGTGGGAGCATGAAAAAGATTTTGAAGTGAAGAAAAGATTATCCAGAGGACCCTACAGTGAATTAGAATCAGACTAAGTGGGTAGGTTGAGAAGCCTAGGGAATTTCTGAGACAGCCACTGTGAGAAACATATATGTGTATGTGTATGTATATATATATACACACACACACACACACATATATATATATATATATATATATATATATATATGTATTTTATTTCTCACAGCCACTGTGAGAAACATATATGTGTGTGTGTATATATATATATTTTAGATGGAGTTTCACTCTTGTTGCCCAGGCTGGAGTACAGTGGCGTGATCTCAGCTCATTGAACCTCCACCTCCCGAGTTCAAGTGATTCTCCTGCCTCAGCCTCCTGAGTAGCTGGGATTACAGGCATGAGCCACCACACCCAGCTAATTTTGTATTTTTGGTAAGAGACGGGTTTCTCCATGTTGGTCAGGCTGGTCTTGAACTCCTGATCTCAGGTGATCTGCCCACCTCAGCCTCCCAAAGTGCTGGGATTACAGGTGTGAGCCACGGCGCCCAGCCAAGAAGTATTATTTTTTTAAAAATCCAGGTAAAATTGAATAAATAGAGTTGTCAGGCACTGTGGCTCATGCCTGTAATCCCAGCACTTTGGGAGGCTGAGGTGGGCCGATCACTTGGGGCCAGGAGTACAAGACCAGCCTGGATATGGCAAAACCCTGTCTCTACAAAAAGTACAAAAATTATCTGTGTGTGGTGACATGTGCCTGTAGTCCCAGCTACCTGCAAGGCTGAAGCAGGAGGATCACTTGAGCCCGGGAAGTTGAGGCTACAGTAAGTGGAGATAGCGCCACTGTACTCCAGCCTGGAACAAAAGAAGACCCTGTCTCAAGAAAACAAATACAGTGTTGATGAGCATTGGTTTGGAGATCCAACTGAAGTTAGGGCTCATGAATTTGTGATAAGCCCAAAAAGCACATTTCACTCATACATATATATGAAAAAAAGTATGTATATATGTATGTGCACACACACATATACACGCTTTGTTCAACTATTTTTGCCATCTCAAGAGCAAAGAAACTGCTGCAGGTTGTCAAACTGTGAGAATAAGCAATTCTGGGAGTATAGAGAGGGCTGAGGAGAAGGACTTTTGATTAGTATTAAGGACTTATGGCTGGGTGCTGTTTCTTACATCTGTAGCCCCAGCGCTTGGGAGGCCAAGGTGAGAGGACTGCTTGAGGCCAGGAGTTTGAGACCAGCCTGGGCAACATAGCAAGACCGTGTCTCTACAAAAAAAAAATTTTTTTTAATCAACCAGGCATGATGGTTCCAGCCTGTAGTCCCACCTACTCAGGAGGCTAAGGCAGGAGGATCACTTGAGCTCAGGAGGTTGAGGCTGCAGTGAGCCATGGTGATACCACTGTACTCTGGTCTTTGTGTTAGAGTGCAACCCTCTCTTAAAAAAAAAAAAAAGAAAAAGGAAAGAAAAGAAGGCCAGGCACAGTGGCTCATGCCTGTAATCTCAGCACTTTGGGGGGCCGAGGCAGGCAAATCACCTGAGGTCAGGAGTTCGAGACCAGCCTGACCAACATGGAGAAACCATGTCTCTACTGAAAATACAAAAAATTAGCTGGGCGTGGTGGCACAAACCTGTAATCCCAGCTACTGGGGAGGCTGAGGCAGGAGAATCGCTTAAACCCAGAAGGCAGGGGTTGCAGGTGAGCTGAGATCATGCCATTTCACTCCAGCCTGGTCAACAAGAGCGAAACTCTGTCTCAAAAGAAAAGAAAAGCTCCTCAAAAGAGCTATCTGTTCTCATGCTCAAATTCCTCTACTCCCATTCTCCCAATTCCTCTTCCACTGGGTTCCCTGCTCCCTATGTATTACACTGAAACTCTTCCTGTGAAGAACACCAACAGCCTTCGTGTTGTTCAGTGCAACACTCCACCTCATGCCCCATCTTCTCTGACCTTTCGATATCTGACACAGCTGATGCTGCCCTCCTCCTTGAAATGTTTTTTGGCTTCCAGAACACTTACACTCTCATGACATCTTTTCCTTTCTCGCTGAATGCTTCCACTCTGTCTTCTTTGCTGGTTCATCCTCACCCAACCAAAAGGCATTCATATTTCATGCCTTCCATGTTAGAATAAATTATGTGTTTGTTTTTGCAGCAGACATGCTTTTCTGATTATATCTTGCTTATCTGTCATTTAGTTAGCTTTCATTCTCTGAGCATACACTCACTGGCTAAAGGAGGAGTCTCAGAAATGTGCTGTGTGGTAAAGGGAGTCTCTGGGGATGGTCAAGCCTAATCTTCACCTGGGTGATCTACAGTCGCTCACTGGTCCTTACGTGTCCTCTCTGTTGTAGCGTGTTCCTGCCACCCAGTAGGATCAGCTGTCCTTCCTGCCAACTCAGTGACATTCTGTGACCCCAGCAATGGTGACTGCCCTTGCAAGCCTGGGGTGGCAGGGCCACATTGTGACAGGTGCATGGTGGGATACTGGGGCTTCGGAGACTATGGCTGTCGACCATGTGATTGTGCAGGGAGCTGTGACCCTATCACTGGAGACTGCACCAGCAGGTGAGTGTGCATGGCTCTTGCTCTCAGCTGATATATTTCAGACTCTTTCAAAAATCTGTAGTGATTTGGAAAATCTTACATTCTGTTAATGAAGCAAAGCTATGCTTGCACATCTCTTTCAAAGAATTTTTGTCAGGCCAGGCCTGGTGGCTCACACCTGCATTCCCAGCACTTTGGGAGGCTGAGGCAGGTGGATCACTTGAGGTCAGGAGTTCAAGACAAGCCTGGCCAACATGATGAAACCCTGTCTCTGCTAAAAATACAAAAAAATTAGCTGGGTATGGTGGTGGGTACCTGTAATGCCTGCAACTCAGGAGGCTGAGGCAGGAGAATCACTTGAACCCCGGAGGTGGAGATTGCAGTGAGCCAAGGTCACACCATTGCACTCCAGCCTGGGCAACAAGAGCAAAACTCTCTTAAAAAACAGATACAAGCAAAAAATGTTGGTCAAATTACAAACTCAAGTAATTTGTTCTTGCAAGATTCTAGAGATCATCTAGTTCATTTTGCAAAATAAATTATTTGTCTTTACAATAGTTCCTTAAAACATTATTTATTTCTAGAAAAAGGAAGTATGGGAAGGTAGAAGATAAAGTTTCAATCTCTATAAATAGATTCATTTCTATACAAGTTCTTAAAAATTCCTTACTACATTCTTTATCATTTTCTATTTTATTAGCAACACAGACATGGACTGGTATCATGAAGTTCCTGACTTCCGTCCCATGCACAATAAGAGCGAACCCACCTGGGAATGGGGGGATGCGCAGGGATTTTCCGCACTGCTACACTCAGGTGAGATGGATATAACCCAGTGTCATATTTTCAGGTCTGATCTTGGGTAACAGTGATAAGTGACAAACCAGGTACAGCTTTTGGATCCTAGGAGAGGAACTCTTTAGTTCTGGGGTTTCATGGTATGATAAAATAGTGACCCTTCCGTAAATATGAAACTGTGAAATATAGCTAAGGGGTATTTTAACATATTTTTGTTTTCTGATTATTAGAGTAATGTATGTAATTGGTATAGAAAATTTGGAAAATGCAAAACATCATAGTAAACAAAAAAGCACCTAAAATCTCATTATTCTACTGTTGATACTTCGTTATGCTTTTCTCGCTCTAAAACACAGTTAAGAGCCTCCTGAGCGGGGTGAGTGTAATCTCAGCATTTTGGGAGGCCAAGGGAGAAGGATTGCTTAAGCCTAAGAGTTCAAGACCAGCCTGGGCAACATAGCAAGACTTCTTTCTACAAAAATAAAAAGTTAGCCCAGTGTGGTGGCATACACCTGTAGTCCCAGCTACTTGAGAGGCTAAGGTGGGAGGATCACTTGAGTGGTCTAAGGCTGCAGTGAGCTGTGATGGTGTCATTGCACTCCAGGCTGGGTGACAGAGTAAGACCTTGTCTCAAAAAAGTGCCTACTGAATATATCAGGTTTGGAAATGTACAAATCCATTGAAAGGAAAAATATTCTCATAAACCTAGCTTGCCTTAATAGGTACAAAGCAAAAGCCAGTTGTGAATTCCTTATGTTTATAGTTTTTTTACAGCTAGAAAGCAAAAGTAATTTTACAAATTAAATATAAGCCAAATAATAAAGCCTAAAAATTCAAATTAATAACATTAACTGAAAAAAAATAATTAAAAAGAAAAAAAATAACTAACTGAATATGAAAAAATGATTTTTACCAAAGCCAAAACACTGCTCACTACATAAACATAGTTCTTTGAGTTTACTCAGTATGTGCTCCTATTTCCTCTGACTCAATTTCCCTGTGACATTTTTCTGTTTCTTTTGAAGAGCATGCTGTGATAGTGGTATGAATTCTCAGTTTCTGTGTTCGCCTTGTCTCTATTCTTTTCTTGCACAAAAGCACATGATTGTATTTAGCACTAACTTGCTCCTTAACCCAAATTTTAATGTGGGTGTGAAATCTTGTGTCGGTACTTGAATATAAAGTGCTCACCAAAGGCTTCAAATTAAACTCACAGTGAGCTAAATACATTTTATTATGCAACATTACAAATAGTAAAAATGCGATTGCAATGAGCACCCATACTCCTTCAAAGGGTTAGCAGATCTCTCACTTTGCCATAATTGTTTCATATTCTCATTTAAGTTATAGCATGTTACAGAAGCTTTTGCGGTCCCTGATGTACCCAGTCACAAGCCCAGCTGCCTCCCTTTGTCCACAGAAGAATAACCACGATGGTGAACTTGATGTTGATCATCCGCTTTCATGTTCTTACTATTTTATTACTTATTTTTTTTTTAGTATTTCAAAATTCCATGCACATGATATCTACTCTTTTAAAATGTTTTTGGTAGCCAGGCTTGGTGGCGTGCGCCTATAGTACCAGCTACTCAGGAGGCTGAAGCAGGAAGATCTCTTGAGCCCAGAAGTCTGAGGCTGTGGTGTACCATAATAGCACCTGTAAATAGCTACTGAACTCTAAGGCAACATAGCAAGAACCCATCTCTGCAATGTAATAAGCAAAACATTTTTTACCTGATTGTGTATTTTTTTTAGGTTTATCCATCTCAAAAAAATTCATATAAAAAGAGTTATATGAATATACCATTTTTATTCTCTTGTTTGTTTGCCATTTTGGATCTCTCCAATTTCTAATTTTCCACCATTATAAATAATGCTACCATGAACGTTCTCTCATATGTGACTTTGTGTACTTGAGAAGGTGTCTCACCAGGCCAGGGGCTGGCCAACCACAGCCCTCAGGCCAAGTCTGCCACCTGTTTTTCTATAGCTTGTGGGCTACCTCCTCTAAGAACGTTTTTCACAGTTTTAAATCCTTACACTTTAAATGGTTATGGAAGTACCTGTCTTTATTCTTGGCCATTCAGGTTTACTTTTCTGTGAATTTCCTGTCTGTAATTTTCTTACTAATTTGTAGCAGTTCTTTATAAATTTATACATTCATCCAACAGATAGGTATTAAGTTCCTCTGTCGTGGGGCAGCACTGTAAATATAGTAAGTGAACAAAACAGATGAAATCCCTGCCTCTGTGCCTCTTCCATTCTGGTGGAGGAAAACAGCTAATAATCAAATAATATATTTGGTATAATAAAAAAATAATTTAGGGACGGGGTAAGATATGTTTTAGAAGGTCATACTTTTAAATAAGGTGATCAGGTAAGCCCTATGAAAGGTGACATTTGAGTGGGAAAAAAATCTGGAGGCGGTAAGAAGGATAGCTATACAGGTGGCAGTGGAAAGAGAGTTTAGGCAGAAGATACAGCAAGTCTTTAAAGCCTGAGGGGGAATTGGCCTGCTTTCTCTAGAAACAGCAAGAAGGCCAGTGTGGCTGGAGCACAGCAAGCTGGGAAGAGAAGTGGAAGAGGAAATATAAGAGGCTGTAGAGGCCACTATAAGGACTTTGGCTTTCACCTGGAGTCAGATGGAAGCCATTACAGCATTTCAAGCAGAGGTGTGGCATTGAGAGTAACACCAGTCGGCATGCTTGGATGTTTGCCCTAGTCATATTCGGCGTTGTGGATGTAGGCATACACAAAGAGTTGACATTAAGCTAGGTTGAGGTTTTTCCAAGCAAGAATGAAGCAACAGAGGGCAATAATTATTCATGGAATTTAAACTGAGTATATAGGAATGTGAGGGTGAAATGAAGTAGTCATGATTATAGGGTTTCAAAGGACTGTTGGAGTTGGAAGCAAGCTAGAAGGATAGGATGTAGAGGTCAAAGAATGGGATATTTGAAATAGAGACTGGAAGGCCGGGTATGGTGGCTCATGTCTGTAATCCCAGCACTTTGGGAGGCCAAGGTCAGTGAATCACAAGGTCAGGAGTTCAAGACCAGCCTGGCCAACATGGTGAAACACCATCTTTACTAAAAATACAAAAAATCAGCTATGAATGGTGGCAGGCACCTGTAATCCCAGCTACTCAGGAGGCTGAGGCAGAAGAATTGCTTGAACTTGGGAGGCAGAGGTTGCAGCAAGACGAGATCATGCCACTGCACTCCAGCCTGGGTGACAGAGTGAGACTCTGTCTCAAAAAAAAAAAAAAAAAAAAAAAAAAAAAAAAAAAAAAAAAAAGAAAAAAAAAAAAAAAAAAAAAAAAAAAAAAAAAAAAAAAGAAGGAAAAGAAAAGAAATAGAGATTGGAAGAGTAGCAGTTATCAACAATGGCAACGTCTACGATATGGTCATGAGAATGAGTGGCTTTGGCTGAGGCCATTATTTGTAATGCTGTATATGGATGGATCTGTATCTTGTCTATCATGTTTCATGAGCCAGTACCACAATATATTATTACAGTCTTATAATGAGTCTTGATATCTGATATGGCAAGTCCCTTCATTTCATTGTTCTTTCTTAAAATTATATTAGCTATTGGTTCTTTGTCTTTCATGCGAACTTTAGATTAAGTTTATTGAATGCCACAAAAGGATCTGTTGGGATTTTTATTGCAGTTGTGCTGACTTTATAGATCATTTTGAAAAAAGTGAGAGTGTTGTAATATGGAATCGTCCCAAACATGAAGATATCTTTCTAGGGTCCTCTTTAAGGACTTTCAATAGCATTTGTCACTTTTCTCCAAAATGGTTTTACCTGCCTTTGATTAAATTTACTCCTAGTTACCTTTAGATTTTATTGCTATTGGGAAAGTATTCTTTACCTGAATTTTTAAATGGTTATTAATAATATAAAGGAGTACTATTTATTCTTAGTGTTTTGTGTTTTTGTGTTTGAGCTTGTATCCAGCAACTCTGCTGAACTTGTTTACTGATTCAAGTATGTATGGATTATCTTGGATTTTCTATGGTAGACCATCATATTATTGACAAATAAGGACAGTTTTGTCTCTCTTGCATAGTTCTCATGCCTCCTTTTTTTTCTTCCAGTACAGTGGTTTCCCAAATTTGATAGAAATAGTTTGAAATTTTCACCACTATAAAATTTGATATTGATTTTTGATAGGTAGGCTACATCAAGTAAAGGTCATTCTCTTCTATGTCTAATTTTATTATTAATGGGTTTTGTATTTAGCTGAATGACTTATCTGCATCTTTTGAGAAAATCAGATGGTCTTTCTCCTGTAATCTATCAATGTGGTATTTGAAAATAATTTTTTTGCAGTATCAGGCTTTTTTCTTTCTTTTATTTTTTCTTTAAGTTCTGGGATACATGTGCAGAAAGTACAGGTGCCATGGTGGTTTGCTACACCTGTCAACCCCTCACCTAGGTTTTAAGCCCTGCATGCATTAGGTTTTTGTCCTAATGCTCTCACTCCCCTCAACCCCCCACCCACCAATAGGCCCCAGTGTGTGTTGTGTGTGTGTTGTTCCCCTCCCTGTGTTCTCATTGTTCAACTCTCACTTATGAGTGAGAACCTGCACTGTTTGGTTTTCTGTTCCTGTGTTGGTTTGCTGAGAATGATGGCTTCCAGCTTCATCCATGTCCCTGCAAAGGACACGAACTCATTCTTTTTTATGGCTGCATAGTATTCCATGGTGTATATGTGCCACATTTTCTTTATCCAGTCTATCATTGATGGGCATTTGGGATGGCTCCAAGTCTTTGCTATTGTAAATAGTGCTGCAATAAATATATGTGTGCATATGTCTTTATAGTAGAATGATTTATAAACCTTTGGGTATATACCCAGTAATGGGATTGCTGGGTCTAATGGTATTTCTGGTTCTAGATCCTTGAGGAATTGCCACACTGTCTTCCACAATGGTTGAACTACTTTACACTCTCACCAACAGTGTAAAAGCGTTTCTATTTCTCCACAGCCATGCCAGTATCTATGTCAGAACGGCAGCTATTATCAAGCTATTCTTTTAGTCCTAGGATAAGTTATATTTGCTGTGATGTATTTTCATTCATACATTGCTGAATTTGATCTGCTAGGGTTTTTGTCATTTATTTATTTGCTTGCTTAGAATTTTCATATTGATGTTTGTAATTGATACTGGCCTATAATTTAATGTATTGCATTGTATATTAGAGTAAGTTAGGAGGTGCCCTTACCCACAATGTTTTTTTTCTATTCTCCGCAATTATTTATATAAAAATAGAAGGCTGGGTGCAGTGGTCATGCCTGTAATCCCAGTGCTTTGGGAAGCTGAGGCAGGTGGATCACCTGAGGCTGGGAGTTTGAGACCAGCCTGACCAACATGGAGAAGGCTCATCTCCACTAAAAATACAGAATTAGCCAGGCGTGGTGGTACATGCCTGTAATCCCAGCTACTTGGGAGGCTGAGGCAGGAGAATCGCTTGAACCCAGGAGGTGGAGGTTGCAGTGAGCCAAGATCAAGCCACTGCACTCTAGCCTGGACAGCAAGAGTGAAACTCCATCTCAAAAAATAAATAAATAAATAAAATCCTCTGTTACTTGAATTTTTGTTAGAATGTATCTGTGTCTGTGAGTACAGGGAAGTATTACTGATTCAATATCTGTAATGATTATTAATTTTAGTTGTGATTTGGTGTTGGTAATCAAAGTTTTCTAGAAAATTGCCAATTCTTTTAATTTAAAAAAATTGTATTGGCATAGAATTATACATGGTATTCACTTATAATTTATTAAACCTTTACTCAATCTGTCCTTAATCTTCTTTTTGTCCCTATGCTTATCTGTGCCTTTTTTCTTATTGTCTTACTCAATCTGACTGATCTTAATTTGCTTTTCTCAAAGATCAACTTTTGGTTAGCTTGATCCAATCTATTTAATTTTCTTTATTTCACTAATTCTGCTCTTTTAGCTTTATTATTTCTTTTCTTATGTTTTCTTTAAGTTTGCTTTTTTATTCCTTTTCTAGCTTTGTGAGCCCAGTGATTATTAACTCGTTTACTTTTAGTCTTTCTTATTTTTAACAAGTACTCTTAAGGTTAAACATTTTCTTGTAAGACCTCTTTAGCTGGATGATCCTATTGGCCTTTATAATATGTAGTATCTTCATTATCATTGAAGTTCTAACATTTTTGTAATTTCCATTAAGAATTTCTCTTTAACCCATTGAGTTATCTAGGATATTTAATTGTTCAAACATTTGGGTTTTTAGAATATTTTTTTTTTACCTGGGATTGGGCATGGTGACTCACGCCTATAATCCCAGCACTTTGGGAGGCCAAGGCAGGTGGATCACCTGAGGGCAGGAGTTCAAGACCAGCCTGGCCAACATGACAAAACCGCATCTCCACTAAAAAATACAAAAAAAATTAGCTGGGCATGGTGGCACCTACCTGTAATCCCAGCTACTCAGGAGGCTGAGGGAGGAGAAATGCTTGAACCTGGAAGGCAGAGGTTCCAGTGAACCGGGATCAGGCTACTGTACTCCAGTCTGGGTGACAGAGGGAGACTCCATCTCAAAAACAAACAAACAATATTTTTTTTTACTGATGATCTCTAATCTAATTTCATTGTATTATATCTATTCTTTGAAAACCAGGAGGGCAATTTGGATTCATTTCTAGGTCACTTAAGGACTAGCTATATAATTTGCGGGAATAGATGCTGGATGAAATGCAGAGCCTTTTTAAGAATTTCATGAAGGTGGCAACACAGCATTAAATCAAGCACAAAGTTCTTCTCAACACTGTGTGACTGCCCAGGTCTCACACCCATGAAGCCACAAATCCAGGCCATGAATAATAGTTCGGGGTTTTGTGTACGTGATTGGTTTGTTGTTTTTTCCCAGCCTCCTTTTATTAGCAAGGTGAGCCTTTCCCAATATGTCTTTAAAAAGTGAGTCTGACTATGGTTCCTTTTTTTGACCTATTAACTCCTTTGTATCTGAACTCCTGATGACTGCTGCCTGATTCTGAAAGAAGGCCCCAAAGATGTATGATTTCAGCCCCATCCCCTGAATGCACATTCATTCATTCCTTTTCTTTTTAAAAAAACTTTTTTTTAATTCAGGAAGTATCCACAAACAGAAAACATTCATTCATTTCTAGTTCACAGAGTTATATATCTCATTTTTGACATAGGCTATACCTTTTTTTTCGTCCCTTATCTAATATTGCTATGTGCTTGGAGCTGAGGATGTGCTAAAGCATGAATTCACAAAGTTGTGTCGATTGAGAATGTCTGTGATAACTTAACCAACATTTTTTTATGAAAATTTTCAGACATCCAGAAAAAGTTTTAAAATTTGCAGACTCACATACCTGCCACCTAAATTCTATCCACTCATCAATCCACATTTTAGATCAGAAAGAAATCACAGTTTTAAAACATTCTCATAGAGAACTTATGAACCCCTCAATAATCAAGAACCTCAATCTCAGAAAGAAGGTTATTTGTCCATCTTCTCTATCATGTTTTTTTCACTTAACACAGTGTTACGAAAATTTTCCTAATGGTTTCATGCTCAATCACAACAGGAAAGCAACTGGGAAAGATAAGGCAATATGAAGTTATCATATTTATCTTTTCAGCATTTGAAAAAGAAAACGAGTCTTTACTATGAATTTTTTTTGCCTTAATGATACATAGTCTGAATTTTATTATTTTAACTTTAATAGCCACTTTTAAAAGTGTTCTTCTATTTTCTAAGCACACAATAACTTTTTATAATTCTCCAAGTTTACTAAACCAAATCTGTAATAATCCGGTTTTTAGGACTGTAGGACACTCACTAAGCCCATCATGCATGTGATTAGGCAGTTGGCAGCATTCCAGCCAAGCACATAAAGTGTTGGCACCAGAATAGCTCCAGACTCTCATGTCCACAGCAGCTGTGAGGTCTGTGATGTCCCCAGAGAGTCTCTGAAATTCATCTGGATAAGCGCCAGATTGAAGAAGACTTTATTCAGTTTCCTGCAGTGGGTATAGAATGGTGCTTCTGGGCACCCTTTTTCAGCAAGTGTTCTAAGCACTGATAAAAAAAAGCTCATCCTCAAATCTACCAACCTACATACTTCCCATAAATGTCCATAAAAACAACTTTCAACTAGGAGTGTAATACACCTTACCAACAAAACACCCTTAATTTCTACCACTTCTTACAGCAGGTGTAAAATTTCACTTCCTGAATAATAAAGCTGGCCTTAACTAGTACCGCAGAACTGTAAACAATGCCCATCTCTTTAAATGTCCCAGTAAGTATAACCAAACAAGCTTTTCTTCCCTTCCAGGATTCTTTTAAGAAAACACATCTGGGCTGAAGCCTGATCAACAAATACTAGTGTTTGAGCTCTAAGCATATGAAAAGGTAGTATTGGAAAGCAGCCAAAGAAAGATCATCAAATAATAGACCTATGTATGTTCTTATAGGTTGAAGGGTTAAAGAGAGGCGCATTGTGTTGAGAAACAGTATAGAACAGTACATGCCATTTGGAGTTCCATTAGGTCTTATAGCATGGTAGTTGCTGTACTCTTCTGCTTTGTGGAATTATCAAAGGCCATAGGCTATTCACTTAGGTTACTACAATTTCTTTTTTTTCTTTTTCTTTTCCGTTTTTTTGTAGGCAGAGTCTCACTTTGTTCCCCAGGCCGGAGTGCAGTGGCGCCATCACAATTTACTGCAGCCCAACCTCCTGGCTCAAGCGATCCTCCCACCTCAGTGCCAACACTGCTCCCCTCCATGAGTAGCTGGGAATACAGGCACATGCTAACATACTAGACTGTTCTTTTTTAATTGCACCTAACTCTTTTATTATCCTGATCTGGAGAAAGGATTTAGTACAGTTGTGCTCAAATGAACACTGGACCCATGTAGCAGGGCCGAGCAACTAGAACGTGATTCAGAAATCAGTCAGTGAAACACACACTTGGACAGGACCAAGAGGCGTCTCACTGCCATGAAACAAGGCAGCAGAGGGATTCTAAAACACAGCAGAAAGCACTCCTGCCCTCTGAGGTCAAGGAGCTTATGCCATATTGGTATGTGGAGTGGCTTATTTTCTGATAACCACATGTGGGACTATTTCAACTGCCACGAGAAACCCCAGAAGGGCTATTGTTTTGTATTTTTTACATATGCTATACTTTTCTTGTTTTTTGAGATGGAGCACAATGGCGCAATCTCAGCTCTCTGCAACCTCCGCCTCCGGGCTTCAAGCAATTCTTTTGCCTCAGCCTCCCAAGTAGCTGGGATTACAGGCACCTACCACCACACCCAGCTAATTTTTGTATTTTTTAGTAGAGACAGGGTTTCTCCATGTTGGCCAGGCTGGTCTCGAACTCCTGACCTCAGATGATCCACTTGCCTCTGCCTTCCAAAGCGCTGGGATTATAGGCGTGAGCCACCATGCCCAACTTTTTCTTTTTTTTTTAATTTATAAAAGTAAATGTAGCTGGGCGCGGTGGCTCAAGCCTGTAATCCCAGCACTTTGGGAGGCCGAGGCGGGTGGATCACGAGGTCAAGAGATCGAGACCATCCTGGTCAACATGGTGAAACCCCGTCTCTACTAAAACTACAAAAAATTAGCTGGGCATGGTGGTGCATGCCTGTAATCCCAGCTACTCAGGAGGCTGAGGCAGGAGAATTGCCTGAACCCAGGAGGCGGAGGTTGCGGTGAGCCGAGATCGCGCCATTGCACTCCAGCCTGGGTAACATGAGTGAAACTCTGTCTCAAAAAAAAAAAAAAAAAAAAAGTAAATGTAACAACTAAACTAAATTCAGTATTGATCCCACCCTTCTAGAGCCAGCTCCTCTGGGGTTAGGGAGGAAGCAGTTGTCACATCACCATTCAGGTTACATTCACCTTCCACTGGAATGACTAGGGCCCCAGGCAGTGGCCTGACGGCAGAAGAGCAGAGGACTGGCTCCTGGGGGCAGTCAGGCCCTCTTGCGTCTCCTGATTGGTCATGGCTTAGCAGGGTTCCTCCCCACACGTCCTTAGTAAACAAAGCACTCGCAAAAACCCAAGTCACTACCTTCAACTCTCTTGGACGAGGGGAGCCTTTCCACGGCTTAGATTGAGAACCTGTGCCCTAGAAGTGCTATTCTAGCTAGAATGTATGAAGGGAGTGGGTGCAGGAGACAAAATGGCTAAAATGAAAATGGGAGCCAGTGGTCCCCATCTGTAGCCACAGCTCAAGATGCCTACCGATGCCGTGTGACGTGTGACGTGTGAAGGAGGGAGGGGCAGAGGAACCGGATGGGCAGGGAGGGTGCTCCTGGGGACAGTAGCCTGCGCACCGCCCTTCACTTCTTGGCCTTGCCCTGGGCAGCTGTAGCTTCCATGGCTTTAGGCACGGTCTCTTCATTCTCTAGAAACTTCATGTGCCTGATGGGCTTCAAGCTCTGGTCCAATTCATACACAATGGGAGTAGCAGTCGGCAGGTTCGGCTCCATGATGGCCTCTTTAGAGAAGCCCTCCAGATGCTTGACAATGCCCCGGAGGCTGTTGCCATGGACTGCAATCAGTACCCGTTTTCTTTCCTTGATCTGGGGAACTATTTTTTCATTCCAAAAGGGCAGAGCTCTGGCAATAGTGTCTTTCAGACCCTTACAGGAGGGTAGGTGATCTTCTGTGAGGTCTGCATACCTGCCATCCTTACTGATGTTGCTGTAGAAAGGATGGTCGGGCTCCATCGGAGGTGGCGGGACATCACAGGAGCGCTTCCAGATCTTCACCTGGGCCTCACCGTGCTTTGCAGCAGTTTCTGCTTTATTGAGATCGGTAAGGCCCCCATAGTGCCGCTCATTGAGGCGCCAAGTCCCCACTACAGGCAGCCACATCTGATCGGTGGCATCTAGCACTGTCCAGAAGGTGCGGATCACTCTCTTCTGCACTGAGGTGAAGCAGGTGTCGAACTCATAGCCAGCATGCCGGCCCGCCGTGCTTCACCTCCTCGTGGCCCGCCGGGCTCAGGTCGGAGTCGTACCAGCCACTGAAGTAGTTCTCCAGGTTCCGCGAGCTCTTGCCATGCTGGATCAACACCAGTTTGTAGGCGGCCATGGTGGCGGGCTTGGGAAGCGGCGCCCTCTGGGGTTTGCAGATTCCAGAGTCACAGCCCAATCCACCCTTCCCCCAATGCGCCTGCGTGCTCGCCGATTTTTTAATCTGTTACAGAGACAGGTTCTTACTGTGTTCCTAGGCTGGTCTTAGACTCCTGGGCTCAAGCAATCCACCACCCATCTCGATCTCCCAACATGCTGGGATTACAGGCATGAGTCACCACACCTGGCTGCTCACTCTTTTTCTCTATATTCGTACCAAATTTCTACCTATGTGAGTAAATCGATGTAAAATGCTTAAAACAGCCTGGCATATAGTCGGTGCTCCTCAGTGTTAACTGCTGTTATTACCACTCAGTGCCTATGAAATGCAGTACACGAAGGCAGGAGGGGAGGAGAGAGGACAGGGAAAATTATATCTAACTGTTAAATCAGTAAGAGTGAAAATCCTATCCATGCCAGGCTCCAGAAATGTAGAGCTGATAAGACATAATCATTGTCTTCAAGGGACACAGTCTAGAGAGGAAATCGATATATAAATGAGCATGAGAATGCTATATATCAGTGGTCCCCAACCTTTTGGACCCCAGGGAGTGGTTTCTTGGAAGACAGTTTTTCCATGGATGGCCGGGGCAGGGGATGATTTCAGGATGAAGCTGTTCTACCTCAGACCTGCAGGCATTAGATTCTCGTAAGGAGCGCACAACGCAGATCCCTCACATGCACAGCTCCCAGTAGGGTGGGCGCTTTTATGAGAATCTAATGCTGCTGCTGCTCTAACAGGAGGTGGAGCTCAGTCGTTAATGTAGTGATGGAGAGTGGCTGTAAATACAGATGAAACTTGGCTCACTCTCTGGCTGCTCATCTCCTGCTGTGCGACCTGGTTTCTAACAGGCCACAGACCAGTACCAGTCCACGGCCAAGAGGCTGGGGTCCCCTGCTATAAATAAACTAATGTACAGGCTGGGTGCGGTGTCTCACACCTATGATCCCAGCACTTTGGGAGGCCAAGAGGCAGGTGGATCACCTGAGGTCAGGAGTTCAAGACCAGCCTGATCAATATGGTCTCTACTAAAAATATAAAAATTAGCCAGGTGTGGTGGTGTGTGCCTGTAGTCCCAGGTACTCAGGAGGCTGAGACAGGAGAATTGCTTGAACCCAGGAGACAAAGGTTGCAATGAGCTAAGATCACGCCACTGCACCTCAAAAGACAGATAAATACATACATATATACATAAAATAAATTTGCATAAAGGCACTTTGAAAGTCTTCCACAGGGCCTGGCAAATCTCTCACACATAATAGTGGCAATATGTAATTTAAACTATTGGGAGTAAATATTCTACTTATTCTTCAAAGTCCCTTTCAAATCCTTCTTGAGCCAATAAGCTTTTTCCCATTTTCCCAGACATATGTGACTCTTCCACCCAAGTATGTTGTACCTCTCCCAGACCATTTACTGCTTTATCACTTTTTATACACTTGAAGTTTCTTCATCTTACTGAATTGCAAACCTTAAGGCAAGAATCGTATCTTGCTTATCTTTGTGGTGCTGAAGTATAAAGCACTATGCCTTGCATACCAAAGGTGCTCAATAAATACCTTTAAAATGGATAACCAAAAAAATTGGATGACATTACCTTCAAGGGACTGTCTACTCAGTTTGTTTAATTTGACTTTTGTTGTATACATTAACTGCAGAAAGACAATTGTCTTTTCTGCAGGTTTTCCATTTAATTATTACTTTCCATTAGCATGGAATAATAACACTGGACTGTATTTATCATAACATCAATTACAAGCATTGAAATGTATCACTGTTTCTACCTTCTGTATTTCTCTTGGATGAATACTTTATTGAAAGATAACTAAGAAAGAGACTCTACTTCTTTCGAATGACTTTCCTGGTTCCTTGGTACTTACAGATTATGTTGTAGGCATCAGTTAAGGCTTAAGGAATGTGTTATCTGGATGCACTGGCTGATCTCTTATTTTTTTTCTTTTCTAATAACTAACATCGTTTTTTGTTTACTTTCTGTAGGTAAATGTGAATGTAAGGAACAGATATTAAGAAATGCCAAGGCATTTTGTGGAATGAAATATTCATATGGTGAGTCTGAAATCCTTGAATGCTTCTGAGAACCTATTCACACTGAGAGAATTTTTAAGAAAATGGGAGGCCTGAATGATGACATTGTGTAGAAATCAGAGCACAAAGCATTAGTCTTACATAATAACACTAAACACAGTGTTCTGGATTTGAGCTAGATTTTCCTGATGTAGATGATGGTGGATGTCCCGGGGAGGACAGGATACTTGTAGAGCAAAGGTGGAGATAGGCAGAGAGCAGAAAGAAGTCATGATATGAAATCCTTTCTTGTGGATACTTCCTGCCTTATTCATCTAAAAGGGACATCCCTAGCCACTTAGATGACTCATGTGTTGGTTTGTCATGCAGTAATACTGAGTGGAAATCAGTTTAAGGCAGCATTTCACTATGGTTGAGAGCATAGGCTTTGGACTCAGACCTATGTGAGTTTGATTTCTGGCTTATTGGGTAAGAGACTTAACCTCTCCAAACTTGTTTCCTCATCTGTAAAGTAGGGATCATGCCATCTTCTTCATGAAATAAGATGTTTGAAAAGCATGTAGCACATTAGCACATATTCGATGCTTAGTAAATGGTAGTGGGGAAAGAGAGGATGCCTATTTGTGAGGCACTAAGACTAGCTGTCCACCTGGGGCTCTTCCCCACCCTCTCTGTATACTCTAGATACCCGTATCTTTCAAATACCAGGAAAATACATCCTGTAGAAAAAGGGAAATTGCACTGCCTAAGTAAAAGCTCTTCCTGTCTTCAAATGGCTTTATATTTACTATTAAATATATTAAGATGGCCAGGTGTGGTGGTTCATGCCTGTGATCCCAGCACATGGGGAGGCCAAGGCAGGTAGATCACCTGAGGTCAGAAGTTTGAGACCAGCCTGGCTAACATGGTGAAACCCCATTTCCACTAAAAACACAAAAAGTTAGCCGGGTGTGGTGGTGCACACCTGTAATCCCAGCTACTTGGGAGGCTGAGGCAGGAGAGTTACTTGAAACTGGGAGGCGAAGGTTGCAGTGAGCCAAGATTGCGCCATTGCACTCCAGCTTGGGTAACAAGATTGAAACTCCATCTAAAAAAAAAAAGTACCTGTATATAGATAGATAAATAGATAGATAGATATCATTATCTTGCCAACACACTCCTGACCTCAAATGATCTGCCTGTGTCAATCTCCAAAAGTGCTGGGATGACAGGCATGAGCCACCACACCCAGCCTGAGACTTTTTATTGGTCCATAATATATACGGCCTGAAATATACACTACAATGAGGAGAAAATTTTAAGTCATGATTTATGTATGAAACCAAGAATTTAGGTTCTTGATACCATTGTCTTTAATCTCATAAAAGATTTTTTAAAAATAAGTGGTAAAAGCCTCACAAATCTTATCTAAAATTACATGCAGACTTTCCTCTCTTTACCTTCCAACTTGACTAAATAATAGAAGAAAACTTTTGAAATGTATAGCACTCTATAAAGGAAAGGCAGTTTAGAGAAAATGGCATTGACTATCAAGAGCAAAGAACGTGATAATTTAGTTCAAAGTCAGTTTGTTCAGTGAAAATATCAACTAGTTCTCCTTATCACATCAACTTGGTAGCTCTCTGAATTTACAAATAACCAATCTTTAATACAACTGCATTAATTTTCTACTTAAGAAGAATTTGAACGTTCTTAATAATGTAATGAGGCCAGGGGCAGTAACTCACCCCTGTAATCTTAGCACTTTGGGAGGCCGAGGCAGGTGGATCACGAGCTCAGGAGTTCAAGACCAGCCTGGCCAGGATGGTGAAACCTCATCTCTACTATAAATACAAAAATCAGTCGGGCACGGTGGCATGTGCCTGTAATCCCAGCTACTCAGGAGGCTGAGGCAGGAGAATCGCTTGAACCCAGGAGGCAGAGGTTGCAGTAAGCCGAGATCATGCCACTGCACTGTAGCCTGGGTGACAGAGCAAGACTCAAAACAAAACAACAAGTGAAAATAATAATGTAATGAAACATTGTGGCCTTCTTAAATGCAATACCGCTACAGACTTGGAAAAAATTGGTTTCCTCCTCCCCATTACCTGGATTAATGGGGGAAAAAAACACACTTATTTGCTTACTTTTTTAGCAAATTCCTATTGAGCAATAGAAGTGACAGACAGGGTTCCTGCTTTCTTTGAGTTTACAAGTCTAGTGGAATAATAATAGCAAACATTTACTGCGCATTAGCACACGCCTGGCACTATGCTACCTGTCCTTCATGCATTTATCTCATCAGGGTTCTAGTCCAAACCTCTATCTCTGCCCAACCAGTTATGCGAACTTGAAAGTTCGCTTAATTTGTTTCTTTTTTTCTTTTTTTGGGAGATGGTGTTTTGCTCTGTCGTCCAGGCTGGAGTGCAGTGGTGCGATCTCGACTCACTCAACCTCTGCCTGCCAGTTTCAAGCAATTCTCCTGCCTCAGCTTCCCAAGTAGCTGGGACTACAAGCATCTATCATCATGCCCAGATAATTTGTGTATGTGTATTTTTTAGTAGAGATGGGCTTTCGCTATGTGTTGGCCAGGCTGATCTCAAACTCCTGACCTCAGGTGATCCACCCACCTCAGCCTCCCAAAGTCCTAGGATTATAGGTGTCAGCCACAGCCCCCGGTCTTAATCTCTTAAAACTTGCTTCCTCGTGTATAAAATAAGATGGGATGAGCTTTTAAAGGCCCCTTAGAAGTCTATAATGTGATGACTCCATTAACATAGCTGTCTGACAGCTATAGTCTTAGAGCATGAGACCAGTCAAGATTGGGTGCTCTCACATACTCGTCCGTGGAGATGTGGATAAGCCAATAAGAACTTCCCTATGAAAAAAAAAAAAGAAAGAAAATTAGCTGGGTGTGGTGGTGGGCACCTGTAATCCCAGCCACTCGGGAGGCTGAGGCAGGAGAATCGCCTGAACCTAGGAGGCAGGAGGTTGCAGTGAGCCGAGATTGTGCCACTGCACTCCAGCCTGGGCAACAAAACGAGACTCAGTCTCAAAAAAAAAAAAAAAAAAAAAAAAAAAAAAAAAAAAAAAAAAAAAAAAAAAAAAAAAAGAGTTCCCTAGCGTTCCTGAGCAGCCCAGTGTTCCTTAGCTTTACTTTCTTCCTGACCCCAATTTATTCCATTACTTAATCCCCAGCCACATCAATTTCATCAATGAGAAGGCATCATAGAATCATGTCACGAGTCACACAGAATACCAGAGATCGATCACCATGCATGGGTATCCAGCTCTTTGAATGTGAGGGCTCTTTGGCTTATCCGTGGTGAAGGATATCACAAAAATTATGCACCGACTTTTTTTTTAGTTCATCAGCTATCATTAGTGTTAATGTATTTTATGTGTGGTCAAATGCGGCCCAGGGAAGTCAAGAGGTTGGACACCTGTGAAGGGACAGCTTCCCTAACTCCAGTCAGCTTGCATTTTCTGCCAGGAGAAGAATATTAAGTAGTAAATCACATTATTTAACCTCTTTAGAATATGCAAAATATATCCTGGCAGTGGCATTTTGCTCTCTATCATAACATTATACACAACCAAGAAAGAATAATAGAGTCAGAACCTAAATAAAAGCCAGGATAATTCCACTTCCCATGTTTCTTCTATTTAGATGTGGTAGCTGAATGTATTTAAGATTACAATTGCAATAGGCAGATGGCTGTTAGTCTCTTAGCATAATGATATTAGAGGGAGTCGCATTTGAAACTGTCTAACAAGCAAGATTATAGTTAATGTAGGTAAATGAGATGATGCCAGTGCAAAAATGAGCCTACGATTTTTTTTACTTATTTTTATTTCAATAGTTTTGGGGGAACAGGTGGTTTTTGGTTATATGAATAAGTTCTCCGTGGTGATTTCTGAGATTTTGATGCACCTACCACCCAGTGTACACTGTATCCAGTATGTAGTCTTTATCCCTCACCCCCTCTCACCTTCCCCCAGAGTCCCCAGAGTCCATTATATCATTCTTACGTCTTTGCATCTTCATGGCTTAGCTCCCACTTATAAGTGAGAAGATGATGAGGTTTGGTTTTCCATTCCTGAGTTACTTTGCTTAGAATAATGGCCTCCAACTCCTTCCAAATTAATGCCTAATGATTTTTAAAGCAAATTTGCACATTCTCATCATCGATTCACCTTTCCGTTATATTCTGAAATGCATACTTAAGTGTTCACATTTCAAACAATAAAATAAAATTTGATGCATTTTGACTTCTGTGTTGTTAACAGTGCTAAAAATAAAGATTTTATCAGCTCATGATAAAGGCACTCATGTTGAGGTCAATGTGAAGATTAAAAAGGTCTTAAAATCTACCAAATTGAAGATTTTCCGAGGAAAGCGAACATTATATCCAGAATCGTGGACAGACAGAGGATGCACTTGTCCAATTCTCAATCCTGGTGAGTATCAGACTTTCTTATCTTAGTACCTATCTTGTCTCTGCTGATTTGTTGCTTGTCTTACATCCTCTGAAGCACAACATAAACTCAGCAAGAATGTCTCTCCTTTTCACCACCTGACTCCTGTGGAAAATCCCAATGAAATACTTTGAACTAACATCGAAAGTGTTTCTCTTCCATGTGCTCTATACAAGTATAATATTTTAAAATCCAGCAATATAATTCTATCCTAAAAGATTGGTTCCAGGTGCCAGTTGCATAGAAAGTACTTTCATGAATTTATCTGCCACTTGCTCTTTATCTGAAAGCTAGGTCCTATTACAGTAGAACCTGTTCCCTAAGGAAGTTCAAATGCACAATTCCATCTGTGGAAATAATATTGAATTCATTTCGGCTGTTGCATGAGAAGCATCTGTTCCTCCTGGAGAGAAAACAGCTCTCAAGTTCTCATCATCTTGTTTTTCATGAAATGATTGTTCTGGTTTCCAATTAGAAACAGCAGATATAAACAAAATAAAAACTGTAAGATGATAGAGCAACTTGAAATGGAGACAGATTTGATTTGCACCTTTAAATGTGATAGCAGAAGTGAAGACAAACAAGTAAGCACAGGGATTCTTGCCCCAAGCCCACATTTCATCCTGGGTCATAAGCTGTGTATTTCTTTGTCTCCCTCATCAAATTTGAGGATGGGATTTGGGCTTCTGATCATAGTATCTTCAATGTCTACCATTAGTATCCAGATAATGGTAACATAATACTTAGATAGCAGGTTCTAATATATCATAATTCAATCATCTGCATCTCCACGCCGCTTGTGTGGCTGTCATCTGTGTCTAGTGGCACTGAGGAAACAGATGCATTATTTACGTTCTTGATCTAATTTCTTCCCCATATAAACCCACAGTTACATGGATTTTCCACCCAGCTTGGCCAACATAGTGAAACGCCATCTCTACTAAAAATACAAAAATTAACTGAGTGTGGTGGTGGGCACCTGTAGTCCCAGCTACTTGGGAGACTGAGGCAGGAGAATTGTTTGAACCTGGGAGGCGCAGGTTGTAGTGAGCTGAGATCACACCACTGCACTCCAACCTGGGCAACAGAGCAAGACTCCATCTCAAAAAAAGAAAAAAGAAAAAAAAGTCTTTTGTGGTCTTTGATCAATAAATTTGAAAGAAACAGGTAACTGAGAGAGAAAGAGTATAAACTAGCAATAAAAAATCCCCTCAGTCTAAACAAAGTCAACACTGATACATTATTTTGATTTTTGGCCAAGTGTTGACCAATCTCTCACATCCTTTTCTACCCTTTTAATAATGTATTTAAATTAATTTAGATTTTAATAAGGAAAAGGTAAAAAAAAGCATTTTAAATTATAAAAATAAATAAATAGTCTGGGCATGGTGGTTCATGCCTGTAATCTCAGCACTTCAGGAGGCTGAGGTGGGAGGATAGCTTGAGCCCAGGAGTTCTAGACCAGTCTGGGCAACACAGTGAGACCCAGTATCTACCAAACATTTTTTAAAAAGTTAACTAGGTGTGGTGGCGCATGCCCGTAGTCCCAACTACTTGGGAGGCTGAGGTAGGAGAATCACTTCAGCCCAGTAGGTCAAGGCTGCAGTGAGCCACAACTGAGTCACTGCCCTCCAATCCCGGGCAAACAGAGCAAGACCGTATCTCAAAAGAAATCAAAAATACATAAATAAATAAAATTCCAAAGAACAAATTGAAATCATAAGAACCTTGGGCTTTGAATACAGGAAACTAAAAATAATTCATGTAAGTTATATTTCCCAATGATTTGTGCTTAGGGCCCTCTCTTTTAAGAGCTTTCCTACTGTCTTGGAAAAAGAAAAAAAATAATGTCTGCCCAGTTTAGTGACATTAAAAACAAAAGCTTTGACCATCTGAGCCACCCTCCAGGAAGTGAACTATACTTCCTAATTAGGTTTCTGCCAAGCTGAGTCAAAGAATCAGCTGAGTTCATCACAATTGAAAACATAAGCGCAATTATTCAAAGAATTCTTGAAAACATGTTTACTTGCTTTGAAGAAAAGACTGGAACTTGCCAAAGCAAAACCAGACACTCTTTCATTTTACTTTGTTTTTCCAATTTTACGAGTTGAATAGCTAAGGCCAAAGAAAGCTGATAAGAAAACTGAAACCTTACACACCAACCTGTTTCCTTGGCTGCTTTCGAAAAGAAACAATTCTATTGAGTACTCCTGCATATTCATTCACTCTTAATTCATGCATACATGTACTCATTCATCAGTCATATTCTTTAGAATACCAAGACTAGCACTAAAGTATTATATTTTTTTCCTATGGATACAAAATAAACTTCGTGTTTTCAAACATGTAGCAAAGTCGTTGTCAAAACCCAGGAAAATAAAATATAAATGCTAGTAAGAGATGTAAAAGAACATTGTTTTGCATGTTTATTTTTGGTGTAATTTAACTTGCATTTACACTTTAAATTAATGGTAAATTCCTGTTTGTCCTATTTGTAGTTTCAAAGTAAATTCATTAAAAAATACTAGACTTAATCCTGAGATGTCTTTCTTTTTTTCTTTGTTTAAAAACAGGATTCTTTGCTCCATTGCCCAGGCTAGAGTGGTGGTACAATCACTGCTCACTGCAGCCTCAGCCTCCCAGGTTCAAGCAATCCTCCTGCCTCAGCCTCCCAAATAGCTAGAACTACAGACATGCCACTACACCCAGCTAATTTTTGTTTGGTTTTTGTAAACAGGGTCTCGCTATGTTGCCCAGGCTGGTCTTAAACTCCTGGCCTCAAGCAGTCCTCCCACCTCAGCCTCCCAAAGCACTGGGATTACAGGCAAGAGCCTCTGCATCCAACCCTAACCCTGAAGTTTCTTAAAAATTGTTTATTGTATTTTTAAATGAGGACTTTATTATTTTAGACATTATACAGTTTTAAGGCTACCAAATATTGAGATTCTTTTTCATGCAGAAGCTAAGGTTACCTTTTAAATAATTTAAATGCCTTTTCATTCATTTTACATTGTACTCTCCAGTGTTAGAAACCTCTCTGTCATTATTTTCCTTTTTCTCCTTTTCTGAAAACACCGTAATAGCTTTTTTTAAAGTTTAGGATTAGTTTCATTTAATAATCTTTTAGCAGGGTGCAGTGGCTCACACATGTGATCCCGGCACTTTGGGAGGCTGAGGTGGGTGGGTTGCTTGAGCCTAGGAGTTCAAGGCCAGCCTCAGCAGCATGGCGAAACCCCATCTCTACAAAAAATACAAAAATCAGCCAGGTGTGGTGGCATGAGCCTATAGTTCCAGCTACTCAGAAGGCTGAGGGGAAGGATTACCTGAGCCTAGGGAGGTCAAGGCTACAGAGCTGAGATGGTGCCACTGCAAATCAGCCTGGGTGACAAAGTAAGACCCTGTCAAAAAAAAAAAAAAAAAAAAAGGAAGGGAGGGGAGGGAAGGAGGGATAAAGGGAGCAGGGGAAGGTGTTTAGGGGAAATTTTTAAATTTCACATTTCTATCCCGCAGAGATCATCTCTGTTAATAGCTTAATACAAATCCTTTCCAGTCTTCCTCTGTGTGCATATATTTTTTAACCAAAATGATATCATAGTATATGCTCCATTCTGTAACCTGCATTATTCTGTTAATAAGCTTTACCTTCAATTTCAGTTTATTTTTGTACTATCTAATACTCAGGTTATATTTCTATTTCCCAAATGATCCCAAAATGTCCTCTAGAGCTGATTTGTCCTTGCCAGTATTCAATCCAGGATCACACATTACATCTAGTTCTTCAGTCCCTCAAGTCTCTTTTATTCTAGCACAGTTCCTTTTTTATGACTTGTTGAGGAAACCAGGACAGATGCCCTGTCCATTATCTGACCGTCAACATTTGTGTGGTTTGTTTATGGTGGTGTTTAGCTTGTTCCTCTATCTGTTCTGTCTCCTGTAATCTCTAAAGAAAGGCTTGATTGATTCAAGACAAACATTTTAGATAGAATCCATTTTAGAGATCATTGTGTGCTTCATGTTGAATCATGTAGAATGCACATGGTACCTGGATAACCTCCCGTCACTGTCTCTAAGGTTGACCTTTGGGTTACATTGAAGGCAGTCTGATCTCTCCATTGCCAAAATTTTGTTTTACCTTTAGAGATAGAAAAGAATGAGTGTGGCATTACGTAGCACTATATATACAAGTATCCAGTTTTCCAATAACCATTCGTGTTATGACTTTATTGCCAATTGGTAATCCTTTCCTGAATCAATAATTTCATTAGAGTCCAAGAAATGATGTTTTTCTAATTCTTTCTAATTCTCCTCTTTTATTTGCTGGCACTTTTCTGTAAGAGGGCTTTTTCTCCCAAGCTGGGCGATTAAGTTACCATGAAATATAGTTCTTATTGTAAAGACAGGATAAATGCTACATTTTTTTCCCTATAATTTCTAATTTTCAACATAAGAAGTGGTTTTAACAGCTGCTTCTAAAGATGACAAATTAATTTTTCCCTGGCTTTCTCATTATTTAGCATCATTTCAGAATTATGGATTTCTATGGATTTAATGTGTTTCATACACACAATTGTTATGTTTCTTGGTGCTCAACTTATCACAGCTTTGACAAGTTATAACCCCTTCCTGCTAGCTGCTGTGTCCTTTTAAAAAGACCCACATTTATCTTTGAAAGCTTTCTTGTTTTTTAACAAAATAAGATGTCCCATGCTCAACTTCCTGCCGTGAACCTGGAATAAGCCATTTTCCAAGAAGCCTTTTTTTGTCTTGTGTTAATGAAACATGTTATTAAAGACCACAGTATGTTTGTTACAGGTGTTCTTTACTACTGGGATGACATTTTTTTCTGTAATTTCAGTGAAAAACAAGCAATGAATCAACTTAAAGTTTAAGTTGATATTTTCAGTTGAATTTTAGCCTCTAGCAATCACTTAATTTTTAAAAGTATGTCTGTCTCTTTTACATTGGAATTTTTTTTTTTTTTTTTTTTTTTTTTTTAAGACGGGGTTTTACCACGTTGGTCAGGCTGGTCTTGAACTCCTGACCTCAGGTGATCCGCCCGCCTTGGCCTCCAAAGTGCTTGGATTACAGGCATGAGCGACCACACCCGACTGGAAAGTTTTTATTTTATAAACATAATTATTTTATTTATCCTATAATTTTAAAAAAATTTCCTAAATACCAAAATCTACATTATTACAAATGTTAACTGAAGGCAATTATATTTCTTTTTACTAATCTATAGGTAATAAGACTGTCCTTTAATTTCTTGGGTGTATTAGCTAAAATTTGTTATCTAAAGCCTGAAAAGAATTTTGAATTACAAAGACATCATGAGATCTAGTCGTTTTATCATTCATTTAGTTTTTTTTAAAATATATGACAAATATCCTATTTCAAAAACACATATGCTTTATATAGGGAATATGTGTTATTTTGTATAATCCATAGCTTCCTTCCAATTTGTTTTCCCAAATGTTTGTTTTACTTTTATAAAAATCTTAGGCTGGGTGCAGTGGCTCATGTCTGTAATCCCAGCACTTTGGGTGGCTGAGGCAAGTGGATCACCTGAGGTCAGGAGTTCGAGACCAGCCTGGCCCAACATGGTGAAATCCTATCTCTACTAAAAATACAAAAACTAGCCAGGCTTGTGGTGCATGCCTGCAATCCCAGCTACTTGGGAGGCTGAGGCATGAGAATCGCTTAAACCCAGGAGACAGAGTTTGCAGTGAGCCAAGATGGCACCACTGTGCTCCAGGCTGGGCGACAGAGCGAGACTCCATCCAAAAAAAAAAAAGCAAAAAACACCTCCTTAATATACACTGCCATACACAGCGAGTCTCCAAGATATACTCATCTAGAGCAGTAAGGTAAGTGTCCTTAGAACCCTCGGTTCTTTGCCAGAGAGTGTGGTATAGGACAAAGGAAAAGTTCTAGAATCAGAAAGACCTGAGTTTGAGTCCAGGTGCTGTTACTTACAAAAAGATACTGAACAAGTTTCTTAGTCTTGCTGAACCTCAGTTCCTTATTTGCAAAACAAGAAGGAAAAAAATACCTACTTCACGGGTTATTTTCAAAACTAAATGAGATCATACATGTAAAGCATACATGTGCTAAGCATAGTAAATACTTACTAAATGGCAGCTATTAATGTCCCTTCTTATTCCAACTATCAATATATAAAACTGCTGGAGTCGGCCAGGCATGGTGGCTCACACCTGTAATCCCAGCACTTTGGGAGGCTGAGGTGGGCAGATGGCTTGAGTCCAGGAGTTCAAGACCAGCCTGGGCAACATGATGAAACCCCATCTCGACAAAAAATATGAAAATATTAGCTGGGCATGGTGGTGCACACCTGTAGTCCCAACTACTTGGGAGGCTGAGGCAAGAGGATCCCCTAAGCCCAGGATGTCAAACTGCAGTGAGCCAGGATCATGCCACTACCCTCCAGCCTGGATGACAGCAAAACCCTGTCTCAAAATAAATACAAAAGAAAACCTGCTAGAGTCGCATCTCTCCGTTCAATAAAGTATGATACTATATAGCCCCTAATTGTGTTCTCTTTTAGGTTTGGAATACCTTGTAGCAGGACATGAGGATGTAAGAACAGGCAAACTAATTGTGAATATGAAAAGCTTTGTCCAGCACTGGAAACCTTCTCTTGGAAGAAAAGTCATGGATATTTTAAAAAGAGAGTGCAAACAGCATTAAGATGGATAACACATAATGGCACTTCCCTATGTACAAAACACAAACTTTAGAGCAAGAAAACCTCAAAAAGGAAACTGGAATTTTTTAAAGTGCCAAAATATATAGAAATGTTTCAATGCATGGGTCTCATCTACCATCGCTTCTGGGCCCATGTTTAAATACAGTTTTATTTCATAAAGAGAAATGAAAACCCCTACACTGACATGTTTTCTATGGGACTGATTCTGAAACTCTTAAGAATATTTTAATAGCAGCATGACATTTAGCAGTAATCCATTAAGGGCAATACCTCTAACGAGGAGCTCCTTCCAGCTTCAGCTACTTTACATTTGATGCTACTTAAGGTAATGAATGAGGTTTTAAGGAATCCCCAACCCTGCCATCAGAAAATGTAAAAAAGAACCTTCTTTTGTGTGTTATGCATGAACTTTGTTCTGTAGATGTTCAATGGAACCTCTCCATGTGTATATAGTGTTTCCTTGTATAAAGCACTTTACTACCTATCACTTGTGTTGTGAACGTTTGGAGGCTGCTGTTCACAGAAAAGGGTGTGTGAGGAAGCCTGCGGAAGCAGATGCGCTGGCACGTGTGGACAAAAGTGACCATAGGCAGGAAGTTGAGCTATTTAACTCTCAAGACTTGGAGAAACCAGGTGAAGATGCAACCAGCAAGGAGAATATGTATGCATGAAGTCTCAGCTTTCAGCTGGAGGCTAGATCCCAAGATGACAGCCATGAGGAAACTTTTTTTAAAACTAAGCAAGAAAAGTCTTTAAAATAAGAGAAAGAAATCATAAATGTAGACCTATCCTTGGCTAAAGGGGAAGTGGACTTTAAATTTTAAAAAGCTCATTTGCAATGCACTTGAATACTTCAAAAATTATTGTAGACACAGAATTTGTTATATTTTTGTGCTTAGTATTTAAACCTGAATATTGAAACTGTTTTCTTCCTTGTCTTTCTTAACGCTAATAGTCATTATATTTACCTGTTTTTAAACACAATGTGATAGTCAACAAATTACAGTTTTTCATTATTACTCATCTTCTGTACCCATGCATAACCACGATACATAGTTTCTTTTGTACTTGAATATACAAAACATGAACACAGTGCCATATGAATAATTTCACATACAGATTTTTTTCCTGAAGTCCTGTGGACTTGCAAAAATATATATATATTGCTTTGTTAATTTGTTTTTATATTTCATATATGGAATAAAGGAATATGATCTCCTGATTTTGGTCTCATTTATTAACTCTTTGAATGATGCTAAAGATTATCATCTCATAATGAGGGAACTTAAATCTAATTCATTAAGAAAATAAAACAAGACCCTGATATTTCCACTCTGTTACTTCAGGATTTTGGAATGGGGTGGAAGCTAACTTAGATGAATTTATTTTCTGTAGCCTTGGACACAAATGTTTTTCAGCAGATACATTGTGATTTTTATATTACATTAATTTTAACTAATTTTAAAAGCAATAAATGTTCATTGTCGAAAACACAGGAAAAATATAATGGGAAAAAATACTTATACTCCAGCCATCCTGGGATAAGAGCCATTAGCACTCCAGTGTCTATAACGTAGACTGTTTTCTGTGCATACATATATACATTTTATATAATTGGAATTATACTAAACATAGCCTTATAAAATTTGCTTTTTTACCTGTAGAATGTCTCTTAGCTTCTTACCTATCCTATCTTATCCTGGTAGATGGACCGCTATCTAGTATGGTTAACATTTAGAAGCAACTTATAAAACATGTTGGTAAGTATAGCATACCCAGAAAAATATTTTAAATACTTCAGATACAGGATTTTCCCTTTCACTTTGTTTAAAACAACAAATACCCACCTTGAAAAGAGTAGAAATTTTTTAAAAAGTAAAAAGTTCATAAAACAGCCTCCACCTCAAAAACACATTTATAGTATATATAGTGTTCTTAAAGTTCTGAAAGAGGGCCAGTCACAGTGGCTCACACCTGCAATTATAGCACTTTTAGAGGCTGAGATGGGAGGATTCGTAAGGCCAGGAGTTTGAGACCAGCCTGGGCAATGTAGTGAGACCCCCATCTCTTAGAAAAAAAAATTAGCCAGGCATGTGGTACACACCTGTAGTTTCAGCTACTCAGGAGGGGGAGGCAGGAGGATGTCTAGGGCATAAGATTTCAAGGTTACAGTGAATTCAAGGTTACAGTGAGCTATGATCATGTCACTGTATTCCAACTGGGTAACTGAATAAGACCCTGTCTCAAATACATAAAAGTTCTGAAAGAGCCAGATTATAATAGTATTTGACCCTGTTTGACAAACAAGGAGGGAGATTTTTTTTCTTATTATTTTATATACATTTGTATTGCTTGACTTTCTTTCACTAATCGTGTACTACTTTGTAATTTATTTATTATTATTATTTTTTGAGACAGAGTCTCACTCTGTCACCCAGGCTGGAGTGTAGTGGTAAGATCTCAGCTTATTGCAACCTCTGCCTCCTGGGAGGCAGAATTCAAGCAATTCTCCTGCCTCAGCCCCCTGAGTACTTGGGACTATAAGTGCCACCACCACACCCAGCTAATTTTTGTATTTTTAGTGGAGACAGGGTTGTGCCATGTTGGCCAGGCTGGTCTTGAACTCCTGACCTCAGTTGATCCACCTGCCTCAGCCTCCCAAAGTCCTAAGATTACAGGCATGAGCCACTGTGCCCAGCCTGTAGTTTAAAATAAAATTTAACCAATTGTTTTTAAAGTGTATTCAAGTAAAATGAGAACTAAAAGTTTAAATTTTGTCTAGTTTATCAAATTGTTGGGTCCCAATGTCTTCCCAGTCCTCTTTGATTAGAATCTGCTTCCTTCATTCCTCTTTCAAGTACCTTTTCTGGCAACATTCAAAAACATAGATTACTATTAGAACTATTTCTTAAGGTCTTGATTCTCAAATCACTTTCAGCCTTCCAGTGCAGTTTTAAATTTCCCATGAGCATCATTTGGCTTCCAAGGTGGCAAAAAAAAAAAAAAAAGAAAAGCCTTGTGCTCCCCATTGTGTAAATGTAAAGAAGAAAATGGAGCTGACCCCCTCATGACCCCATTCCCATCATCCCAACATCCCATCATCCCATCATCCCAACATCCCATCATCCCAACATCCCAACATCCCATCATCCCAACATCCCAACATTCCATCATCCCAACATCCCATCAATCATCCCAACATCCTATCATCCCATCATCCCATCATCCCAACATCCCAACATCCCATCATCCCATCATCCCAACATCCCATCATCCCATCATCCCATCACCCCAACATCCCATCAATCATCCCAACATCCTATCATCCCATCATTCTAACATTCCGTCATCCCATCATCCCAACATTCCATTATCTCAACATCCCATCATCCTATTCTGCCATCCTGCTACATGCACTTTCTCCTCCTTAGCCTCTTTCAAAATAACCAGCTCGGTACTAAGGCAACAGAGTCAAATAAGACTTCCATCTATGGCTTCATAGGAACCTGAACACTTCCTTTGAGAGCTGCTGGGAAAGTCTCTGCCCCTGGACCTTTACTCTGTGTGCCCTGGGCTTTATTAGTCAGTGCTGAGTTTCATAACTGCCACATACCTATCCCTGTGATTTGCCTGAGGTCAACACAGTCCTACCCTCTTCTTACATCATTTTCCCTGTAGAGGAATGTTGCTAATATTTAGTATTTGATGCAATGGAAATTCTCAATAATGGGATAATCTTTTAATAGTGTCTTCTAAATGAGGTCAAATCTGTGGGGATGTGACCATGAGCCAAATAGCAGTGTCCATCTGGCTATGTTAAACAGACAGCAAGGACTATTATGGGTAAACATAGTTCTTGGTGACACGTCGGGTTCTTACAAAACAAATCCTTTTCTGAACGATCGGAGACTTACCAATTCTAAAGGGTGGGGAAAAAGAATCTTGAAAATGTCTCATGCTGGCCATGCCTCTGCCACTACCCTGGAATGCCTGAGAACAAGAATGAGCACCGCCTGGCCTGCTGAGTTTTGTGAGAGGTCCCAGGACTGAATCGCTTTTGTGCTCATTGTTCCAATGATAAGCAGTCCCTGAACCTAACTTTATCAAAGGGCCAACTTCACATCTTATTTCCCACAGTTTGGAAGGAAAATATGAATAACCTCAATTTTGCAAGAGAGATTGGTATGATAAAAATGGAATAGAAGCAAAAGGGTGCACCTCAAATAACTGACACTTTCTTTTTTTAAGTCTCTCAGAGAATGATTTGTCTGAAAATACTTTTTAAAAAATGATGCCCTAGTCCCTGCGTTCCTCCACTTTCACCAAAGAAATGTAAACTTGTCTTTACTTTTTGAGGACTGCTGATTGTGTTGGAAACATGCAATTTTTTAGATGACAAATTCCCAGATTTATTATTAGTCAGTTTGTATATGTGAATAACTAAAAAAAAGCAGAATGTTAGTCACGAGAAAGAAAGAAATATGCACTGGGCCAAACAGAGATTTCCAGAAGGTGAGATGTGTGTTCCACTAAGAGAGGGTTTTGCCCAGTGCAGTGGCTCACTCCTGTAATGCCAATACTTGGAGAGGCCAAGAGTTTGAGACCAGCCTCTGCAAGACAGGAGGACCTTATCTCCACAAAAACTACAAAAAATTAGCTGGACATTGTGGCACGCACCTGTAATTCCAGCTACCCAGGAAGCTGAGGAGGGAGGACCGCTTGAGCCTGGGAGATCAAGGCTGTGATTGCACCACTGCACTCCAGCCTGGGCTACAGAGTGAGACCTTGTCAGGAAGAAGAAAGGAGAAAGGAGAAGAAAGGAGAAAGGAGAAAGGAGAAAGGAGGAGGAGGAGGAGGGGGAGGGGGAGGGGGAGGAGGAGGAGGGGGAGGAGAAAGAAGAAAGAAGAAAGGAAGAAGGAGGAGGAGGAGGAGGAGAAGAAGAAGAGGAAGAAGAAGAAGAGGAGGAAGAAGAAGAAGAAGGAGAGGAGGAAGAAAAAAGGAGGAGGAGGAGGAGGAGGAGAAGAAGAAGAGAGTTTTGGTAGATGCTGAATACATTTCTAGTTTCTTAGTACGTCACAGGTAGGGGAACCATGTTCCAAAGTGTGATCATTAGTAATGAATTTATTATTAAATCCAAGAATATCCAAGATTTCCTAGAAATGATTAAATCATAGTGTGCCCACGTGACCAGGAGAGAACAGCAGCCGGACAAGGAACCTGCTTCCCAGAAAGAAAAACAACCACGGTTAGCAGATTTTCACAGTATCAGTTAAATAGTCTGCCCAGAAACTCCCTGGATGCCTCCTCAGCTAGGACACTGCCAAAGATTTCAAACTTGCTGAATAAAAATAATCCCAGCACTTTGGGGGGCCAAGGTGAGAGGACTGCTTGAGCTCAGGAGTTTGAGACCAGCCTGGGCAATATAGGGAGACCATGTCTCTCCAAAAAATAAAAAAAATTGCAGGGCATGGTGGCATGTGTCTATAGTCCCAGGTACTCAGGAGGCTGAGGCGAAGGATCACTTGAGCTCAGGAGGTCAAGGCTACAGTGAGCAATGAACTTGCCACCATACTCTAGCCTGGGCAACAGAGCAAGACATTGTCTCAAAAAAAAAAAAAGATAATATCAATGTATAAATGATGGCCAGCAGCAATGAAGTTTACTACATGCGAGGCACTTTTCTTTGTGCTTTATAGGTGTTATCCCCATTTTATGCTCCTAAGCACCCCTGAGGTGCATGCATGCTATTATTATTCCCATTTCTCGGATAAAGAAACAGAGGCACAGAGAGACCAACTAAATTGTTCAAGGACAGTCAGATAATAATCATAAAGCCTGAATTTGAACCCATGCATTCTAACTCACACTGTCCATATTTCAGCCCCTAAAAGGGCATTCTTGCATTCAGAAAGGAGTCCAGGTGAGGTGATGCCAGCTGCGTCATTTGCATTCATGGCTGTTTCTTTAGTTGAGGGAGGAGAATTGAAAGTCAGCATTTCTTCTGGGTTTTTCTTCACACTCCAAATTGTAATGTAATGCATCATCCTACTCTGCAGCTGCATCATCTCCTACTCTTTCCTGTGGTTACAGCACCATTGGAGTAATGCTACCTAATGTCATTTATATTAAGAGGAAATGGAAATGGTAAGAGTCCTTTTTAAAAAAAAATTTTTTTTTGAGACAAGGTCTCACTCTGTCACACAGGCTGGAGTGTGGTGGCGTGATCACAGCTCACCGCAGCCTCAACCTCCCAGGCTCAAGCAATTCCCTTGCCATTGCCTCCTGAGTAGCCTGTGGTCCCAGCTGGAGGTGCACCACCACACCCAGCTGATTTTCTTTTAATTATTTGTAGACATTGGGTTCTGGCTATGTTGCCCAGGCTGGTCTCGAACTCCTGGCTTCAAGCGATCCTCCCACCTCAGCCTCCCAAAGTGCTAGGATTACAGGCATCAGCCACTGCCTGGCAAGAGTCTCTTCTTTCCCTTTGCCCTTTCCCTCTTGGTCTGGTTTTCTGAGGTCCATTTCGGCAGAAGGTCTACTTTTGCGTGTATCAGTAATGATCCTGAATGAGTGACTATGAAATTCAACAGCATTCAAATCAGTCCTGTCAGCTCTGACCTTTGCTATATAGAGAAATTCTGCTTGCAAGATGAATGAGAAGGAACTATACCAGAGAGAGACAAGGAAATAAGAAAAAATAGAGAATGTAGACACTTTGTCAACCAAGGGGAGGGAGAAAGGGGCAGAAAACAAAAGATAACGATATAAGAGAATCAAGGCAAGTAACAGCTAGAAAAAAGTCAGTTTGCAGGAGGCGGAGGCTGCAGTGAGCCGAGATGACACCACTGCACTCTAGCTTGGGCAAAAGAGCAAAATTCCATCTCAAATATAAAAATAAGGGGGGGCAGTTTGTTCTAGTAAGAACATGCAAAATGTTTCAAGGTAGAATATATTCAGTTAATCAGTTCTTCCATTGTTAGACACCATGATTTATGTAAGGCATTTCTGAATATTTATTACGAAAAATTTTCATCTAACTCTTGCTGTTAGTTGTGTTTGAAGAGCCAGAAAAGCTACAGAAGATATAATACAGAAACCATGTAATAAAGAAAAGCTACAGAAGAAAAAATACAGAAACCATAGACAATGGTAACTAGAAAACTAGGGAAACCCATTACTTTTATCATATACTAAAACTGATTTTTTTTTTTTTTGAGATGGAGTCTTGCTCTGTTGCCCAGGCTGGAGTGCAGTGATGCCATCTCAGCTTACTGGAACCTCTGCCTTCCAGGCTCAAGTGATTCTCATGCATCAGCCTCCCAAGTAGCTGAGACTACAGGCAAGCGCCACTGTCCCTAGATAATTTTTGTATTTTTAGTAGAGATGAGGTTTCACCATGTTGGCCAGGCTGGTCTCAAGCTCCTGGCTTCAAGTGATCCACCAGCCTTGGCCTCCCAAAGTGCTGGGATTACAGGTATGATCCATGTACCCGGCCTGAAACTGAATTTTTAATTTACCCTTTACAGGGTAACTGGTCAACAAAATATTAAATATTGGTAAGCACTGCTAAAAGTTGTTTTCAACATACATGCTCATGACAGTAATGGTTATCGCTTTTGCCTTTATTATGTACCAGGTGCCATGCCAAACCTCACATGGATTTTCTCCTTGGACCTCACATAATGGCCCTATAAATATTATCAGGCCAAACCTGAGGACCAGAGTGGTCAGATAACTCGCCCAAGGTCACAAAGCTAGTAGGAGGCAAAGCTAGGATTTGAACCCTGATTTACCTGCCTTTCGAAGCAGTATTTTTCACTTCTGTACTCCACTGAAGCCTTTAAATCAATGGGTCTCAAATCATATGAATAAAAAGTGGCAGACAGGTTGTTTTCCACACACAGACCCAGGCCTCTACCTCAGAGTCTATTTCCAAAGGTCTAGATGCGACTCGGAGAGGAACATTTTCTTTCTTTTTTTTTGAGATGGATTTTCATTCTGTTGCCCAGGCTGGAGTGCAATGGCATGATCTCGGCTCATTGCAACCTCTGCCCCTAGGGTTCAAGTGATTCACCTGCCTCGGCCTTCCAAGTAGCTGGGATTACAGGTGCACACCACCATGCCCAGCTATTTTTTGTATTTTTAGTAGAGATGGGGTTTCTCCCTACTGGCTAGGCTGGTCTCAAACTCCAGACCTCAGGTGATCCACCTGCCTCAGCCTCCCAAAGTGCTGGGATTACAGGCGTGAGCCACCGCGCTCGGCCAAAGGAAGAGCATTTTCATAAGCACCAGCGGTAACTCAGACCGAGACTGAGCAGCACTGCTCTGGACGCTTTTATGCAACAGTCTCGACAAACCTGCATGGACAGAAATCCACTTGGCCTTTGTCACAAATGCTATTTTATGAATAACAGAATCATTAGTCCTGTTACAGTTACCCAAAAACTAAGATGGTAGAAAAGGAGAATGGAAAGGACCTCACGTAATAGCCCTGTAAAGTCAGTAAGAGAGATTCCTTAAAGTCGGTCAGAAAGATTGGAGATTCCTCCAACAGTTACGTACCCTTACTTCCTACCCTGGCCCTACACAGACCAGTGAAATAGCTAAATTTGTCTTTGCCATCTTTACCCCTCAGTCTACTTTGGACAATGTCTCCCCAGCTGCCGGTCGACTTCATTACTGCATGGAATCCACACCAAGATGCTAGACAACACTCTCAACTCCCAACTTTCCCTCCAGCCTCAGTCCGCTTACTTATCAAAGATGTTACCCTTGACCAAGACACTGATAGGTTAATAAGATAAAAGAAACCATTCTAAGGCAATACTTTCCCATTTTCCCACTTCCCAATTCTCTTATAACACAATATATTCATGACCCAAAGACGCCAGGCATGTCTGCAGAAAACTTTTTTTTTTTTGAGACAGAGTCTCCCTCTGTCACCCAGACTGGAGTGCAGTGGCGCGATCTCAGCTCCCTGCAACCTCCACCTCCGGGGTTCAAGTGGTTCTCCTGCCTCAGCCTCCTGAGTAGCTGGAATTAAAGGCACACGCCACCATGCTCGGCTAAGTTTTGTATTTTTAGTAGAGACGGGGTTTCACCATGTTGGCCTCGTGATCTGCCTGCCTCGGCCTCGCAAAGTGCTGGGGTCACAGGTATGAGCCACTGCATCCGGCCAGAAAACTTTTTTTTTTCTTTGAGACAGTCTCACTCTGTCACCCAGGCTGGAGTGCAGTGGAGCAACCTCAGCTCACTGCAACCTCTGCCCCCTGGGTTCAAGCAATTCTCGTACCTCAGCCTCCCAAGTAGCTGATATTACAGGCGCCTGCTACCACGCCTTGGCTAATTTTTGTATTTTTAGTAGAGACAGAGTTTCACCATGTTGGCCAGGCTGGTCTCCACCTCCTGACCTCAGGTGATCTGCCCCGCTTGGCCTCCCAAAGTGTGAGGATTACAGGCGTGAGCCACCGTGCCTAGCCTGCAGAAAACTTTTAATGAGCGATTCTAATTGTGGATATTTCAGGCACTGGTGGCAGGCCAGTGGGGGAGATATTTTTGGTCAGATGCGTCTTTTGATGCCTCATAAATCAGGCTGCCTAGACAGCTTCCTAATTTTCCTTTAGGCAGTGCCAGTCCTGGACACACACTCCATTGTATCCCCTCAGAGGCTTGAGAAGTAAGGAGAAAGGTGAACAGGAAGTGACATTAAGAAAGGAAAACATGGAGGGCAGCTTAACTTACACTCTCTCAAAAATGTAGATTCAAGCCACAAATAAAATAAGAGAAATCCACATGGACTCCACACTTGTCCTTCCCATTCATGTGAACGAGAAATAAAATAAAATCCAGGATAGTATTTTTGTTGTTGTTGTTACACATGGGGAGAAAAACCAAGGAGACATATACAGCTTGCACCACAGCAAACAGAATTCCTTAACATCAGAAACACTCTTCCGTACCAACACTCTCTTATACATGGAGGCTTGCTGGGCAGTGACCTTCAGTGACCTAGAGAGCTTTTCATACCAACTGAGAATACACAACTGGATATTTTTATCCGCATGTTCTCTGCCTCTCTGATAAATGTTATACTAATCAGTTGGAAGCAAAAATACAGTGAATGCATTTTTTCAAATAATATTTATAAGTATACTTAATTTGCATGCCCCCAAATTTTGTAGGTTTCACCAAATGCTTCAGAAGAGAAGACTAAGTTTAGGAACAACCTGCCCCTCCAAGTTTCCACATGCCCCCAGATATTATCCTACCAGAACTGGCTAAAGGCTCTCTGAGAAGTAGTGTTTAAAGCCTCATGTTGGCCAGGCTGGTGGCTAATGTCTATAATCCCAGCACTTTGGGAGGCTGAGGCAGGAGGATCCCTTGACCCTGGGAGTTCAAAACCAGCCTGGGCAACATAGGGAGATCCCATTTCTACCAAAAATTTAAAAATTAGCCGGGCATGGTGCCATGCCACCTATGGTCCCAGCTATTTGGGAGGCTGAGGTAAGAGGATTGCTTGCTTGAGTCCTGGAGGTCATGGCTGCAGTGAATCTTGATCATGAACTTTGGATCCTGCCCATAATCAGCCTAGGCAACAGCATGAACCCGTCTCAAAAAAATAAAAATAAAAGTTGACTTTTCAGGATTCAATAGCTTTATGAAATATCTTCTCTTTTTGTAAACACAAAATAACATACATGTAAAAACAAAACAATAAATGCCTTACAACATGAAGAATAATCTGTAATCTTCATAAATGAATAAATAAATTTATAATTTATCCACTTTTTTTGAGACAGGGTCTTGCTCTATCATCTAGACTGGAGTGACGTGGTGAGATCATAGCTCCCTGCAGCCTTAACCTCCTGTGGCTCAAGTGATCCTCCCACCTCAGCCTCCCAAGTAACTGGGACTACAGGCATTCGCCACCATGCCTGGATCCCTATTTTTTTTTTTTAATAGAAGAGACAGATTCTCCCTATGTTGCCCAAACTTAATCTATAAATTTTTGTGGCTTTCTAACTTTCCCACTGCATAGATAGTTCACTATGTAAATTCCTTACTGAACTGACATGATTTAAGGAAAGACAGGGTTGGGATCAGCATTTTCAGAGGGTAAAACACCATCACAATCATCATCTCAAGTAATCCTCAGAACAACCTTTGAAGTAGGGATTATTATTTCATTTCACAGATGAGGACCTCCAGATGAAGGGAAGTAAGGTAACTTGCCCTAGGCCAGACAGCTAGCACACTAGCAGAGCCAACACCTATAGGTGCTAAGTTAATGAATGAACCTATAGGTGCTAAATTAATGAATGAAGATCTACAATCCAACATTATGTCTGCCTGATTCTAAACCCTATGCACCTGCAACTACATCAGCCACTTTAAAGCTCTGAGCTCCCTTCACAGCATCTTTTTTCGGACTGTAGATCTCCGTTAGTTTACACCTATTTCTTCTCAGCCTCCTGTGTGATAGGTCCAGTTCTAGGTTCTGGAGATACAGCAGCTCACGACACCCAATCCCTACTCTGTATTATACACTCTCCATTCTAGTGGGGGAGGTCCTTCAGAAGATCATTCTAATAATCCCTGCTTTCTCCATTGTGGGGCTTCTTTACGGAGCACTCAATGCCCTAAATGGATTCAGATAAGTATTTTGTTTCTATCACTAAAGGGAAAATTCAATACAAGAGACCCCATCATCTTGATTGTATTGAATACTGTATTCCCCCCAGGTGACTTGAAAGCAGTAAATGACTAAATCCTCCAGAGCAGAAAGCTGTTATAACTGGATAACAGCCACAAAACAGGAGTTTCTGAGTTTCACTTAACGCCCAAGGGGGAAGCCGCAGAATTCTTCCTCCACCACCCGTTACCGAGCTGACAAGGTCCTGCTCTGTGCTGTACTCATTAATTTTCCTGTTGGCTTTAAAGATTTACAACAACCCCTGTCTGCCCCCCATGTGAGAAAATGTCAGGGATCCCCACCTGCCCAAGCCATGGAGTACTGGCTGGCTCTGTCCCCCACAAGCCTGCTGGGGGCTCCTCAACTCCTGTCATGGTAGCTTGGGAAGATTCACTTGCCACTGTGAGTAAACAGAAAAGAAAAAATAAATTCTAGGCATTCTTTCAGGACTTTGGGAAGTTTCGGCACATTCCAGCTGCAAAGGAATTCCAGTCTCTCCACTCATGTCAAACTCCAGCCCCATGCATGTGTGCTCTGCACATTTAATAGACCAGAGCCTAGTAATTAACTCTATAAATTCTCTCCCTGGCGTATTTGCCATGAACTGCATGCTGTTTCTATAGGAAGGTCAACCTGGGATTTAGTGGGTGAGTCTCAGGCTTTGGGCAATGACAGATTTCAAAGGTCTGAAGCTTCTCAACATTAAGCATTGCTATTCCAGAGCAAGGAGCCAGCCGTCTGTGACCTGGAGAGTTTGCTGAAGATTTTATTCCTTAAGCTTAGGAAATTCACATCCATAACTATTTATGGTTGTTGTAAAGAGAAGTCTTCACTCCTTTCGCAGTCCAGAAAGCCAAATGTTTTTGTGTCTTTTTCTAGGTCCAAGGGCATCCTCCAAATCACCCCATTTGAGCCTCTCCTGTAAATCTCAAACTCACCTATAATTCCATTTAAGAAGGCTCACTTTCTGCTTACCTCCTAACTCTTCTCTGCCTGTTTCATTTTTTGTTGTTTTGTTTTGTTTTTGAGACAAAGTCTTGCACTGTCACCCAGGCTGGAGTGCAATGGCACGATCTTGGCTCACTGCAACCTCTTCCTCCTGGGTTTAAGCGAATTCTCCTGCCTCAGCTTCCCGAGTAGCTGGGATTACAGACAAACACCACCATACCCTGATAATTTTTTGTATTTTTAGTAGAGATGGGGTTTCACTATGTTGGCCAGATTGCTCGCAAACTCCTGACTTCCTGATCCACCTGCCTCAGCCTCCCAAAGTGCTGGGATTACAGGCATGAGCCACCACACCCAGCATCTATTTCTTCCTCTATAAAGGAAGGAAGGGCCAGACACGGTGGCTTATACCTATAATCCCAGCACTTTGGGAGACTGAGGCAGGAGGCTTGCTTGAGCCCAGGAGTTTGAGACCAGCCTAGGTAACAAAGTGAGATCCAATTTCTAAAAAAAAAAAAAAATTTAAGGCTGGGTGCAGTGGCTCATGCTTATAATCCCAGCACTTTGGGAGGCAGGAGGATTGCCTAAGATCAGGAGTTCGAGACCAGCCTGGCCAACATGGTGAAACCCTGTCTCTACTAAATGTATAAAAATTAGCTGGGCGTGGTAGTGGGTGCCGGTAATCCCAGCTACTCAGGAGGCTGAAACAGGAGAATCACTTGAACCCAGGAGGCGGAAGTTGCAGTGAGCCAAGACCACACCACTGCACTCCAGCCTGGGCAACAGAACAAGACTGTCTCAGAAAGAAAAAATAAAATAAAATAAAAATTAAGCCAGGCACGATGGCTCACACCTGTAATCCCAATACTTTGGGAGGCCAAGGCAGGCAGATCACCTGAGGTCAGGAGTTCAAGCAGCCTGGCCAACATGGTGAAACCTTGTCTCTACTAAAAATACAAAAATTAGCCCGGCGTAGTGGCACATGCATATTTAATTCCAGCTACTTGGGAGGCTGAGGCAGGAGAATCGCTTGAATCCAAGAGACAGAGGTTGCAGTCAGCCCAGATTGCACCATTTCACTCCAGCCTGGGCAATAGAGTGAGACTCCATCTCAAAAAAAAAAAAAAAAATTAGTCAGGCGTAATGGTGCATGTTTATAGTCCCAGCTATTCTAGAGGCTGAGGTAGAAGGATCCCTTGAGCCCAGGAGTCTTTGAGGTTGCAGTGAGCTGTGACGGTGCCACTGCACTCCAGTCTGGATGACAGAGTGAGACCCTATCTCTAAAATAATAACAATAATAATGAAGGAAGGGAGAAGAATAAAAAGACCAACAAAAGCAGTTGCTTCAAGTTTTCTTAAGGGCAAGATTAAAAAAAAAAAAAAAACATCATTAAGAAGTGTTCCTGAGGCTAGGCACAGTGGCTCACACCCATAATCCCAGCACTTTGGGAGGTCTAGGTGGGCAGATCACTTGACGTCAGGAGTTCAAGAACGGCCTGGCCAACATGGTGAAACTTCGTCTCTACGAAAAATACAAAAATTAGCTAGGCGTGGTAGAAGGCACATGTAATTCCAGCTACCTGGGAGGCTAAGGCCAGAGAATCACTTGAACCTGGGAGGCAGAGGTTGCAATGAGCTGAGATCACAACACTGCACTCCAGCCTGGGCGATAGAGCGAGACTTCGTCTCAAAACAAACAAAAAAAGCCAGGCACAGTGGCTTACACCTGTAATCCCAGCACTTTGGGAGGCCCAGGCACGTGGATCACCTGAGGCCAGGAGTTCGAGACCAGCCTGAGCAACATGGTGAAACTCTGTCTTTATAAAAAGTAAAAATAAAAATACATTTAAAAAAGAAGACGACAAAGTGTCTCTGAGGCCAGGCATGGTGGCTTACACCTGTAATCTCAGCACCTTGGGAGGCTAAGGTGGGAGGATCACTTAAAGCCAGGAGTTTGAGACCAGCCTCAGCAATATAGTGAGGCTCTCTTTATTTTATTTATTTATTTATTTTTGAGACTGGGGCTCACTCTGTTACCCAGGCTGGAATGCAATGGCACCATCTCAGCTCACTGTGACCTCTGTCTTCCAGGTTCAAGTGATTCTCCTGCCTCAGCCTCCCAAGTAGCTGGGATTACAGACATGCGCGACCACGCCCAGCTAATATTTTTTTATTTTAGTAGAGACAGGGTTTCACCATGTTGGCCAGCTTGGCCTCGAACTCCTGACCTCAAGTGATCTGCCTGCCTCGGCCTCCCAAAATGTTGGGATTACAGGTGTGTAATACCATGCCCAGTCAAGACTCTGTCTTAAATAAATAAATAAATAAGCAAGCTGGGTGGTGGTGTGCACCTGTAGTCCCAGCTACTGGGGAGGCTCAGGTGGGAGGATGGCTTGAGCCCTGGTGCTTGAAGCTGCAATGAGCAGTGATAGCATCACTGCACTTCAGCCTGGGCAACAGAGGGAGATTCCAGAAGGAGGAGGAGAAAGGGCAGGAGGAGGAAGAAGAGGAGAAGGGGAAAGAGAAGAAAGAAAAAGAAAAAAGAGGATGCGAGGCGGAGGGAGGAGAAGGAGAAAGAGAAGAAGGAGGAGGAGGAGGAGAGAACGGAAGAAGAGAGATGAAAGAAGTAGTGTCCCTGAGCATCTTAAACTGGTGCAAATTGAGGCTACTATTCCTGGGAGTCCAGAGTGCCGACCTTGCTAACATGGCAGAGATCATTACTGCGCTCTACAAAGAGAAGCCATTCCTTTACAGCACCACAGATTAAGCACTTAATTCCTTCCATATACAATGTAAGTGTCCTCATACCAATAGTTTGGAATGGAAAAACTAAGGGGTGGAAGAGGAGAAAAGACTAACACAATTCAAACACCAGCCAAGAGAGGCCTGACTGGGGACATAAGGCCAACAAGCACTCATGTGGTGCCCTGGGAGAAACGCCATCAGTAAGTTACAAGTCGGTGCTGAAGAAGCCCCGAATGAGGCTGTGGAAGGCATCCTAGAGAAGGTGATCTGAACTAGGTCTAGCATCAGCATCCCCGGTTTGAATCTCACTAGGTAAGGGGGACAGAGTTCCCTGTTGTGGTTTATAACAACTGTCATAACAGACACCCAGACTCCCCTGCAATCCAAATCCTGTTGTCACTGAGGTCTGCTTTATATGAGTTATCTTCACAATTTGACGGTGACCTCTAAGGCAGATGCTATTATTATTATTCCCATTATACACATGAGGAACGGAAGCTCAAGAAGTAGGCTGTTGTATCACTGTTATTAAGTGACCCATCCAAAGTGCAAGCCCAGGTCCGCGCCCCGGAGTCAGTGCCCTCAGTCATCACACTGAAACACCTCTTCCTGAGCGCACGCTTCCTCGGTCCGCAGAGGCAGCTAATGGCCCTGGCTTCCCCTGGATCTCTCTCTTCCCTCTGGATCATTTGCTGGAATGCTTTGGGAATAGAGGCCTGAGACAATGAATTGGGTTAGGAGCTGTAGGTAACTCCCTACAGCAGCAGTTCCCAACCTTTTTGGCAACAGGGACCGGTTTCATAGAAGACAATTTTTCCACAGACACAGGGCAGGGGTGTGTGGGGGGCGGTGGGTTGGTGATGGTTTTGGGATGATTCAAGTGTGTCATATTCTTGTGCATGTTATTTCTACTATTATTGCATTGTAATATGTGATGGAATAATTATATAACACACCATAATGTAGACTCAGTGGGTGCTCTGAGCTTGTTTTCCTGCAACTAGATGGTTCCATCTGGGGTGATGGGAGACAGTGACAGATCATCAGGCATTAGATTCTCATAAGGAGCAGGCAACCTGGATCCCTCACATGTGCAGTTCACAGTAGGGTTCATGCTCCTATGAGAATCTAATGCCACCACTGATCTAAGAGGAGGCAGAGCTCAGGCATTAATGCAAGTGATGGGGAGTGGCCTTAAATACAGAAGCAGGTTAGCCTGCTTGCTGCCACTCACTTCCTGCTGTGTGGTCTGGTTCCTGATGGGGGTTGGGGCCCTCTGCCCTACAGCTAGTCACCATCAGCAGCAGAAGGTTTATCATTCTTTCTTTCTTCCTGCTAAGGCTGAGAAAGGTGAGTGCCCTTCAATCTTAAAAAAAAAAAAATAATAACTGACTGTAGGAAATGCTGTCACCATGGTCCTGTTACCTGATAGTATCCCCTATAGAAGAGGTCTGGGTGGATTTGTGGTACTCCAATTGCCTGAAAAGGAAACCAAGGATTAGGATAACAGCCAGTAGGTAACAATGCGCAATTATATGACTGTTGTTGTACATAGTCTCTTCTCTTCCTTCATTCATACTGTGCTAGCTCTTTGAGGGAGAAGTTACATTTGCTTTGTTCACATTGCATCCCTAGGCACAGCACATTGCCTGGCATATTGTAGGTGCTCAAACAATATTCATTAAATGAATAATTAGATGATGTCTTCAGATTACAAAAGCATGGCCAACTGTTCTTAACAAACTTTTACTGAAAAGCTCCTACATAAAAAAAAAAAAAACAAACAAAAAAAAACAGCATAATGGAGAAGTTACGTACATGAAATTTACAGCCAGATTGCTTAGGTTCAAACACTGGCTCTGTCACTTCCCAGTTGTGTGACCCTGGGCTAGCCAACTAAGCTTTCTGTATTTTAGCATCCCAGTCTCTAAGTGGAGAAGATACTAGCACCTATCTCACAGGGTTGTCGTGAAGATGAAGAGGATGAATATAGGTAAAGTATTTAGAACAGTGCCTGGTATATAATCCATAGATGTTTGCTACAGTGATGATAATGATGTGCCAGGCTGGTCAGGGCACTGGGGACACAAGAATAAAGAAGTCAGATAAGTCCCTACATGCATATAACTTAGACTCTAGTAAGAGAAACAAACAATCAACCTACAAACAAAATTTCAAAGAGTTGTAAACACTGAGAAGGAAATGATGCTTCCTTGCTGTCAAGAAACCCACACTGAAATGGAGTTTAGCACGCGGTGTTTATTAGACAGTGTCAACGTCAGTGGAGAGGAGGAGGAGGAACTGCAAGTGGGCAGAAAGAGAAGGTGAGCTGCAAAGCATGCCCTGTGATAGGCTCAGCCAACCCCAGGAGGAATGCAAAAGCAGAAGGACCCTTCAGGGTCATCTCAAGTTGACCTGAGGCGGGCAGGCCTTCAGATATCCCACTGGATGCTGACCACCCTAGGATGGGGCTGAACATCTGTACTTGGGAGTCATAAGAAAACCGATGATTTGTTGATTTGCTGTCGCTACATGATCATTCTCAGCACTCAGTGGTATAAAACCATTGATTTTTCCTCCCATTTGCAGATTGGCTGGGGTTCACGTGAGGCATCTCTGCTTCTGTGTGTGGGTCAGGTGTGCAGCTCTACGCTGTCTCTCATTCCCCTGGGACCAACAGGCCGGTCAGGCAATGGCTTAAAAGGAAGCACCGGAGGCCTTAGGAAGACATGGGGGCCGGGTGCGGTGGCTCACGCCTGCAATCCCAGCACTTTGGGAGGCTGAGGGGAGGAGGATCATTTGAGCCCAAGAATTTGACACCAGCCTGGGCAACGTGGTGAAACCCCGTCTCTACCAAAACATACAAAAATTAGCCAGGCCTGGTGGTATCACACACCTGTAGCCACAGCTACTTGGGAGCCTGAGATGGGAGGACTGACTGAGCCTGAGAAGTTGAGGCTGTAGGGAGCCGTGATTGTGCCAATGCACTGCAGTCTGGGTGACAGAGTGAGACCCTGTCTCAAAAAAAGAAAAAATTATGATAAATAAAAATGGGGGCTCATGATACACCTTTACTTCTGTCACTGCATTATTACCCAAAGCAAGTTACACGTCCAAGTCCCAAGGGCAGGAGAAGTATATTCTGCCTGAGATGACACCCTGGATGCAGGAAGTGGGAGAGAGGATATAAAATTGGGATTCATAATGTAGTCCGCTACAGATGTGACCAGGATAAGAATGTAGGCCAAGAACAGGGCCTTGGACAAATCCCCAAGATACCTCAGCATTTGCTGCTCAACTACAAGAGAAAAAACAAGGATTTACAAAGAGCAGCAAGTGCCACTGGAGAATAATTAAGAGAAATAAAAGAAAGCGATATTTCAGGAAGGATACTGTCAAATGTTGCTGAGAAGTGAAATCACATGTGAGCAGAGAAATGGCTACCGTAACTGGCAGCCTGATCGACGAATCCAGATTTCCTATGGCAAGGCAAGAGGACAGCTCAGAGGGCTTTCATCTCATCCTGGGTTCTCAGACAGCAAGAAGGCAAATTCTGTTTGGACAATGAAAAAAGACCCCCCTGTTCAGAAGAGGGGGATTAGGAAGGTGAGCAGTTGATGATGATAAGGTTGGAAAGGTTGTTGAAGGCCAAACTGTCAAAGCTCTTGAACACTTGGCTAAGGAGTGGGAACTTGGTCCATTGGGCAAAAGGGAATCATCCAGACCTCTCTGAGCAGAGAGTGATGTCTACCAAGTTTTGTTTCAGGAAGAAAATTCCAAATGCCATACAAGATGGCTTTGAGAGAGAAGAAAGTGGTTGCCAAAAAGCCAATTATCCCTGTTGTGTTGGCCTGGCCTCTTGCACAGAACTTAACCTCTCCAGAGGGCCTGGGGTCCTTTTATTCTAAGCTGCTGGTGCTTGCAGTTGTTGACATCTTTCTTTATTTTTTAGACAGAGTCTCACTCTGTCACCCAGGCTGGAGTGCAGTGGTATGATCTTGGCTCACTGCAGCCTCTGCCTCCCAGGTTCAAGCGATTCTCCTGCCTCAGGCTCCCAAGTAGCTGGGATTATAGGCATGCACCACCACATCCAGTTAATTTATGTATTTTTGGTAGAGATGGGGTTTCGCCATATTTGCCAGGCTGGTCTCGAACTTGTGGTCTCAAGAGATCCATCTGTCTCAGCCTCCCAAAACGCTAGGATTACAGGTGTGAGCCACCGTGCCTGACCAGTAGTTGGCATCTTTCTCGCCTGCTTCCTCCTTGCCTGACTGACCTGATTTATGATAACTTTCTAATCATAATCTGGGTCCTGACCCTCTGTTCCACTTTCCATCCCAGCACTCCCTCATTCAGGCAAAAAAGAGGTGCCTCCTTCCCTCTTGTGTTCATGTAGGAAACATCTCCACCCCTGGGCTGCAGGTGGTCATAAGGGAACCACAGCCTGGCTTGTTGGACCAGGCTCACAATTCCGGGCTGCTGCTCAGACCTGTCCCCCTGAGTTCCTGCTGCTCTCCTTCCCCAGGTCTCATTCCTGCCCACCTTCCCAGATTCCTCACAGCCTGCTAAACACCCATGGAGTTCAAAGCAGGTGACAGCACCTGACATAGCTGGCATAGGCTCTGTTCTTCCCCCTGCCTCTCCTCAGGTGTGGTATTAGAGAGATGTTCCACCTTCTGCAAATGCTGGTCCTATCTAAAGTCTCACTTGGCCCCTCCAGTGACTCTTAGCAGAAAGTTGGGGTGGGGAGAACATGTGAGCAAGCCCTGATCCTGAGAAGCAGTCACTACCTCCACTATGTGATGCCATCTGCCCCATTTTGCAAGATGCCTAAAAGAAAAATACGCCAACAAGTGTCTCACATAATGAAATATCACTATTAGAGTTACATAGTAATTTGACTTAGAAATGTTTTCCTGCATTCTCATGCCTGGGCTTCCAACAGATCTACAGCAGGATGAACAGGTGTTATTTCTACAACATAAGGATTACGTGAAATGAACCAGAATTAACATTGAGAAGTCATTATTGCATCTGTGCTAGGAATTTTCCTTGTTGATTTTATAGGGCCAGGAGACTTTTCCGTAGCACATACATCTTCAGTTGCTATGCGTGGCATTTTCCTGTTGTCCACCAGCCAAATATTCTTTAGCTGACTGGTTCCAGTGGGAAATGGAGAAAAGCATAAAAATGGAAATGAGGAAGTCATGACATCAGTGTTCAAATCACAAAAAGCAACACGGAAACAAATATTCTACTTTCACCTGGTTTGTGCTGTTAACAGATTGGATTTGGCAAAATCAGGAACTGCTCTTTTGTGTCATCGGCCATTAAGTAATAATTTGCTTTCCTCAATGTGGTGCCTCCCTTGCCAAGAGGGCTCATTGGGAAGTCTTTTCCTGTATAAAGGGACACATGCACTCTCTTGGATTCCATCACTGGGTTCAAGTTGCACTCCTTGCTACTGAGTCCTCTTGTGATCTCTGCTTCTGAGAGCAGCCATGCTGCCTGCCTGGTGACAGAGCCATTCTGAGCTTCCTGTTCTCACATTATGTTACATTATATTACATTATACAGGTCCAGAAACAGATTCTGCTCTCTGACTATTCCATTATTGGATTCATTTCAGAATTTGTGATGAACAGACTGGATTACTGTGCCCAACAGGAACTAGTGTCTTTAGTCTCAGGCTCCATGCTGCTACCTCCCATCATGGCCCCCCCACCCCCACCTGCAAAGCTTCATGCGCTCTGATGTCCTTTGTTTCTCTGGCAGTTAGTCACCAACATATCATAGTCATTTTTTTGCCATTGTGAACAGTGCTGCAATTAATATTCTTGTGCATGTGTCTTTATGATAGAATGATTTATAGTCTCATAATGGGATTGCTGGGGTGAATGGTAGTTCTGTTTTTAGCTTTTTGAGGAATTGCCACACTGCTTTCCACTGAATGACCCATATGGGATTGCTGGGTTGAATGACCCACAATGGGATTGCTGGGTTGAATGACCCGCAGTGGGATTGCTGGGTTGAATAGTAGTTCTGTTTTTAGCTTTCTGAGGAATCACACTGCTTTCCATTGCAGCACTATGCAGAACAGCAAAGACATGGGATCATCCTAAATGCCCATCAATGACACATTGGATAAAGGAACTGTGGTACATACACACCACGGAATACTATACAGCCACAAAATAAAAGAACCAGATCATGTCTTTTGCAGGAACATGGATGGAGCTGGAGGCCATTATCCTTAGCAAACTAACACAGGAACAGAAAATCAAATACCACATGTTCTCACTTATAAGTGGGAGCTAAATGATGAGAATCCATGAACACAAAGAAGGGAACAGCAGACACTGGGGTCTTTTTGAGGGTAGAGGATGGGAGGAGGGAGAGAAGCAGAAACTAACTATTGGGTACTAGGCTTTGTACCTGGGTGATGAAATAATCTGTACAACAAACCTTGTGACACAAGTTTACCTATGTAACAAACCTGCATATGTACCCCTGAACCTAAAACAGAAACTTTTTCTTAAAAAAAAAAAAAAAGAGTTCTTAGAGGTACTCTGCAATACCTTTGTCAAAGGACAGTTCATAGCCATTTCTCCACTGAATCTCCATACTGTTGGCATAGGTTATATTTCATAGTTCTTTCTAGAAAGAAAGAACTTTGTTGGACTAAACTTGTATAAGTCTCTAAAACATTAGTAGAGGAGCTAGCCAAAGGAGCATACCATTGTCATGCTCGAAGCTGCCACCTAGACTCTGTCCTTTGGGTCCCTGAGGGGACATGGGCCGACTGACTGTCTTGTAGCCTCATGTCCTTGAGTGTGTTATTGGCCCTTCCTAAATGACTCCTATCCCTACTATTGCATCCAGATGAAACAAAGATGCATTAGTAACACTGGCCCTTAGTCTCTCTCAGCTCCCGGGGTGTACCATTCCCTCAATCCCTACCATGCCCTGGGTTATATTTGCAAAGGAATCGAGGTCCGTGACTACAGCCTATGTAAGAGTCAAGTCACTCAAATATCTATGAAGCACCTTTTAATGCCCAGTACCAAGGAGTTCCTGGCACTCAGCTATCATCACTAGTCTCAACAGGAATCCCTGGAAGGGTGATTACCTCCATGCTTTTCACAGCCCCCTTGACCTCCAATAACTGTGGTGCAATAGTGAGTGATCGTAGACCATAGAATAGAGCAAATCTAGGCCACAGATGACCCCGAGGCAGACGCAGTGCATCTGACTCTTTCATCCTTCCTCCATCCTTCAAAAGGTTCAGAGTAAACAATGCCTTTATGTTATGGTCATTATTCTGTGATTTCCTTCTCTGCTTTATTACCTCATGTCTGTTGCTTCAACTATAAACACAGACCAAATGCCAAGAAAGAGAGTAAAGTCACCAGGAAACCCAGCTCCAGTGCCAGACCCACCTTTTGCCCTTGGACTGCTGCTGTGTTTGTTTAAGGACGGCAGGAAAAGGGCGCACACATGGATGAGTGCTCATTTGCTTCCTGCTCTGCTAGGTATTAAACCTCAGAAACTAGGGCAAGTCTCAGTCTCCCTCACTATAGCCAACTGACTAGAACATTAACATCCAGCTTAACATCTGATATGGTTTGGCTGTGTCCCAACCCAAATCTCATCTTCAATTGTAGCTCCCATAATTGCCCCGTGTTGTGATAGGGACCTGGTGGGAGATCACTGATTCATGGGGGCGGTTTCCCCCATACCATTCTCATGGTAGTGAATAAGTCTCACAAGATCTGATGGTTTTGCAAAAGGACACCCCTTTTGCTTGGTTCTCATTCTCTGCTTGCCTGCTGCCATGTAAGACATGCCTTTCACCTTCTGCCATGATGTGAAGCCTCCCCAGCCATGTGGAATGGTGAGTCCATTAAACCTCTTTTATAAATTACCCAGTTTCAGGTATGTCTTTATCGGCAGCATGAAAACAGACTAATACAACGCCCAATGAGCATTTGCCTCCTCTCTTCTTTTTTCTCATCTCCTCCCAAGTTCCTGTGAGCTAAACAACATAATGTAACAAGCAAGAAGTATATGTTGTAGAGATTTCTCTTGTTTATGGTTCTCATAGAAAAAATACTGTTGGCCGGGCATAGTGGCTCACACCTGTAATCCCAATGCTTTAGGAGGCCAAGGCAGGTGGATCACAAGGTCAAGAATTTGAGACCAGCCTGACCAACATGGTGAAATGCCGTCTGTACTAACAATACAAAAATTAGCTTGGTGTGGTGGTGTGTGCCTGTAATCCCAGCTACTCAGGAGGCTGAGGCAGAAGAATCACTTAAACCCAGGAGGTGGAGGTTGCAGTGAGCCAAGATTGCACCACTGCACTCCAGTCTGGGAGACAGAGTGAGATTCTGTCTCAAAAAAAAAAAGAAAAAATATTGTTGGTTATCTTAACCCGCATGTAACTTATAATAAAAAAGATTCCTGTCAAATAATTCTCCCTTAATAAATTCCCTTTGCCATTATAAACTAAGACATGACATTAAAGAATTAATACCCAGACAATACAACATTTGTGTGCTTTTTAATTAGCGTACTGCTTTTGTTCACGTACGTTCCTGTGGTCACACACCACTTTCCACTCAAACCTGAAAAAAATACTACATGAGATGAAAAAAATTTTTTTTACCAATGTGTCCATATTTGTGCTCCCTTAAAAAAATTGTTTTTAAACCTCTTAGCAAGGAGTTTTGAGGTTATCTCAGGACAATAGCTAATTTATGAAGTCCTAGACAATTATAACAACAATAAGTCTTTGTGCAAACTTTTGGCATACTACAGGTTTAGGGCTAAAAAAAAAAGAGAGAGAGAGAATGTGTCAGATCCAGCAGAGACCACTGTCATTTTGGTCCCGTCTAATCCCCATTATGAAGTGATTTTTATCAAACTGGGAAGTGATCATCTGGCGGCATAAACGACAGTGGAGAAACAAATTCAATACATCAGAGAGGTTATTCCATGTCATCGGCATGCTCAAACAAGAGAAACAGGGAACACTGGCTCTCATCAATCCTTCGTTTCCGGCCAAAGGCCTCTCAGGGCTGTTGGCTGCCGCATCAGATGTCTGGGATTGTGAAAGCAAAGAAAGTTTATGGAGCTGAGAGGGAACTTCTGATTTACCATAAAAAGGAGGTTTGAACTGGATAATGTGTTCAGTATTCTACATAATTACCTGATAATTATGCAATTATCTAATAATCATTATCTCCAATTTACATATGACACAACAAAGACCACGGAGAGTTGAAAAACTTGCTCACATCAGGCTGCAAGGAAATGATGGATTCAGAATGCCAATCTTCCCACCACACCCACGTCACAGAGAGGGCTGTGGACCTTTACCAGTGATTCCGTTTCAGTCCCCTAGGTTGCCCAGTCTGCGCACGATGTAGTAATCCGGCGACTCACAGCACGGCGCTCAAAAAGTTGAGAGTTGCGTAGTGATTCAGGAAGTTTTACTGAGCAGCTACTATGGGACAGGCACTGGTCCAGGTGCTAGGGAGACAGCAGTGAATGAAAAAAGCTTCTGACCTTGCTGAGTTTACGTTCTACTCAGTAGTAATACATAAATAAGTACATAATAATGTCAGGTAGTGATGAGTGCTATCAACATAGATAAGGAAGGGCAGGGATCAGTGGCTTATGCCTGTAATACCAGCACTTTGGGAGGCCAAGGTGGGAGGATCATTTGAGGCCAGAAGTTCAAGACCAGCCTGGGCAACATAGCAAGATTCTGTCTCTACAAAAAATAGAAATAAAAAATAGCTGCCTGGGATGATGTACATCCACGATCCTAGTTACTCGGAAGGCTGAAGACAGAGCAGCAGGAGGATCATTTGGGTGCAGGAGGTGGAGGCTGCAGTAAGCCAAGATTGTACCACTGCACTTCAGTCTGGGCTACAGAGCGAGACCCTATCTCTAAAAAATAAACAAATAAAATTTTAAATATAAAACTTTTTTTTTTTTTTGGAGACAGAGTCTCACTCTGTCACCAGGCACCAGGCTGGAGTGCAGTGGTGCAACCTCGGCTCACTGCAACCTCCGCCTCCCAGGTTCAAGCAATTCTCCTGCCTCAGCCTCCCGAGTGGCTGGGACTACAGCGCGCACCACCACGCCCAGCTAATTTTCTTTTGTATTTTTACTAGAGACGGGATTTCACCATGTTGGCCAGGATAGTTTTCATCTCTTGACCTCGTGATCCACCTGCCTCGGCCTCCCAAAGTGCTGGGATTACAGGCGTGAGCCACTGCGCCTGGCCTTAAATATAAAATTTAAAGGATACATTTGAGCAAGGACTGAAGGAAAAGAGGGGTGGGGAAGAAAGTAACCCATGTGATATTTGGGAAAGGGCATTTCAGGCAGAGGGAACACCAAAGAAGGGCCTAAGCAGGAAGCTCAGACAATTAAGGAATCGTTCTTAAGATACAGCGCTGGGCTGCATCAGAGCGAGCAAAGAGGGAGCTGAAAGAGATGAGGGCCATAGGCTGGCAGGGATAAAGGGGATCAGGGAGGGCCCTGTGCCTTCTAAAAACAATTGGGATTTTAGTCTGGAAGTCTTTGGAAGGTTTTCAGTAGAGAAGCGGCATGCTCTGATTTACATTTTTAGTGACTCATTCTCAGTTACCAGTTGACCTGGCTGTCACTAGTTAGCAAGGCCCCAAACCACAAACAGAATGGAGGTAAGATGATAGTGCAAAAAGCACAGGTTTGGGAACTAGATCTGTTTCCAAATCTCAGGCTTCCTCAGCTGCTGGCTCTATTAACCTGGCACTAGTCACGGTAGCTGCTCTGAGCCTCAGTTTCCTCAGCTGCAAAAGGAGAATAAAATACCTCCTGTAGAGTTATTAATTCAATATTTATAAAACACATGAAATGTAGTAGCACTAAAAAAAATAAAAATACAAAAACAGCCATTGAGTGATCAACTGTTGAGCTACTTTATCATTATTCAAAATAATACAGGTAAAAATTAGCCAGGCATGGTGGTATACACCTGTAATCCCAGCTACTCAGGAGGCTGAAACACAAGAATTGCTTGAACCCAGGAAACAAAGGTTGCAGTAAGCCAAGATCACACCACTGCACTCCAGCCTGGGTGGCAGGGAGGAGACTGTCTTAAAAAATAAATAAATAATAAAAACAATACAGGCAAGACCTGGATTGAATAATATTTCTTCTCTGCCACTAGAATAATTACAAGACAAAAATTAACAGAGGGGGAAAAAATGAAAGATGTGCTCTTTCTGGCTCATAAAAAGCAACCCAGAAAATTATATCCTGGGAAAATTTTAAGTATATACAAATAAATGTAAAGCTAGTGGCCGGGCACAGTGGTTCATACCTGTAATCCCAGCAATTTGGGAGGCCAAGGCAGGCAGATCACAAGGTCAGGAGCTCGAGACCAGCCTGGCCAATATGGTGAAACTCTGTCTCTACCCAGCTACTCGGGAGGCTGAGGCAGGAGAATCGCTTGAACTCAGGAGGCAGAGGCTGCAATGAGCTGAGATCACGCCACTGCACTCCACCTAGATGACTGAGTGAAACTCCGTCTCAGAAAAAAAAAAAGTAAAGCAAGTAATGAATCTCAGTTCATTGTACGTAGTTTCAATAATTAGCATTTATCCAATCTTATTTTATCTTGTTTTCCTGGAATATTTTAAAGCAAATACCAGATATATTATCATTTCAACTATAAATCCTTCAGTCTGTATCCCTAACAGAAGAGAGTTTTTGTTAACGTAACTCCAATACAATGATTGTGTTGAACAAAACTAGCAATCATTTCTTAGTATCATCTAGTTAGTACGTAGTCCATGTGCAAATTTCTCAATGGTCTCAAAAGTATCCTTTTACAATTATTTTACTCAAATCAAGATCTAAACTAGGCCCATCAATTGCAGTTAGCTGATAGGGCTCTCAAGTCTCTCTTTTTTAAATTAATTATTTTTATTATTTTTCGAGATGGAGTTTTTTTTCTCTTGTCACCCAGGCTGGAGTGCAGTGGCGCCATCTCAGCTCACTGCAACCTCCACCTCCCAGGTTCAAGTGATTCTCCTTCCTCAGCCTCCCTAGTAGCTAGGATTATAGGCACATGCCACCATACCTGGCTAATCTTTGTATTTTTGGTAGAGACAGGTTTCCCCACATTGGCCAGGCTAGTCCCAAACTCCTGGCCTCAGGTGATCCAGCCGTCTTGGCCTCCCAAAGTGCTGGGATTACAGGTGTGAGCCACCATGCGCAACCTCAAGTCTCCTTTTATCTACAATAGTCTCTTCTTCTCCCACTTTCCCTGCTCCTCCCTCACCCCACTTCCTCTCCCTCTTCTCTCCTCCTTTCCCATCACCTCTCCCATCTTTTGCTTTGAAAAAACTGTTCCCACTATATGCAAAGACATCAGATACCATACTGGCAACACCCTCTATTGCTTCAGAGAGGAGTAAGAGGAATGCTTTTTTGTTTTCAAGAGAGGCGATGAATACTATCAACTCCTATAGAGAAAATTCCACTTACTATGGTGAGATGGCTGAGAGCTGACCTAGACTTTTTAACAGGGGTATAAAGGGCTGTCGTGCAAACAGACCATATGATCTGAGGCTTCTTTTCCAGTCCTTGAATTCTCTGAAATCTATCATGAGATAGGCATTTAGAAGATTACCATGGGAAAATGACCAAATGAATTTCCTGTTTTCTGTTAAGGAACAACCAGAAATTGTTTCCTTGTTGGTAAGAAATGACAGGAGTGTTTCCTTCCTGCCTGGGGGAAAGGGGATAGGCTGGTTGTCACTACAGAAGGCCAATGCTGCCATTAGCACTGATGACCTAATTGGGTTGGTTTCGCTAAATCCAACTCTGGAGTCATAGCTACAGCTAGTCGACCTTCATTAATTCTGTCAGGTAATTCCTAGGACAAGACTCAAAAGAATTAAAGGGATACTGAAAAATTCTGAAAGAGCAGAAGAGGTTTTTTGAGATGAGAGAAGAGGCCGGGCGCGGTGGCTCAGGCCTGTAATCCCAGCACTTTGGGAGGCCAAGGCGGGCAGATCATGAGGTCAGAAGTTTGAGACCAGTGTGGCCAATATAGTGAAACCCCGTCTCTAGCAAAAATACAAAAGATTAGCTGGGCGTGGTGGTGTGCACCTGTAATCCCAGCTACTCAGGAGGCTGAGGCAGGAGACTCGTGTGAACCCGGGAGGCAGAGGTTGCAGTGAGCTGAGATCCTGCCACTGCACTCCAGCCCTGGTGACAGTGTGAGACTCCATCTCAAAAAAAAAAAAAATATTTGAGATGAGAGAAAAGAAAACCAGGTGAAGATAGCTCCCTTTGATTCCATACCATAGTATCAGGAGGTTTTGCCAAAGGATCACTCACAGAAATAACTACTGAGGTGCTAAACTTTCAAGATCTTATCCAAGAAGTGACATCTGAAAGCAAGTCAAAAAATCACATTTAGATATTGGTTCCCATACAGTTAAATAAAGTGTACTTACTGAATTACTTTATTTAACTCTCAAGTACAAAATCCCTTTGCAGACCTTAATAAAAGACCAAATGAGAAATGAAGTATTTGTGTTCATTGCAAATTATTTTGGTCTTGGGAATCCTTTTGAAATGCCCATGTGAGTCAGCAAATAGTGGGAGGTGGAAAAAAAAGAGTGTGGTCTCCCACTCACAGCTAATTCTGGCTCTGGTAATCAGAGAAACACAAGAGGCAGCCAAGTATGGACTGGCAGCTCCAACTGGCTTGTTTTGTTATTTTGTCTTTTACTCAGTAGTCAGCCTTCCTTTGGCATTCATTGGAGTGTGACTTAACACTGTGCCCAATGGGTTCCGAGTATAATAATTCTTCATCAAAACATCAAGCCAGGAGTCTGGTTGAGAGGGAGGGTCTATCACATGGCTGAAAATGATTTGGAACAGGCAAGCCCAAAATTGGGGCTTAGCCTGGGAGGGTTCTTGGCTTCACCTGGGAAAGAACTGTGAAAGAAAAATAAATCTTGAGACCCCAAAATCACTAAGCTAAAGGGAAAAGTCAAGCTGGAAACTGCTTATGTCAAACCTGCCTCCCATTCTATTCCATGTCACCCTTCTGTTCAATGAGATAAATGCATATCTGATTGCCTCCTTTGGAGAGGCTAATCAGAAACTCAAAATAATGCAACCATTTGTCTCTTTCTTTTTTTAATTCTTATGCTTCACTTCCAGCTAACATTTGTCTCTTATCTACCTATGACCTGGAAGCCCCTCCCCTGTTCCAGTTGCCCTGCCTTTGCTTAGAGTTATCCCACCTTTCTGGACCAAACCAATGTTCATCTTACATATGATGATTGATGTCTCACGTCTCCCTGAAATGTATAAAAATCAAACTGCTCTGACCAGCTTGGGCACATGTTATCAGGACCTCCTGAAGCTGTATCACCTATTTATTGGCAAAATTAACTAAGATCTCTTTTAGATATTTGGGGTTCACAGAATTCAAGGGTGAGTGGTGGCATTAGAAAGCAAGGCTGCTCCATGGGCTGTGTGCCCAGATGAGCAGCTCAGAGGCAGTTCTGTACTCATGTCTATACCTACTTTTAATTGTATGCAAATTAAAGTGCAGTTTATGCAGAAATTTTTAGGATAGTGGTAACTTCTGGGTTGTCAGGGTTGTTGCCATGGCAATGGAAAACTGACATGGCACACTAGTGGGTGTGTCTTATGGAAAGCTGCTTCCACTAGGATCTGTTTTGTTGTTATTGTTGTTTTGTTTTGTTTTTGAGATGGAGTTTCGATCTTGTTGCTCAGGCTAGGGTGCAATGGCACAATCTCGACTCACCACAAGCTCCACCTTCTGGGTTCAAGTGATTCTCCTGCCTCAGCTTCCCAAGTAGCTGGGAATACAGGCATGCACCACCACGCCTGGCTAATTTTGTATTTTTAGTAGAGACAAGGTTTCTCCATGTTGGTCAAGCTGGTCTCAAACTCTTGACCTCAGGTGATCCACCTGCCTCAGCCTCCCAAAGTGCTGGGATTACAGGCGTGAGCCACCATGCCCAGCAGGACCTGTTTTAGCTAGTCCTTGGTTTGGTCCAGTGTCCAAGCCCTGCCTTCAGAGTCAAGTTCACCTCCTGCCTCACTCCCCACTCAGAGATTAGATACTCCTTAATCTTAAAGAGGCTGCAGAAGAGTGGAGGTCCATCTTCTGTAACTGCTTCCTATTGAGTTTATGGGCAGTAGGCCCTGCCTAGCACCAGAGGAGTAAAAATCTCTGGATACCTGACCTAAGGGGCCCAAAGGCAGGATGCTTTCACTCTCCAGATCAGCAGACCAGATGGGTTGGAACTAGCTAGTCCTCAATTTGGTCCAGTGTCCAGTTACCCAACTCCTTTGGAGTTGAGTCCTACCTCCTCCCTCAAAAAGAAGGCACAAATCTCATTAGATGGGAAGGAAGCAAGAAGCATCTGCAGATAAAGGGAATGGAAGGGGACCACAGCTCTCCACTCAAAACCACATTACTTTATCGCCTGTGTTTGTCCTACCTCTGGGAATTATGTTTCTGACAGTAAAGCACAGGCTAGAGGGAGTAGCACATGCTGTATGAGGGTTGCCACTTTGGGTTCAGTGCCAGGAATTTCTCTCTCTCTCTTTCTCTGTGTGTGTGTGTGTGTGTGTGTATACAGATATATATGTATAACATATAACAAACATATATATAACATATAGAGAGAGAGACAGAGAGAGACAGAGTCTCACTCTGTCACCAGGCTGGAGTGCAGTGGTGTGATCTCAGCTCACTGCAACCTCTGACTCCTGGTTCAAGTGATTCTCCTGCCTCAGCCTCCTGAGTAGCTGGGATTACAGGCATGTGCCACCATGCCCAACTAATTTTTGTATTTTTAGTAGAGGCAGGGTTTTACCATTTTGGCCAGGATGGTCTCGATCTCCTGACCTCATGATCCACCCACCTCGGCCTCCCAAAGTGCTGGGATTACAGGTGTGAGCCACCGTGCCTGGCCATATATATATATATATATATATATTTTTTTTTTTAATAGCTATCCATATCTTTTAAGATCCAGAATTGATCAAAGGAGCAGAATTTTTACATTTTTCCATTTTAAATTTCGCTAGGAAGAATTTTGGTTAGATTTGACCAAGACTCTACTTTATAATAAGCTGCTTTTAAAGGAAAAAAAAATGAAAAGCCAGCCACTGATAAAGGCTATTCCTTGGAAGAAGGCATAACGTACTAATCCCATTTCTTCAAACTAAAATGAGTAAGACCAATGGGAAAATAGGGAGACAGGTTTCAATTCAATACAAGGAAGAACTTTTTAACACTTTTATCTGCATAAAAAAACATGTCACTCCCAGAAGACGCATGACAATGGAAATAGTTAAGCTTGAATGAGTTCTTTTTGGTTTTGTTTGTTTGAGACAGGGGCTCACTCCATCACCCAGGCTGGAGTGCAGTGGCATGATCATGGTTTGTTGCAAACTCGACCTCCCTGGGCTCAGATGATCATCCCACCTCAGCCTCCTGAGTGGCTGGGACCAAAAGCACATACCACCATGCTGGCTAATTTTTGTAATTTCTATAGAGACAAGGTTTCACCATGTTGCCCAGGTTGGTCTTGAACTCCTGAGTTCAAGTAAGCTGCCCGCCTTGGCCTCTCAAAGTGCTGGGATTACAGGCATGAGCCACCGTACCCTGCAAGATTGGATGACTTCTTATTAGGGAAACACACTATCAATGATTTCCAGCCATAGTATGTCTGAGGATCCTTAGCATCAAGAATTTTGGGCCAGGGGCAGTTACTCACTCCTGTAATCCCAGAACTTTGGGAGGCTGAGGTGGGTGGATAATGAGGTCAGAAGTTCAAGACCAGCCTAGCCAAGATGGTGAAGCCCCATCTCTACTAAAAATACAAAAATTAGCTGGATGTGGTGGCAAGTGCCTGTAATCCCAGCTACTTGGGAGGCTAAGGCAGAAGAATTGCTTGAACTGGAGGGCGGAGGTTGCAGTGAGCAGAGATCACGCCACCGCCCTCCAGCCTGGGCGACAGAGCGAGACTCTGTCTCAAAAAAAAAAAAAAAAAAAAAAGAATTTTGAGGCCTCTACCCCCCAGGGTAGTATTTGCACTCTTAGAATCTATTTAGAACCAGTACACCACAATAACTATATACTTAAAAATGATTAAAATAGTAAGTTTTATGTTATATTTTACCACAATAAAAAACATGATGACAGCCAGGTATGGTGGCTCATCCCTGTAATCCCAGCACTTTGGGAGGCCGAGGCGGGTGGATCACCTGAGGTCAGGAGTTTGAGACCAGCCTGACCAATATGGTAAAACCCTGTCCCTGTCTCTACTAAAAATACAAAAATTAGCCTGGCTGTGGTGGCATGCCTTTAGTCCCAGCTACTCAGGAGGCTGAGGCGGGAGAATCACTTGAACTTGGGAGGCAGAGATTGCAGTGAGCCAAGATGGCACCACTGCACTCCAGCCTAGGTAACAGAGGGAGACCCTGTCTCAAATAAACAAACAAATAACAAAATATGAATTTAGTGATGCTTTTTAAATAAATTTGAGTTTTATTTATTATAATAGCATTTGCAGATAGGAAAATCATGTTTATTATTCTTTTGATGCATTTACTGACTTACAGAATGCCTAATATGTAGCAGGAACTGAGATAGCACTGAAGACACAAAAGTAAAACCAGTGTGGCACCTGACCTCACAGAGCACAAATATATGCAAGACTTGCTATTTACTGAGTCTACGGACAGTGCTCACAGGTGATTGAAGCACCCTGTCTCTGATTCCTCAGAATTCAATCACTTCCTTCTTTAACCATCAAACTTCGGCTGAATACATTATAAACAAAAACACAGGTCAGGAGTAATACTTGGTTACCAGTGATGTGAAAACCCACAATGCTCTTCACAATAAAAGTCATTGATAGATGTTGATTTGTCACTCCAGGTCAGGACTTTTATGTCTATTGCTCAAAAAGAAAAAAGAAAAGCAGGCTTTTCAAAGTTCTTAGGATGGAATTTTTAGGGATCTCTAAAGCAAGACTATGAACTAATCATTTAAAATAAAGAGGCTTTGCTTTAATATCACACTCAATTTTGCTCTTGTAAAAGAATAGTCGGATAGTTAACAATTTACTTGCTATACTGGGTGCCTGCCAAGGTACTTGCCAGTTTTATTCTAAAATACGTCCTGCCGGGGGGACAAATGAGAGAGATTCTTCCATTTTGCATCTGTGTTTCACACCTGTGCTCTTAGCAAAGGAGTAGGGGGTGGAGAGAGGGAGGGTCTTTTATATTCAGCTGTACTATTTGACATCGGGAGAGCCCATGAATAATCACTCTTTGCCACTCAGCCTCCCAACTAGCAGGTTGCAATTATTTCCTACCTGGAGCGCTGCAGGGGGTGGGACAAGTGGAGACATTACTGGACATTTGCATTTAAAGAATTAATAAAAATTCCTCATCTGCCTGAAAGCCCCATGAAGTTTATAACCTTGACGCTTTGCAGCCCCCTGCACTGGTTTCTCTCCTGGCATGGCCCAATGAAGCAGCACCATAAATCTGTATTTTAAAGTATGTAATTAGTAATGTGCTACCGGACCGCATACTGGAGCTATGCAGTTCCCTTGACCACAGAACTTCACAAAAGGGAAACAAACAATACGAAACAATAAAAGGCATTCCCTTGGTGCCACGAACCTTGAGGTCACCCATATTAATGGCAGCTATTCCATGTGAACATTTCTTACTTCAAGCAAGCAATCTGTTGAGGACAAAAAGGTCGGAACTGCCTTTCTTTGGGCTGTCATAAAAGAACTGCTTAATTATTCTTGCCTAGAAATGGACATTACTGGGACTTCTGGGTGATGATTTTCAGGGTTTAGTTTGCACACCTAACTTTGGACTCTCTGAGACTGATCCTTACAGCAGTACCTGAGCCCAGTCAACTTTTAGGATTCTGCACCCTTCTAGCAACACAGAAAGAGGAGATTAGGGCTGTTACCAAGACCTCTAGACTCCTGAGAATGGGTCCTGCTGGAGGAAGGTGGGAAGCTCACCATCAACACCCCACAGGTGCAGGGAGGAGGTGGGAGCCCTGGAAAGGGAATACCTGTGGAAAATTCAATAATATTTCCTAGGCCAGGCTCACATCCGTAACCGCAGCACTTTGGGAGGCCAAGGTGGGTAGATCACCTGAGATCAGGAGTTCGAGACCAGCTTATCCAACATGGTGAAATCCTGTCTCTACTAAAAATACAAAAATCAGCCAGGCTTGGTAGCGGGTGCCTGTAATCGCAACTATTCTGGAGACTGAGGCAGGAGAATCTCTTGAACCTGAGAGGCAGAGGTTGCAGTGAGCTGAGACTGGGCCACTACACTCCAGCCTGGGCAACAGAGCGAGATTCCATCTCAAAAAAAAAATTTCCTGAGCTCAAGGAGAGAGAAGGAACCTGGCCCTGGGCTTGCCACTGAAGAACAACAATTAGGGCTCCACAGGCCTGACTGTCTTGTGTAACCTTAAAAAAGGAATTTCATGGAATGTAAATGGAATCCCAAACTAGTGAGGCCACTCAGGGATTTGGTAGAGACTCAAGCGCCCTCTAGAGGCGACGCTTCGGTGTCTGGTCATCGAGTTGTTTGAGGAGGTTGGAGGAGGGGTAGGCAGTAGGGTGGGTAGTTACCAAACACACAAACAGGAGAAGGTCCCCAAGACACAGCACCACTGGGAGCTGCCAAGCCCTGCTTAATAAGAGCAGTTCCCAAGAGCGGCAGTGTGTTCTCTTCCTGGTTGTCACCCTTAAGGGAAACTGCAATTAGTCTTTGCTGTCTAGGTAACATCTGGGGATAGAGTGGGGAAGAAGAGCAGTCTTGCTTTGTTTTGTTTTTTGAGACAGGGTCTCGCTCTGTCACTCAGGCTAGAGTGCAGTGGCACAATCACAACTCATTGACCACAGTGACCACATCTGTTGGTCTTAATAGCATTGCCTCTCCCTGCCTGGCCTCACCCCTGGATATCTCATCTTTCTGATAAACTCTGACTCACAAGATTCCAGTTATCCTCCTGATGTCTGCTTTAACTTGGGAGGATGGATTTATTTCAGCTGTTTGATCTTAGTTGGAAGAAAATAGTTTCCAGGCTGGGCATGGTGGCTCACTCCTGCAATCCCAGAACTTTGGAAGGTCGAGGTGGGTGGATCACCTAAGGTCAGGAGTTCGAGACCAGCCTGGCCAACATGGTAAAACCCTGTCTCTACTAAAAGTACAAAAATTAGCCAGCTGTGGTGGTGGGTGCCTGTAATCCCAGCTACTCGGGAGGCTGAGGCAGGAGAATTGCTTGAACCCGGGAAGTGGAGGTTGCAGTGAGCTGAGATCATGCTACTGACTCCAGCTGGGAGACAGAGCAAGAC
>NW_016107333.1:13313434-13316076 GCF_001604975.1 Cebus imitator | reverse complement strand
ATATGGTGGGAAGAAAAGGTGATAGTAAAACACATGAGTTTATACTGATTTTTTGATATCAAAATGTTCTAGTTATCAGAAATAAGTATCTGATGCAATTTCAGGGTTCGTTTTCAAATTTTCTATAATAAGCATTATTTCAAATACATACATATACACACACATATTTTGATTTTAAAAGGGTGAAAAAAACGGTAGATGTAGTAGTTAAAAGACTGAAAAATGACTTCGTCATGAAAGTATGCTTTGGTTCCTAAATCAATTTGAAATCACTATAAATGTGAGCTTCTACATCTTTAAATTTTGACTACTCAGTGCCTATAAATTATTTATTATTCATAGCATTGACTTAGCTATCACAAAATGTTTAAGCCATGTTATTTGCATAAACACATGCATAATATCCTTCTGTTGTTTTTATCCCATCTGCTTTTCTTATTGCTTTAGGAACATGAGAATAAAAAAAAGACATTATGACACTCAGTACTAAGCAAATGATAATATGCATGCTAAGTGGCCTACTCATAATAATGTTTCTTTTGTAGGAAAAGATACATTTTGTGACACTTATTCATAACCAGTAAAATGAGCGTTGCTATGTACTGATACAACACATAGTTCCCAAGATCCTATTTTATCTGTGTTTATATGAACTGACGTCACCTTATATATTCTTTTTTGAGACATTGTTTTGCTCTTGTTACCCAGACTGGAGTACAATAGTGCCATCTCGGCTCACTGCAACCTTTGCCTCCCTCCTGCCTCAGCCTCCCAAGTAGCTGGGATTAGAGGTATGCACCACCACACCCAGCCAATTTTGTAATTTTTTTTAGTAGAGATGGGGTTTCACCATGTTGGTCAGGCTGGTCTCGAACTACCGACCTCAAGTGATCCACTGGCCTCAAATTCCCAAAGTGCTGGGATTATAGGCATGAGCCACCGTGCCCAGCCTTATGTAATTCTTTAGGCTATAAATTACTAACTCTAAAAATAATCAAAAGAAGAGTTAGAGCTCTTTTTTTGAGACAGAGTCTCACTCTGTTACCCAGGCTAGAGTACAGTGGTGTGATGTCGGCTCACTGCAACCTCCGCCTCCTGGGTTCAAGCGATTCTCCTGCCTCAGCCTCCTGAGTAGCTGGGATTACAGGCATGCACCACCATGCCCAGCTAATTTTGTATCTTTAGTAGAGATGGTGTTTCACCATGTTGGTCAGAATGGTCTCCACCTCTTGACCTCATGATCTGCCCGCCTCAGCTTCTCAAAGTGCTGGGATTACAGGTGTGAGCCACCGCATCCGGCCTGAGTTAGAGCTTTTTATGCATAACTCCTCAAAGTTCTTAGTTTTGTAGAAACAGCAAAAGAGGAATAGAAATTTTCAAACAGATAGTTGAAAGCATTCCAAAAAAAGGAATCCTTTTTTGGTTTGTCTGTTTAAGACAGAGTCCTGCTCCGTTGCCCAGTCTGGAGTGCAGGGGCACGATCTCACAACTGCAACCTCTGCCTCCGGATTCAAGTGATCCTCCTGTCTCAGTCTCCTGAGTAGCTGGGATTATAGGTCCCCACCACCAAGTCCAGCTAATTTTTGTATTTTTTTGTAGAGATGAGGGCTTCGCAATGTTGGTCATGTTGATCTCAAACTCCTGACCTCAAGCGATCCACCCTCCCCAGCTTCCAAGAGTTGGGATTATAGGCATGAGCCACTGCACCCAGCCGACTGTGGGAATTCTTAATAGCCCATCTCTTCATGGGAGTTTTCCCTTTAAAAACACAGATAAATCACAGAAGAAAAGCACCGTCCATCTAATTATTCCAAAGTGGGTGGGGGCAGAGGAAGGAAAGGGAAAGCTTTTACATGGCAGCTTGGCTTTGAGCCTTCATGTGTTTTTCGTCTGAAAAGGATCCCACTGTTGTTGGGACATAACAACAGGACTAGTTTGAACACACCCAGGAAACAGTATTCCTCTGACAAGATATTTAAAAGATTAGTGCCAGATATTGAAAGGTGGGTGTGAGGATGAAGGTTGAGTTCAGCTGGTTTAGTGTGGGTCTTTAAATTAAGCCATCAAATAATAATATTTTTCTCCAGTCATCTAAGCAACACAGGACAAAAAGGGCAGGGAAGCTTTAAAGAGCTACTCATGAGGACAAAATAAGAGCTGTGAGTCAACTATGTACACATTGCAAATGTATTTCATCCACATTAACACAATACTACACCCACCTGGCGGTAAAGCCTGCCAACCTTGAGCCTGTGAACCTGTTAGAAGTAGTAGTTAAAGGAGCCGGCCAGACGCAGTGGCTCACGCCTGTAATCCCAGCACTTTGGGAGGCTGAGGTGGATGGATAGCAAGGTCAGGATTTCAAGAACAGCCTCATGGTGAAACCCTGTCTCTACTAAAAATACAAAAATTAACCAGGCGTGGTGGCAAGTGCCTGTAATCCCAGCTACTCGGAAGCTAAGGCAGGAGAATTGCTTGAACCCAGGAGGCAGAGGTTGCAGTGAGCCAAGATTTCGAATTACACTCCTGTCTGGGCAACAGAGCAAGACTCCAACTCAAAAAACAACAACAACAACAACAACAACAAAAAACAGATGCTGGCAAGGTTAAAGAGAAAAGGGAATGCGTATCTACCATTAGTA
>NW_016107333.1:13293819-13313424 GCF_001604975.1 Cebus imitator | reverse complement strand
AAAGAAAGAAAGAAAGAAAAAGGAATAAAAAGAGCCAAAGAAGTTGACTACATGCTTTAAAAAGTCCCAAAGCACACTGTTCTCCCAGGTGAAGAGGAAGCACCTGAATTTTGGACTAGTCCATCTCATAAAGCTACTGTATAAACTCCTAACTTGGAATCTCTTATTATATCAATGCTATCGGAACTGGAAAGGGTTTCCCAGATAAAAAGCAAACATGTTCAAGGTTGAAGCCTTATTAGCATTTTCAAAGAGCTGTGAAAAGCCTCTATTCTCTTTCCCCTGCCAAGTAAATTTTATTTTGCTGAGCTTTGGCACAGTTCCCCTGTTGTCATGGGGGGTATTATTGTCACAGCTGTCTCAGGGGGCGCTGCCTTGAATACAGTTTGAAAATAACACACGAATAAGGAACATGATGTTGGCTATACCAAAAGAGCCATTGTAAGACAACCACACCTGCTACTGCAAAACCCCAAACTGGCAGTATAAACATCACTTTGTGCTTCTTTAAAATTATAGGACCAAAAGATGACATTAGGTAAATGAATAAATAATTAGGTAAATAAATAAACAAAGTAAACACAGATGACTTCGCTAAAAGGACTAAGGAAAACAGAGAAGATACTTGGAAGATGTATTTTTAATATGAACAATTGATGTAAAGTTTCTCAAAAACAACTGTAATTCAATCTTTCCAATTGCTTCATTTAGCAAATTTTCTTCTTCAGAATGACCAATTATTTTGTTCTGATTATCTTGCTCTTTAGAAAACAATGGACTGTCACCAGTATGAAAGAATTTCACTATTCTTCTTAATTTTATATTAATTATAAATTTAAAAGGTGGTTAGGGAAATTGACAAGAGAACATGCAATGCTTTGAATGATGGGCAAAGTGTGAATATGTTATGCAACATGCTGAAATTTTCCTTACAAGTATACTGCCTTTAGGATATTTATGTTTAACCAGAATTGCAGGTTGGAACCTGCAACAAATTTGCATTTAATGAAATGCAAGTTTTGTTATGTTTTGTTTTGTTTTGGAGACAGAATTTCATTCTTGTTGCCCAGGCTGGAGTGCAGTGGTGCGATCTCGGTTCACTGCAACTTCCGCCTCCCAGGTTCAAGCGATTCTCCTGCCTCAGTCTCCATAGTGGCTGGAATTACAGGCATGCGCCACCGTGCCCAGCTAATCTGGTATTTTTTAGTAGAGATGGGATTTCTCCACGTTGTTCAGACTGGTCTCAAACCCCTGACCTCAGGTGAACCACCTGCCTCAGCCTCCCAAAGTGCTGGTATTACAGGTGTGAGCTACAGCGCATGCCGAAATGCAAGTTATTTATTACATTCTTACTAGTAAAAAGTGGCTCTGAGGTCATTTAACATCTCCTAAATGTAAAGAGGTCATTTAACCTCTTTACGATGACTTTAGGTTAAAAACAAAAGCAAAGAAACGTTATCTTTAGTTGTTACTTCCAACTGGCATCTTCAGAATCAAGGGAAACAGTACCATGTCAGTACCATGTCAGCTTTGCTACAGGATTTTGAAAAGATGACTTTCCCAATCATCACTCCTTTTTCTAGAAATAGATTAGTGACTAAAACAAAAAACATTCCCAGTGGACTGTGATCATCCATATTTAGATACTTCTCACTGGAAGATATAGTCGCATTAAGATATTGGTTTGAACACCTTAACAGAATCCAAAGTAACAGTGACTTAAATAGAAGTTAAAAACTTATTTCTCAGGCCAGGCACAGGGGCTCACGCCTGTAATCCCAACACTTTGGGAGGCCGAGGAAGGAAGATTGCTTGAGCCCAGGAGTTCAAGACCAGCCTGGGCAACATGGTGAGACAGTGTTTCTACACAAAATTTTAAAAATAAAAAATCAGTCAGACATGGTGGCACATGCCTGTAATCCCAGTTATTAGGAGGCTGAGGTGGAAGGATCACTTAAGCCCAGGAAGGCTGAGGCTGCAGTGAGCTGTGATCCTACCACTGTACTCCAGCCTGGGCAATAGCGTGAGATCCTGTCAAAAAAGAAAAAAACAAACAAAAAAAAAAACCACCTTATTTTTCCTTCACATAAACATCTGAGCTACTAGGTGATCTGGAGTGTAGGGTGGCTCTCTTTCCAGGGCATCTAGGGAACCAGAGTTCATGTATGTTATTGCCCCACCACGGCAGAGGTAAACCAACTATAGTTAGCAGGCTGAACACTGGTTTTGGTAAATGAAATTTTATTGGAATATGGCCACGCCCATTTGTAGAAGTCTTGTCAATGGCTGCTTTGGAGCTACAAGGGCAGAATTGAGTCATTGGGACAGAGACCCTATGACCCACATGGTAAAATATTTCCTATCTGACTCTAAGAAAAGATTTGCTTGGCATGGTGGCTCACACTATAATCCCAGCATGTTAGGAGACTGAGGAGTTCCAGATCAGCCTGGGCAACATGACAAAACCCCACCTCTACAAAAAACAAAAAATTAGATGGGGCCAGGCACAGTGGCTCACACCTGTAATCCAGCACTTTGGGAAGCCAAGGCTAGTGGATTACCTGAGGTCAGGAGTTTGAGACCAGCCTGGCCAACACAGCAACACCCCATCTCTACTAAAAATACAAAAATTAGCTTTGCATCATGGCATGTGCCTGTAGTCCCAGCTAGTCAGTCGGGAGGCTGAGGCAGGAGAATTACTTGAACCCAGAGGTTGCAGTGAGCTGAGATCATGCCACTACACTTTAGCCTGGATGACAGAGTGAGACTCTGTCTTTAAAAAAAAAAAAAAAAAAAAAAGTTAGGCGGGCACACTGGCACTCACCTGTAGTCCCAACTACTCAGGAGGCTGAGGTGGGTAGATCATCTGAGCCCAGGAGGTTGAGGCTTGCCATAAGCCACAATCATCACTGCACTCCAGCCTGAGTGACAGAGAGAGACCCTGTCTCAAAGGAAAAAATGTTTGCTAACCCCTGCAAAGAAAATGTACTAAAATGAAGCTCTCAATCGCACAGTCAACTGGCTCACCACCACTTCACAGTTCATGCGAAAAGGTAGAAAGGGTACCCATCATCTCCTTCCACTTACCATTCAGCAGAACTTAGTCTCATGGCCTATATACCTACACAGAAAGCTGAAAAATGTAAGTTCTAGCTTGGTAGCCACATGCCCAACTAAAAATTGGAGGATCTATTACCAAAAAGAAGACTGAGAGAGCTGGGTGCAGTGGCTCACATCTGTAATCCCAGCACTTTGGGAGGCTGAGGCCAACAGACCACTGGAGGCCAGGAGTTCAAGATCAGCCTGGCCAACATGGTGAAACCCCATCTCTACTAAAAATACAAAACGTAGGCAGGCATGATGGCACATGACTGTAGTCCCAGCTACTTGAGAGGCTGAGACATGAGAATTCCTTGAACCTGGGAGGCAGAGGTTGCAATGAGCCGAGATCACACCATTGTACTCCAGCCTAGGCAACACAGCAAGATTGTCTCAAAAAAAAAAAGAGAGAGATTGAGAGAATGGATATAAGAGACCAATTAGCAGGTTCTATAGACCACCTTTCTGGCCACCCAAGAATCAATGCATACCCTTCTGAGACATAAGAACACATTCATCTCCTTCCCAAGGAAACCAATCCAAAGTCCCATTCAGTTGCCCCATCCATCTAAGAGTCCAAGACCTCTCCACCAGGTATGGATGTGGCTCCTTTTGGAGCAGTGACTCATCCACTAAGACATCCACTATCCACTTCTGTGACAAAGACGGGATAACCACAGTTAAAACTCCAAGTCAGACAAGAGAAGAATGGGAAATATCCAGGTGTCACTGGTCCTTAGCAACTGTCAAATCCTAATGAGCAGAGGCTGCAAAGATTCCCTGCCCTGGCATGGTAAGTTCCTTGGTTGACCCACCTGATCACCCCCAATTCTGTTGTCTGGGAGGATCTTTTGTGTCCAATATTCTCTATAGCAGCATCTGGGTCAGTATTGGAAATGACATCCTTCTTATTTTATCTTATTTATTTTTATTTTTTTGAAACAGAGTCTTGTTCTGTCACCCAGGCTGGAGTGCAGCTGTGCCATCTCAGCTCACTGCAACCTCTACCTCCTGGGTTCAAGTGATTCTCCGGCCTCAGCCTCCCAAGTAGCTGGGACTACAGGCACGCACCATCACACTGGCTAATTTTTGTATCTTTAGTAGAGATGGAGTTTCACCATGTTGGCCAGGCTGGTCTTGAACCCCTGACTTCATGATCCACCTGCCTCGGCCTCTCAGGATGGGATTACAGACGTGAGACACCGCGCCTGGCCTAATTTTCATATTTTTAGTAGAGACAGGTCTTCACTATGTTCACCAGGCTGGTCTCGAACTCCTGAACTCAAGTGATTCACCTGTTCAGCACCCAAAGTGCTGAGATTACAGGAATGAGCCACTGTGCCTGGTGGACTTCCTCACTTTTAAAGTCAATTTGAATTTCACATCACCTTAATTGCATCAACATCAAGCTTTTATTAAGTAACTACCACCAAGCACCGTGACTCAAGCCTATAATCCCAGCACTTTGGGAAGCTGAGGTGGGCTGAATTGCTTGAGCTCAGGCATTTGAGACTAGCCTGGGCAATATGACAAAACACTGTCTCTATAAAAAATATAAAAATTAGCCAGGTGTGGTGATGCCAGCCTGTGGTCCTAGCTATTCCAGAGGCTGAAGTGGGAGGATGGCTTGAGCCCAGGAGGGTGAGGCTGCAGTGAGTCAAGATCACATCACTGCCCTCCAGCCTGGGAAGCAGAATGAGATCCTGTCTCAAAAAATAAAATAAAATAAAAATAAAGTAACTACTGTGTCAGGGACAATATTAGGCACAGAGAATATAAAAATGAAGAAGACAGCCAATTGGCTCAACATAGAGTTTGTATTCTAAAGACAAGCATGAATGCCTAAAGAAATAATTATGATGTATGCTATAATCAAGACAGGTGTAATGTGAGCCTAAGAGAAGTATTCCTTCTGCCTGTCTGGGACACTGAATCTGTTAACCATAGTAGATTCCTCAAGGGGAGAGAATCAAATCACCTTCTTCTTCTCATTCCCAATATTTGGCATAATTCCTTGCACACAGCTATTCAGTAATATTTAATTAATTTAGTGTGTTTATCAAAAGGATCATTTTTACTAAGTTCTCTAATGTGCTTATTGATTTTTTTAGAGGGTAAAATTAGTCCAAATGCAAAGCACAATTTCATTAATAGTCCCACCAAGTCTGCCAGAAGTCTCCAACCCTATCCAGTACATATGTGTGTGTGTATTTGGTGTACCTCCAAAATACGTTTAAGATACCTTAAAATATAAAATAAAGATACAGTTTCAACTGAAAATCACTAATCAACGTGAAAAGACAAAATTCAAGTAAAAAGAGAAAAGGGAAGAAATAGGAAGGAGGAGGAGACATTCCAAAACATCCTGGAAAATCTTAAAACGAATGATGCCAGTTTGCTTTGTAAAGATAAAAATGTTTAATTACAAAGCTGGGAATTAGAGGCAAATTAAGAACAAAATTACTGATCGTCTGTGCTTACAAGTGTCCTTTTCACTGCTCTCAACACACCCAACAGAAAATAGGTTATGCCCAGTGGATTCATCCATCATATCATCAGTACATCTTGAAATCAACAGGCATTCATAAGGAGATATATAGGCCACAGTTCCTTAATTCCAGTTGTTTCCTTGGATCCTATATTCCTAATGTTTGGGGACAGAGTGAAGCAACAACTCTATTCCCTGAGCTAAAACCTCCCAGTAGGTCATAATACATTTTTTTTAAAAGATTTGGATGGAGAATCTTGTCAGACAAGGCTCCACCTGCCTGGATTAAGGAAACCACTCTCACCTCTGACATTCTCACCTTCCAAAAAATTACCAAATTGTATGAAAATCTGTTCTAAAGTTTCAATAACTATGATTTATATTTTCAAGAAGGAAGCTATTTTTAAGATTGCATACATTTTTCTCAAAGACTACATTGCTGTTAATTATGACTCTTGGATTGCAAATGAGATAAACACAACTTAAATGAGCTAAAGTGAAAAAGTAAATGAATGTCTTAGAAATTCAAATATAGCTGTATCCAGGGGCTAGACCATTATTGGCACTTCTCATCTTCTCTGTTTTCACTCTGCTCCCGTATGTTAGTTTTCTCTTAATATAAGGCAGACTCCGTGTCGCTTAGGATAATTACTATGTGTGGTTGCATGCCACATCCTAATGTAGCAACTTCTGCAGAGGTATCTTCTACCATCATCCATCAGTTCAGCGAAGTCTCTGATTGGCCCTGCTTGGAGCAATTGCCAACACTTGAACCAATCCCGGTGTCAAGACGAAGAAGTTACCATGGATGGTCAAGCCTGGATTATGTGCTATTACTATGGTGAAATAAGTGAGGCCTGGGAATGGTAGCCCATCAGAATCACAGGACACAGAGGAGAGGCAGTTCCAGAAAAGAAAGGATGCTGGACAAAAACCAAAAACAAAGGCCCATTACACAGGAAAGCACAGAGTCATGATTTCTGGGATAAATCATATTACCCCAAAAACTGTTTAAGCAAATCTTTAAAGGGCCTGTGACAATGAGTGTTTTCCCAATTGGAGCGGGTTGAGGCATGAGTTGAAGAAACAGTGGCCTTCTGCCCTAGAACAGGTAACCTTGCACCAATGGGAATTTGTGTTGTGTGAACCTTACACTCGCCTGCCCCATAGATCAATGCATCTATTTTGTTGTTGCCTCAGTTAACATGTTTAGCTCCTGGATAGTCTATCATCTGTAAGAAAGGAGAAGTGGGCCCTAAAAGACATGCAGCTCTTTTCAACAGCACTTTTTGAAATCTTGGGAAGATGGGAGTTATGGCACATGCTCCAGTGAGCCTGTTAAGATTACTCATGATGACTCTAGGCTATGTTTGGAACTCTTTCTAAACCGAATAAACAGATGGCCAGCAGTGTCTAACCTTGAAAGTAGTTTGAAAAATGCTGAGAATCAATTACCGCTCTCCAAGCTTAAGGGTCCTTCAAAAATGACTGGACAATATTTATTAGGAAACATGTTCCTTCTGGAATAAATTCAGCTCAAGGAGAACAGATGTGCTGTAATATTCTGAGACATGAATTCAACATGATGTGAAAAAGAATTACTGGCTTTACATCCCTATCACAGAAGTCTTGAGGCATAGTTAATTGATGATGATTGCTTCAGGAATATTCTGAGCCAAGACTCCACCAAAAAAGAAAAGTATTTTTCTCATTAACTTCCTAATAGCACATGTTATTCACAAGAAATTCACAGGAATGGGCATGCCATATCTTGGAAAAGAGACCAATTTAGGAATATGGTTGAGCCAGAAACAGCAAAATGGGTGGGAAAGGCAAGTTTCAGAGTTTTGAATTCTAGAAACCATGCCAATAAGATTTTCTGAAGGCCAAAAAGGACAGCGAATCTGCCAGTCCAGCTGTGAGAACACAGCTGTGAGATTTCAGAAGGAAATGATGAAGTAGAAGGCAAGCTCATAAAATGGACACATCACCAAACTGGGAGCAGTATTAACATACCGCAGGACAGAAATCAGCACCTAAAATACTGATTCAAAATGATTCTGGCAAGTTAGAGACTTGAATCTAAGGGGGAAGAAAAAGAGAATAAATTTCAACAAGGCTAGTCACAAATTGGTATCAAATAAGAATATACAGGACCAATATGAGGCTGTAGGCAGAAGTTGAGCAGCAAAGGAACAACACAGACTAGACTCTAAATAATAGGTTGTAAGAGGCAGAGATTACCTTGTCCAACTAATTCACTTTACAGGTGAAAAAAAGAAAGCCTTGCCCAGAGAGAGTGTTTCAGTTATTTCTTGCTATTGAACAAATCACTCCAAAAAATACTGCCTTAAATAATTTGAATGATTTAAATGATTTGTTCACAGTTCTTTAACTTGCACAGGGCTTGGCAAGATGAGCTTGTCACTGCTCCACAAGGCGGCAGGTGGGATGGCGTAACTATGACTAGACAATCTATTTCCAAGATGGCCTCATTCATAGCCAGGCCAGTGGGTGCTAGCTGTCGTTTGGAAGATCGGCTGAGGCTGTTGGCCAGGGACTTTGCTCTCCACCACATGGCTTCTCCATGTGGCTAGGTTGGGCTCGTGGAGAGACCATGTGGAGGACAACTGCTCACAGCATGGCGGTCTTAGGATGGATATATTACATGGCAGCTGGCTTCCCCAAGAAAGCTGCTAGGTCTTCTTAAGGCTTAAACCTTCCTCTGTGTTCTGTTGGTTAAAACAGGTCTCACGGCCAGCCCAGATTCAAGTGAAGACTACAGAGGGGTATGAATATCAGGAGATGTGGCTCAATCTGCTGCAGAGGGGATATGACTTGTGCAAAGTTAATTATATGCTACTATCAATTACAGGAAAATTTCATGACAAAAATTTTTTTCTTTGAAAAAAAAGAAAAAGTCGACAGAAATAGTAAAAATAATCCTATTAGGAGGAATATGATCAAATCTCAGCTTCACAATGTAAAAGAAACCTGGAAATCTTGGAGATAAGGTAGAAGAGAGCAATAATTATGACTGAAAGATAGAAAAGAAAACAGGAAATTTTTTTTTCTTTTGGCAACATAGCAAGACTCTGTCATCCAGGATGGAGTACAGTAGTGCAATCTTGGTTCACTGCAACCTCCACCTTCCTGGTTCAAGTGATCCTCCTGCCTCAGCCTCCTGAGTAGATGGGACTATAGCCCCACGCTACCTCAAATGGATAATTTTTGTATTTTTAGTAGAGATGGGGTCTCAATGGGCTGGTCTCAAACTCCTGAGCTCAAGCAATCTGCCCACCTCGGACTCACAAAGTGCTAGGATTATAGGCATGAGCCATTGCACCCGGCTGAAAAATTTTTTAAAAATAAAATTGTATAGCCTGGCATGGTGGTGCATGCCTGTAGTCCCAGCTACTTAGGAGGCTGAGGTGGGAGGATCACTTGATCCTGGGAGTTGGAGGCTGCAGCGAGCCGAGGTCATGCCACTGCACTCCAGCCTGGGCAACAGAGCAAGGCCCTGTCCCCCTCTTCAATAAAAAGAGAAGAAATAAAAAAATAAAATTGTATAGCCTGGAGAGTGACTTAATAATTAAGCAAATTAATAATTAAGTCACTGGAAAGTAACTTAATAATGATCCTCAAAGCCTGTAGATGAACATTCACCACCAATTCCTATTCTCCAAGAAGAACAGAAAAGGAGGGTGCCTACTAAAATTGATTATATAAGATTTAGGTTGAAAGAATTTCCTGGAAAAAAGGATGGATCAAAATTGAGAAGAATATAAAACTTTCTTTCTAAAACTCCTTAAGAGGCTGGGTGTGGTGGCTCACACCTGTAATACCAGCACTTTGGGAGGCGGAGGCAGGTGGATCACATGAGGTCAGGAGTTCAAGACCAGCCTGGCCAACATGGTGAAACCCTGTCTCTACTAAAAATACAAAAATTGGCTGGGCACGGTGGTGGCCTATAATCTCAGCTACTTGGGAGGCTGAGGCAGGAGAACGGCTGGAACCTGCGAGGTAGAGGTTGCAGTGAGCCAAGATCGTGCCATTGCACTCCAGCCCAGGATGACAACAGTGAGACTTGGTCAAAAAAAAATTGGAGGACTTATTTATCTGGGAAGATTGAATAGTAAGGGATTATGAGCATGGGCTCTGGGGTTGGACTGGCTGCAAGTTTCTTAACCTTGAACACTGAGTTATTTTTTATCTGTAAAATGCGGATAAAAATAATATCTATCTTGTAAAATTGTTACAAAATTAAGCCCTTGGTATGTCAGTCTATTGGACTCATTTTGATTAAAAAAATTTTTTTTGAGGCCAGGTGCAGTGGCTCACGCCTATAATCCCAGCAGTTTGGGAGGCCGAGGTAGGCAGATCATTTGAGGTCAGGAGTTCAAGACCAGCTGGCCAACACAGTGAAACCTCGTCTCCACTAAAAATACAAAAATTAGCCAGGCGTGGTGGCATGTGCCTGTAGTCCCGGCTACTCAGGAGGCTGAGGCAGGAGAATCACTCAAATCCAGAAGGTGGAGGTTGCAGTGAGCCAAGATGGCACCACTATACTTCAACTTGGATGACACAGTGATACTCCGTCTCAAAAAATACAAAAATAAAACAAATTTCTTTTTTGAGCTGTTCTATTTGTAAGGATTGACTTTTTCATAAAGATCATCCTTTAGGAAGACTGACTTTGGTTTTAACTTAGAATTCTTCAGAAAACAAAGAGAAATTTTACTCTTTGTTTTCGAATTTAATTTTCTCATATTATTTTATTTTTAATGTTTGTGGGTACATAGTAGCTGTGTATACTTATGGAGTACCTGAGGCATTTTGATACAGGCATGCGATGCATAACTATCACATCAGGGTAAATGGGCTATCTATCACCCCAAGCATTTATCCTTTGTGTTACAAACAATCCAATTATACTCTTTTTGTGTTTGTTTTGGTTTGGTTTGGTTTTGGTTTTTTGAGACAGAGTTTCACTCTTGTCGCCCAAGCTGGAGTGCAATGGTGCAATCTCAGCTCACCACAACCTCTACCTCTTAGGTTCAAGCAATTCTCCTGCCTCAGCCTCCCAAGTAGCTGGGATTACAGGCATGTGCCACCATGCGTGGCTAATTTTGTGTTTTTAGTAGAGATGGGGTTTCTCCATGATGGTCAGACTGGTCTCGAGTTCCCAACTCCAGATAATCTGCCTGCCTCGGTCTCCCAAAGTGCTGGAATTACAGGGGTAAGTCACCACACCCTGTCTCTTGTTATTTTTCAATGCACAATTAACTTATTTTTGTCTTTGTTTTTAATAGGCTAAAACATTCTATTTTGCAATTGCCATATGAGTCAATTGGACCCTTATAAAAACTAAGATAAATTATGAGATGTTAGTGATCTTGTTTTTCTCACATTTTGAAATGTTTTGCTGTTTCATTATCCTAGGAATTCATTTACCATTTCTGATCAGTTTTTCTCAACTATGATTTTTTAAAAACTAAAATAATAAGAAAATGGAAGAATTGTGGAATTGCTTAGAAGGATGATACAATAGTGAAAGAAATTATCACTAGTACATCAATTTCTAATTGTACTAACCAAAGTAGTAAATCGTCTTTCAAGGAGGTATAAAAGATAAATGAAAAACTATCTGCATTTTTTTTTCACCTTTTGTTAAACATAGTTGAGAGAAGTTCCGGAGATGGGAGAAATCAGAAAGAGGGAAGCAGCACCTCATGTGGTACACAAATATGACAGCAACAGAAAAACGGTGAATAAATAAGGTTTAGGAAACATTCCCCTTGATAATCTTGAAATCCCTCAGCGAAATTAAATGCACAAAAAAGGCTTATAATTTATTATTCCCCCAACCCTGGCTGTGCTGGGCTCACAGTACATTTTTAAGAAAGACTTGATCAACCATTTGAAAGAAATGTATTCAAATCAGTCCTTAATGTCAATAAAGTGGACCAGAAAGAGGCATGAATCTTGCAGTCCAATTAACCTGGGTTCTCAGTCCTGCTCTACACTTACTAGAATTTTGACCTTAAGCAACTTCGCCCACTGAGCCTCAGTTTTATCATTTATAATAAAACCCAATAATATTATTAGCCTCAGCTGGGTGCAGTGGCTCACACCTATAATCCCAGCACTTTGGGAGGTCATGCTGGGCCAATCACCTGAGGTCAGGAGTTCAAGACAGCCTGGCCAACGTGGTGAAATCCCGTCTCTACTAAAAATACAAAAATTACCTGGGTGTGGTGGCTGGCACCTGTAATCCCAGCTACTCAGGACACTGAGGCATGAGAATTGCTTGAACTGAGGAGACGGAGGTTGCAGTGAGCCATGATGGCACTACTGCAATCCAGCCCAGGTGACAGAGTGAGACTCTGTCTCAAAAAAAAATAAATAAAATTATCAGCCTTATAAGACTGAGAAGATACTTAAATGACATAATGTGGGTTAAATACTTAGTACAGAGCTCAATAAGGGCTAACCTCTGTTATTCATATTAGTATCATTTTTTCTAGCTAACAGGTATTTTTCATCAGCATAGTATTCAAATACGAAACCAAATGTCAACAGCATTAACAAAATAGTCTCACATGATTAGTCTTCCTAGAGCAGAAGCTAAGTTTTATTTAATGTTATGGCTTTTGATAATGTTACATTTGTCAAGGGGATGAATTATAAATTCGGCCTGGCTTTTCCCTTAATAAGCCGGGAAAGAGAGTTCCTTAGAAATCATTGAATGACACTGAATTCGATCTCATAAAAGCAAAAATGAAGAATAAAATTTTCTTTATCATGTGTAAAGGGATTAGCACTGATACCACAGAAAAATAACCCCAAATTTAAAACTTTCTCAGGATCAACTGGATATAATGTATGTACAACAGAAATGTAATAATATTCTTTTCAACTAGTATCAGATCCATTTCCCAAGCTTTGTTTTAACATATATTTTGAAGAGGGAAAAAAAAGACACATAATGGTTTTAAAGTCTGAGAAACTGATCTCAAAAATAAGAAGGTTTTATGAGGCTGGGCTAACCACTCAGATGCGTCTTCAATGAAGGAATAGTTGCCCCAGCTGCTAGTTCTGTTGGCAGATAGCCTTACCCTGTGTTAGCAACTCGATTAGCCTTCAGCAGTCACATATTCGCTTCCCAGATTGCCTCAGAAGCAGAGAGCAACCTTGCCCAAAGTCACACCCTTTCCAAGGTGGCCCATATCCAATGACCGGATGATGAAGGAATAGAAAGACTTGGCCATCTAAGGCCAACTTAGGACAACCCCAGAGGGCCACGCTAGCCTCAGCACTTCTTGTGGGATTGGCCGAGACTGTGGTTGGTGTGCATCACAGCTGGATTTATCCCTCCGCCTCTCTCCCCCACACCCCTTCCACAAGTTAGGATCCCAAGGGTACTCCTTAATAAACATCCTGCATGTTAAGTTCTGAGTCTACGGCTGGGGAGCCCAATCTGCAACAATGTAAGTTGCATTTGTCATTTATTCCAGGGGAAGATACTACTTTTCTATATTTTGATTGTATCTTGATTAAGAATATCAGTTATCACCTCTAGGCTGACAGATTTTGTTTCTCAATATTCACCTACAACTGTATGCTGGAACCAGCACTACCAATAAAAGGTTATCTGTACTCACACAAAATACATCACATTGCGCAGGGCATAGTGGCTCATGCCTGTAATCCCAGCACTTTGGGAGGCTGAGGCAGACAGATCACCTGAGGTCAGGAGTTCAAGACCAGCCTGGCCAACATGGTGAAACCCCATCTCTACATAAATACAAAAATTAGCTGGGCATGATGGCGGGTGCCTGTAATCCCAGCTATTTGGGAGGTTGAGGTGAGAGAATCGCTTGAACCCAGGAGGTGGAGGTTGCAGTGAGCCAAGATCACACCACTGCACTCCAGCCTGGGCAACAGAGCAAGACTCCATCTCAAAAGAAAAACAAAAAATACATCACATTGTTAATAATTTACGGTACTAAATTTAGTCATCATGAAATACTGAGTCTCAAACAAGCTACATTATTCTTAGGCTTATTCTGCACACTTCTACAGCCTGCAGATTGGAGGAAAGATGGCCATGGAATATCTGTGCTTCTGATGCATAGAGTAGTGCTGGTCCCAGCATACAGCTTGTAGGTGAATATTGAGAAAGAAAATCTGTCAGCCTAAAGGTGATAACTGATATTCTTAATCAAGATACAATCAAAATATAGAAAAGTAGTATCTTCCCCTGGAATAAATGACAAATGCAAGAATGCACTATAGGGGCTGGGGGGATTTAAATTAGAGAAATTGTAAAAATAAAAAGGGAGGCCAGGTGCGGTGGCTCATGCCTATACTCTCAGCACTTTGGGAGGCTAAGGCAGGTGGATCACTTGAGCCCAGGAATTTGAGACCAGCCTGGTCAACATGGTGAAACCTCATCTCTACAAAAAATTAGCCTGGCGTGGTGGCACATGCCTGTAGTCCCAGCTACTCAGGAGGCTGAGGTGGGAAGATCACTTGAACCCGGAGGTTGAGGCTGCTGTAAGCCAAGCTAAGATCGCACCACTGCACTCCAGCCCAGAGGACAAAGTAGACCCTGTCTTAATTTAAAGAAAAAAAGAGGAAAGATATGACCCTTTCTTTTTTTTTTTTTTTTTTGAAAGAGTCTCACTCCATCACCAGGCACCAGGCTGGAGTGCAGTGGTGCGACCTCAGCTCACTGCAACTCCCCGCCTCCCGGGTTCAAGCAATTCTCCTGCCTCAGCCTCCCGAGTAGCTGGGACTACAGGCACACACCACCATGCCCAGCTAATTTTTTGTGTGTGTTTTTAGTAGAGACTGGGTTTCACCATGTTGGCCAGGATGATCTCAATCTCTTGACCTCGTGATCTGCCCGCCTCGGCCTCCCAACATGCTGTGATTACAGGCGTGAGCCACTGTGCCCAGTCATGACCCTTTCTTTACCTCAACTTCCATTTAATTCCCCAAAATAATTGTTGTACCTTGTTTCCAGACCTTTTTTCCATGAGTATTTGTGTATATGCTTGAACATAAATTTTTAATAAAAATGAAATGTACTGTATGTATTGCTTGGCAACCCACATCATGGAAGTCAATCTGCTTTACTCAAAGCCTACTGATTCACATCTAAAATACAACTTTACAGCAACGTCTAGACTGGTGACCAAACATCTGGGCATCCTAACCAAGTTGGCACATAAAATTAACCATCACAAGTCTAGCCCTGGTCAATCTGGCACCCATAGCCATCTCTTTAAACCCTGCTTAATCTCCAAATAAAGATAGCAACAAGATTTTATTTCTGCCTAACATGATACAACCATCCTGTATTCAACTGAAATTGTACTAACCCTCTCCCAGAAGAGGGTGCAAAGCTGTTAGGTGATATGCACTCTTCTTGAAACACTGTAACTTAAATTCTACAACGCAAAGCCAATACATCCTGTGCTATATAACAAGCGGATAAGAGGGGAAGAAAACAAAGAAAAAACATGTTTGCATATACATGGATATACATACACACACATATATATATACACATGCACATAAACATATTCATGACAAAGTAAGGAAGAAATACTCATGACACATTGCTTATTTCTGTAACTGGTCACATGGTCAGAGCTGATATTTATAACTACCTTCTTCCAATACTTGTTCAGTATTTCCTTTGCCTTCAGCAAGCACCTCAGCCTGCTGTGGCTCTTCAGCTAGTGGAGTGACTCAAACGTTCGTTCCTAAAGGGTCTAGATCTTTAGGAGTCTTGCCTGGATTGAGCTGTTGTAGTTTCCCATTGACCTTAATCATAGGACATGGTGATACTAAGGGACACTCTAAGCGATCTCCTATTCCAAACAAACTCCTCCTTACCTCTACTATGATCCATTTTCCCTTTGGTAGTGAGGATCAGTCACTCCAGCCAGTGCAGCAACTCCTTTGCCTTTTGATTCAGAGGTCTGATGAGTCCTCAGTGGCCAGCTAGCAGTCTTAACTTCCAGTTCAATGAAATCATTATTGTGTCTCTTGGTGGAAGCATTTATCCCTTTGAAACTAGGATTTCTAGGCCAGCAGAGCAGAAGGTCATGGAGACAGGAATAAAAAATGCCAGTGGATTATGAGAGGTAATGGTGAGTGGTGCCACTCCCATTTTCACCCCTTGATACCTGGCCTCATGAAGCCAGGCTATGGGAGAACAGCATCATATATTGGACACTGCTTCAGAGGATGCATAAGCTCCTCGAGAACCTTGTCCCAGCCCAACCGAGTACTGCCACCTGGCTGGTGCTGTAACTGAGTCGTCAAAAGGCCATTCATACTACCAAGCTGAGTGCTTCAGAATGTTGGAGAACATAGTAGAATTATTCGAGCATGGGCCCATTGTCACACTTTGTTTGATATGAAGTGAGTTCTTTGGTCAGAAGCGATGTTGTATAAACTACTATGATGATGGGGTGAGTAGGCATTCTGTAAGTCCACAGATGGTAGTTTTGGCTGAAGCATTGCATGCAGGGAAGGCAAATCCATATCCCAAGTAAGTGTCTATTCCAGTAAGAGCAAAATGCTGCCTCTTCCACGATGGAAGCAGTCCAAGGTAATCAACCTACCACCAGGTGGCTGGCTGATCACCCCAGGAAATCGTGCCACGTCAGGGACTCAAGTGTTGGTCTCCAACGCTAGCAGATTGAGCACTCAGCAGTGGCCGTAGCTGTCAGCCTTGACAAGTGGAAGTCTATGCTGCTGGAACCATGCTTACCTCCAGGCTTGCCATGAAGGCCACTATTTTCACGCACCCATGGGTGATGACAGGGGTGGCCGAAGAAAGAGGCTGACTCGTATCCGCAGACCAGGGCATCTTATCTGCTTGATCATTTAAATATACCTCTGCTGGCTGGGCACAGTGTCTCACACCTATAATCCCAGCATTTTGTGAGGCTGAGGCAGGTAGGTTGCTTGAGCTCCTGAGTTTGAGACCAGCCTGGGTAACACAGCAAAACTTCACCTCTACAAAAAACTGCAAAACTTAGCCAGGTGCGATGGCATGCACCTGTAGTCCTGGTTACTCAGGAAGCTGAAGTGAAGGGATCACCCGAGTCCAGCTCAATGATCCCATGTTCTTGCTTTACCTAAATCTGCAGTGAGCCCTGGTCGTGCCACTATACTCTAGCCTGGGCAACAGAGTGAAATCCTGTCTCAAAAATTAATTAATTAAAATCCTCTGCTGAGGACATCCTTCAATGAACACTTACATGGGACACAAATATCTTCACAGTTCTCATTCATTCAAAGAGGTCTATCCAAATATGCCCTCCATTTTTACCAGTTTTTTTTTCTCATTTTTATGCCTCCTGTTCACCAGTTTTCTGATCGTTTTCCTTCCAAGTCCCTGACCATTCAGCCAACCATTGGACGCAGCTCACGAATCAGTACATAATTGCATGTTGTCCATTTCTCCTTGTGAGCAAAATGAACATCCTGGTGCACTGTTGGAAGTTCTACCCACGTGGAAGATTTTCCTTCACCACCGTCCTTCATCGATGTCCCAAGAAGGGGTTGAAATGCTGTCCCATTCCCTTCTGGATAACACGCACACACTACACAGAACCATGCAGAAACCAGGTCTGAGTTTTCTCTTGCTCTGTCAACTGATCGTAGGGAACTTCCCATGAGGCCATCAGTGCAGGCTGGAGAGAGAAGTTAGTTCAGTAAAAGGAGGGCCCTTTTACATTCCTACTATACATTTAGCTCATTCATTTTAACAACTGAATTACATCCCATTGTATCCTTGTACCATAATACAACTTTCCCATTATAATAAATTTTCAGCTTATCTCCAATTTCTTGTTTTTAAAATGTTCCAGTCAACATCTTTATATACATATCCTTGTGTATCTGTGAGAATTCCATGAAAACTGTATACTAAAATAAAAAACAAGATTTCTACTAATGTGGTGACTAGATGGGCCACCCAGAACAAATATACATCAGGATACTCAAAGGACCATTTCTGATACCTATTAAAGGTTTCTAAGCTGGGTGCAGTGGCTCATGCCTGTAATCCCAGCACTTTGGGAGGCCAAGGTGGGCAGATCACTTGAGGTCAGGAGTTCAATACCAGCCTGGCCAACATGGTGAAACTATCGTCTTTACTAAAAATACAAAAAATGTCTGGGCATTGTGGCATATACCTGTAATCCCAGCTACTTGAGAGGCTGAGACGTAAGAATCACTTGAACTCAGGAGGCGGAGGTTGCAGTGAACTGAGATGGCACCACTGCATTCCAGCCTGGGCAACAGAGTGAAACACTCTATCTCAAAAACAAAAAACAAAAAGTTTTCCCTGACTACTCAGAGAAGAAACCAGTTGAAACTCTCAAGAGAATGTGTGTGTGTGAGTGTGTGTGTGTGTGTGTGTGTCTACATATTTTATCACTTATGTATATTGTTGAGCTAAAATCTAAACCAGTATAGGAGCAATTGTTTTTACCCACAGTTTTGAGATGGCTTAGTAATTATTGGAACCAAGTGACTTTTGGGTATTCAACAGCTAGAATGTAGTTCAGATTGTTCAAAATTATTCTGTTAGCTGCAAGTACAGGTCTACAAATTATTTAGCAAATCAGTTAGCTATCTAGTATTCTTTTTTCACTCATTTCTATTATAGGAGATGGTTTGATCTTGGGGATAATTGTTTAAAGAATGCATTTCAAATTCAACAGAAGTCTTATTCTTGTACTTTTGCATAATGATATATCTTTTCTAACTTTGCCAAACTAGTGATCTTAAAATCTCCACTTTGTAAGTCAAAGAAACTCATTTCATCCCAGCCAACAGCATCATTTTTCCAGCTTCTTTCTTTGCTCTCTGTTACTTCAGCTGGAGTGCAGAGAGGTGATCGTAGCCTCCTGTAACCTCAAACTCCTGGGTTCAAGCAATCATCCTGCCTCAACCTTTCAAGTAGCTGGGACTACAAGGGTGTGCCACCATGCCCAGATTAGGTTTTCTGCTTTGTTTTAAATTTTTATAGAGACGGGGTCTCGCCCAGGCTGGCCTCAAGCAATCCTCCGACCCCAGACTCCCAAAGCACTGGGATTACAGACATGAGCTACAGTGCCCAGCCTCCAGTTTCTTTTATGAAGGACTTCTAAGTGTCATATTTTAGTGGTTGGTTATATTTCACTTGACTGAGCTGAGACTAGCTGTTTCATACACGGGCAGCTAAAGGGTTTACCACTATTTACAGTTCACTGAATTAGTAGAGATTTCCTCTCACACCGCAAAAACTTCAGGCAAAGTGCCCTAAATCTTTGTCAATTCCAAAAGAAACCAACTCCTACCCAGAAGAGATCTCTTCTTTGGTAGGTCTTCTACAAGCAGGGGTTGCTTGTTACTTACAATACCTTACAAGTGAGCCACTTTGTGAAAAATGGCCTTCCATTTCTCAAAAATAGCTTAAATTCCATCATCTGACATTTTATTTGGGTTCTATAAACCCTTTAAGTCTTCAAAAGAATCTCTTAAAATGCAAATTCCTGGAAGAATTAACCCCTTAAGTCAAGAGAGCAGCTATCATCTTCGTTAAACAAATTAGAGATGAAATGCAGGATTTGAGCAAGAAAATAAAAATCAGGAAGGAAGAGGGCATACAGCCAAAAAACAATTTTTTTTTTTTTTTTTTGAGACAGAGTCTTGCTGTGTTGCCACAGGCGCATACTACCATGCCTGGCTAATTTTTGTATTTTTAGTAGAGATGGGGTTTCACCATGCTGGCCAGGCTGGTCTTGAGCTCCTGACCTCAGGTGATCTGCCTGCCTCGGCCTCCCAAAGTGCTGGGATTACAAGCATGAGCCACCGTGCCCAGCCCACTTTTCTGGTCAATTTTATAATTTCACCTATAATCTACTCTTGTAGGATTTCAGGTAAATCAGAAATATAAACCCCTACTACAAGTTAGGCTTGAATATTAATTTTTCCTCTAAATA
>NW_016107333.1:13287738-13293729 GCF_001604975.1 Cebus imitator | reverse complement strand
ACTGCAACCTCCACTTCCCCGATTCAAGTGATTTTCCTGCCTCAGTCTCTTGAGTAGCTAAGACTACAGGCACCTGCCACCACGCTCGGCTAATTTTCGTATTTTTTTGTAGAGTTGGGGTTTCACCATGTTGGCCAGGCTGGTCATGAATCCCTGACCTCAGGTGATCCACCCATCTTGACTTCCCAAAGTGCTAGGATTACAGGCGTGAGCCACCACTCCCAGCCCTGTGATTTGTTTGTTTGTTTTGGAGATAGAGTCTCATTCTGTCATCCAGGCTGGAGTGCAGTGGCGTGAACACAGCTTACTGCAGCCTCAACCTCCCAGGATCAAGTGATCCTCCCACCTCAGTCTCTTGAATAGCTGGGAGTAGAGGTGTGTGCACCACCATGCTTGGCTTTTTGTTTTGTTTTGTAGAGATGAGGTCTCACTATGTTGCCCAGACTAGAATCAAACTCCTGAGCTCAAGCGATCCTTTGGCCTTGGCCTCCCAAAGTGCTGGGATTACAGGAGTGAGCCACTATACCCAGCTGTGACTTGTTTAATAAATCACTTCATAAGATTGAAATACTTTCTTATATTATCTCCTAAAAGCTTTATAGGCCAGGCATGGTGACTCATGCCTATAATCTTAACACTTTTGGAGGCTGAGGTGGGCAGATCACGAGGTCAGCCTGGCCAACATGGTGAAACCTTGTGATATGGTTTGGCTGTGTCCCCACCCAAATCTGGGAGGGACCCAGTGGGAGGTAATTGAATCCTGGAGGCAAGTCTTTCCCATACTGTTCTCATGACAGTGAATATGTCTCACAAGATCTGATGGTTCTATAAGGGGGAGTTTCCCTGCACAAGCTCTCTCTTTGCCAGCTGCCATCCATATAAGACATGACTTGCTCCTCCTCGCCTTCCACCATGATTGTGATGCCTCCCCAGCCACATGGAACTATAAGTCTATTAAACCTCTTTCTTTTATAAATTGCCCAGTTTCGGGTATGTGTTTATCAACAGCATGAAAACGAACTAATATACTTTGTCTCTACCAAAAAATACAAAAATTATCTGGGCATGTTGGCACATGGCTAACAGCTAGCCATAATAATGATATAAAATATTTGTTAACACTGCCAAATAGCATTTTGTTCCCATTTTAAAGTGATTGTAGTCCCAGCTACTCAGGAGACAGATGCATGAAAACAGCTTGAATTCAGGAGGTGGAGGTTGCAGTGAGCTGAGATTGCACCACTGCACTCCAGCTTGGACAACAGAGTGAGACTCTGTCCCCGCCCCCCCCAAAAAAAGCTTTATAGTTTTGACTTTCACATACCAGGAATTAATTTTTGTCTATGGTATAAGGTTGAAGTCTGTTCAACGTTTCCCCATATAGATATCCAATTGTTCCAGCACCACTTATTGTGAAAAGAACAAGAAGAGATTCTTCAAAGTCATTTTTAATTTTATTTAAGGCAGACATAGGAAATCGCTGGCCCTTGATTCAATTATTTGCAGCTCATAGCAAAGGTAAAAAGAAGGAGTTCCATTTATTCCAATAGCCACCAAAACCCAGAAGGGTTGTTTTTTACATTGTTAGTCATAATAATCTAAAAAGAGGCTAAACCTAGAAGTAGATTTTTCTATCAAAAACTGAGATCCACACTTAAGCCCAACTATTTAAGAGCAGACTGAGCAACATAGTGAGAACTTTGTTTTACAAAAAGTTTTTAAGCATTTAGCCAGGTGTGCCTGTAGTCCCCGCTACTCAAGAGGCTAAGGTGGGAGAATCCCTTATTCCCAGAAATTTGAGGCTACAGTGAGCCACAATCATACCACTATACTCTAGCCTTCGTGACAGAGTAAGACCCCAACTCAAAAACAATAACAACAACAACAAAAAAAAAAAACCCCTCAATCTAGCAATCCTTATGCATAGTCTTAAAAATTGGCCAGGCATGGTGACTCATGCCTGTGATCCCAGCACTTTTCTTTTGAGTTGGAGTCTCACTCTGTCATCCAGACTGGAGATGGAGTTTCACCATGTTGCCCAGGCTGGTCTCAAACTCCAGGGCTCAAGCGATCTACCTACCTCAGCCTCCCAAAGTGCTGGCCGGGTGAGGTGGCACTTTGGGAGGCCAAGGTGGGCAGATCACTTGAGGCCAGGAGTTTGACACCAGCCTAACCATCATGGCGAAATTCCATCTCTATTAAAAATACAAAAATTAGCCAAGCATGGTTACCCACGCCTATAATCTCAGTTACTCAGGAGGCTGAGGCAGGAGAATCACTTGAACCTGGGAGGTAGAGGTTGCAGTGAGCCAAGATCCTGCCACTGCACTCCAGCCTGGGTGACAGAGTGAAATTCCATCTCAGAAAAAAGAAAGAAAGAAAGAAAATGATAGGCTTAATACTAAAAATGGAAAAATAGATAAAAATATTTCTGGGCTTATCACTTTAAACCTACTCAAATTCAACAAATACTTAAGAAGCAAAATATTTTGCACTTAATATACAATAGCACTTATTGTATGCCTAAGGTTATATTAATACTTGTTTGATTCTGTACTTGTTTATTTTTACAGTCTTTGCCAATAAATTGAACTTGATTCCTAGGGTTTTGGCAGGTTGAGGGTATATCTTGCTCTCATAGACTTCATCCTATTATGGTATCTTCCCACTATTTGAATCTCCTCTACAAATGTCCAATGGCTCTACAAGTGAAGAGCTCAATGTTTAGCCAAAATTTGCCTGATCCCTATTACTTCCACTCACTGAACATTGTCTACTTGGAAGGCCCATCCTAAAGCAGCCTGATCCTTCTTCCTTTTCTGGACTCCTCTAGTCTTGCCTTTTTCAGACTCAACAATTCCAAGATCCTTTAATTCTTCTTTGATGTCCTAATTTCATGGCCCCTTACTATTCTAGCTCTTCTGAAGGAATGGGTTGATGTTATGAGTCATAACATTAACCAGCAGAAAGTAGAATAAACTATCAACTTCCTTATTCCCATTGTAATACCTTCATTAATATACTTGCCCTTTTGAAAGCCACTTTCCATTGCTGTATTCTGTTTGCAATCCACAGCTAGCCATAATTATACAAAATTTTTGTTAACACTGCCAAATAGCATTGTTTCCATGTTTAAAGTGGTTGAGTCTAATCTTTTATATGTCTCTCTCAAAAAATAACCTCAGTTATGTTGTGTATGTACTTAGAGATGATTACAAATATATTAAAACATACACACGCACACATACACATATTTGAAAGGAAATAGAAGAACTTCTAATAAAGTATGTATCTAAGAGAGTTGTTTGTTGTTTGTCCAGCCTCCCAAGTAGCTGGGATTACAGATGCTCGCCACCACGCCTGGCTAATTTTCGTATTTTTTAGTAGAAACAGGGTTTCACCATGTTGGCCAGGCTGGTTTTGAACTCCCAACCTCAGGTGACCCACCCGCCTCGGCCTCCCAAAGTGCTGGGATTACAGGTGTGGGCCACTGGTGCCCAGCACTAAGAAAGTTTTCTTTTGTTTCATTTTATTATTCTTAATATTTTTTGAGATGGAGTTTCGTTCTTGTTGTCCAGGCTGGAGTTCAAAGGCACGATCTAGGCTCACCACAACCTCTGCCTCCCAGGTTTAAGTGATTCCCCTTTGCCTGCCTCCTGGGTAGTTGGGATTACAGACACCTGACACCACAGCCACTAATTTTTTTGTATTTTTAGTAGAGATGAGATTTCTCTGTATTGGTCAGGCTGGTCTCAAACTCCCGACCTCAAGTGATCTGCCCACCTCGGCCTCCCAAAGTGCTGGGATTACAGGCGTAAGCCATCATGCCCAGCTGGAAGGGAGCTTTATATATTACTATTTAACACTCAGAGTTAGAGATACTTTGGTCACTTTATTTTCTTCATTATTCTTTTTTCATAAGTAGAATGAGAAAAATTTCATGTCTCTGCTTATTCACAGTTCTCAGCATGTGATGGGAAAACACCTTTGCCCCTGGATTTTTTCCTAGTATGGACAGTCATTATTTTGAAGTCATTCCTCTATTTAAACGATAGGGGATTTTTGTTTTCTTTTTGAAGATTTATGACTAACAATCCAAAAAACTCAACTACGCCTAGCAAACTCCCATTATCTCATTTCCTAAGAGGTACTGGTGAGTCCCACCCCGCCAGCAGCCAGGATCCACAGGAATTCTGTTTTAAAGCAGTTCCACACAGATGCCTCCTTCTCCCCTGTGTTCGCTATGGCTGGGAATCACCTCTTTGAAACCCACAATGCCATGATGATTGTGCATTTTTCATTAAATGTGACCTATTTCCAGGCTCGTATCTCTGCTCCACATTCAACTAACCCTTTGGCCAAATGCACACCCACATATTTTGGTCATTCTTTTGCCCTAAAACTGCACCCAGAGCCTCTGCTCTGCACAAAGGATTAATGAGGGCGGGGCGGAGCAATGTGTGTGCAGATCGGAAGCCAATCTAGCCACTGCACGTCCCTGTCTGATGCTTGTTCAGCCCACAAAATATACAGGACAACTATCAGCCAAGTGGAGTATATGTTTACTCTAAATCTTAAAACTTTTGGCCGGGCATGGTGGCTCATGCCGGTAATCCTAGCATTTTGGTAGGTTGAGGAGAGTGGATCACTTGGGCTCAGGAGTTCGAGACCAGCCTGGCCAACATGGTGAAATCCTGTCTCTACTAAAAATACAAAATACAAAAATTAGCCAGGTGTGGTGGTATGCACATGTGATCCCAGTTACTTGGGAGGCTGAACAAGGACAATCGCTTGAACCCAGGAGGCAGAGGTTACAGTGAGCAGAAATCACACCACTGCACTCCAGCCTGGACAACAGAGTGAGACTCTGGCTCAAAAAAATAAATAAATCTTAAAACTGTTACATTTACAGATGGGAAGGTGGGGCAAAAAAAAAATATTGAAAACATTTTTTTTTTCCTTGTTTTAGATATTCACCATTTGATAATCTCTTATGGGTTCTAATATTAAAGTCGTTTCCTTAGGATGTTCTGTCATAATCAAGAGTCTAAGAAACGTGAGGGTTTTTTTTTAAATGGGTGGAAAAAAACAAGGAAAATACAATTTTAAACCTAAAGAAAAACTCATGTATATTTTCCTTTACCCAGAGCTACTTTTTCCTTTTTTTCTTGTAGCACCTCTAGGACACACACACACACCATGAAGAAAACCAATTCCGGGAAATGAAGCTTAATATTATTTTTAAATGTGTTTAGGTGTTTTTGTGTGTTTTGATTTTGAGACAGAGTCTGGCTCCTCCACCCAGGCTGGAGTACAGTGGCACAATCACGGTTCACTGCAGCCTAGCTCTCCCAGGCTCAAGTGATCCTCCCTCCTCAGCCTCCAGAGTAGCTGGGACCACAGGTGTGCACTGCCACACCTGGTTAATTTTGGATGTTTTGTAGAGGCAGGATTTCACTATGTTGCCCAGGCTGGTCTTGAGCTCCTGACCTCAAGCAATTCACCTGCCCCAGCCTCCCAAAATGAAGGGATTGCAGGAGTGAGCCACTGCACACAGCAGGAAAAAGTATTTTTTAAAAGTAGGTATTTCTGCCAGGCGCAGTGGCTCACGCCTATAATCCCAGCACTTTGGGAGGCCAAGGCGGGTGGATCACCAGGTCAAGAGATGGAGGCCATCCTGGTCAACATGGTGAAACCCCGTCTCTACAAAAAAAAAAAAAAAAAAAAAAAGTAGGTATTTGTGACTGGGTGAAGTGGCCCACACCTGTAATCCCAGCATTTTGGGAGGCCAGATCACCTGAGGTCAGAAGTTCAAGACCAGCCTGGCCAACACGGCAAAAACCCTGTCCCTACTAAAACTACAAAAATTAGCCAGGCATGGTGGTGCATGCCTGTAATCCCAGCTACTCAGGAGGCTGAGGCAGGAGAATCACTTGAACCCCAGGAGGCAGAGGTCGCAGTGAGCTGAGATCATGCCACTGCACTCCATCC
>NW_016107333.1:13281988-13287098 GCF_001604975.1 Cebus imitator | reverse complement strand
TCTCGCTCTGTCACCAGGCTGGAATGCAGTGACACAATCTCAGCTCACTGCAAACTCTACCTCTTGGGTTCAAGCGATTCTCCTGCCTCAGCCTCCTGAGTAGCTGGGATTACAGGCATGAGCCACCACACCCAACTAATTTTTGTATTTTTGTAGAGACGGGGCTTCACCATGTTGGCCAGGATGGTCTTGATCTCCTGAGCTCATGGTCCACCTGCCTCGGCCTCCCAAAGTGCTGGGATTACAGGCGTGACTCACCGTGCCCAGCCTCCTAAACTTTTTTTTGAGACAGAATCTCACCCTGTCACCCAGGCTACAGCGCAGTGTCACGAGGTCGGCTCACTGCAATCTCCACCTCTTGGGTTCCAGCAATTATCCCGGCCTCAGCCTCCTGAGTAGCCAGGATTACAGGTGCCAGCCACCATCCATGGCTATTTTTTTTTTTTTTTTTTTTTCTTTTTTTTTTTTATTTTTTTTTGTTCCTTTTTTTTTTTTTTTTTTTTTTTTTTTTTTGAGACGGAGTTTCACTCTTATTACCCAAGCTGGAGTGCAATGGCATGATCTCTGCTCATTGCAACCTCTGCCTCCTGGGTTCAAGGGATTCTCCTGCCTCAACCTCCCAAGTAGCTGGGATTACAGACATGCACCGCCACACCTGGCTAATTTTTTGTATTTTTAGTAGAGATACGGTTTCACCATGTTGGCAAGGCTGGTCTTGAACATCTGATCTCAGGTGATCCATCTGCCTCAACCTCCCAAAGTGCTTGGATTACAGGTGTGAGCCACCTCACACGGCTCTAATCTCTATAAGAGAACATGTACCCACACAAAAGAGTTTTCAATGTTTGTCTTTTCCTTAGCAGTCAGACATTGGTTGTTTACATTTTAAATAGTTTTCATTTTTTTTCCATGTTTTTAATGTAAATGGACACCTGTTGAAGATTAGTGAATACAGATGGGATGCAGAATAAATGTTTGCCTTTTTTCAGTTAACAGAGCAGAAGAGACCACTGCTTTGCTGAAAACGATTATCCCAGAGCACCCCCTTATGGTAAAATGCACTAAGGAAGTAATTCCTTGGGGAAAAAAAATCAGAAAGTATTTCAATCCAAGGACACAGATGCTGCTTTCTACTCTTAAGAACCGTTCACCATTTTTTTTTAAAAAAACAGGGTCTCACTTTGGCACCCAGGCTGGAGTGCAGTGGTATGAAAATCATTCACTGCAGCCTGAAATTCCTGGACTCAAGGGATCCTCCTGCCTCAGCCTCCTAAGTAGCTGGAATTATAGGTGCAACCCACAATGCCTGGCTGACTCTTTTGGCAGGGGTCTCGGGTAGAGAAGGGAGGCAGGGAGTCTTACGTTGTTGCCCAGGCTGGTCTCTCAAACTCCTGGTCTAAAGCAACCCTTCCACCTAGGCCTCCCAAATCACTGAGATTACAGGCATGAGCCACTGTGCCTGGCCTGAACTCTCTACTCTGGATTCACTCAATCATGGCAAACCTAAACTAGCATAGTTGTTAAACTCCTGATGAGCTTAATTTCCAGATGGATTTCTTCTACCACCAGCTGGACTTGAAGTATTTTGTGAAGTGTAATTTTTCATTAAGCCATTCATACCCACTAACCCTTAACTCCTCTTGGATGCCCCTTCACAGGCAGCTCATGTTATAAACACTGTACGAACTGTTATTCATTAGTAACAGTAAGCTGTTATTCACTAAACAGGATCACTGATTGCTATTGTTCAGATCATGAATGGGCACAGCTGTAAACATGGGTCTCTGGAGGATTTTTGCAGCAGCTGGAAAGAAATGAGATAATAATTCTGACCCAAGCAGGCAAACGTCTATAATTTAGCATGTCAGGAAATTCACACATAACTTCTTTTTCCTGTTACATTTTAACACATTGTTTAGACTTTTCAAGTGTTCTGTATGTCTTGAGAATAAATCCCTATGTTCTTGTCTTAAATATTAGAAAAAGGCATCAAATTTAAGCATGCTTCGACAGCAACTAATATGACAAATCTTGGCTTACTAGCATCTTTAAATGCTAATCAAGAGAATATTAGATATTGAGTTTCCCTATTTCTTTGAGAAAAGCATCCTAGTTATTAATCTACAGTTGCCTTATATTGAAGGCATAGTATTGATCCCACCATAGCATGGTTCCTAAAGGGTCAGCCCTAACTAAGGAAGCCTGAGCCCTACAGAGTTAAATGTTGTCTGCATGTTAAGCATAGAAGAAACACCAGCAGTGATGACTTGAAAACAGGCTCACAGGTACAAGACTAAATGCCAGGACACAGGGGGCCAGGGCAGGAGGGACTGTTATAGACAAAAGGCCCAAACCAAATGTCCAAACTAGGCTAGGTGCAGTGGCTCATGCCTGTAATCCCAGCACTTCAGAAGGCCAAGGCAGGTGGATCACTTGAGGTCAGGAGTTCAAGACCAGCCTGACCAACATGGCAAAACCCCATCTCTACTAAAAATACAAAAATTAGCCAGGCATGGTGGCACATGCCTGTAATCCCAGCTACCTGGGAGGCTGAAGCGGGAGAATTGCTTGAACCTGGGAGGCAGAGGTTGCAGTGAGCCAAGATTATACCATTGCACTCCAGTCTGGGCAACACAAGAAGACTCCATTTCAAAAAAAAAAAAAAAAATTTAAAAAAGGAAGTCCAAACTGGCTGTTCCTGACTGTAAGAGTGAGCCAGTTGCTGCCAGGGTTTGGGTCCTCATAAGCAGAATTGGAGCAGAGTACCTTCCCCAAAGCATCTATGAGTAATAACATTCTGAAAGGTAAGTCCAAGTTCTTAAAGAGTTCTAAGAATTCATTTGGGGTGCTCAAGATCAATGCAAGTCCAAATGGCAGGAAACACGATCTAGAGCAAGAAAGGAACCAGGGTGGACCCTGGGCAATGTATGTGAATGGATCTTGCCTTTTTTTTTTTTTTTTTTTTTCCTGGTTGTTGAGTTGGGCTGGTTACAAGGTACAGAGTTGGGGTGAGAGAGAAAAAGAGACTAAAAGATTGAGAAACTTTTATTTCCTTATAATCTCCTTTCCTCACCTGCATACACACAGACACACTACCAAGCACAGTGCCTTGCACATAGAAGATACTTAATAAAGAGTTATTAAATGATATCTTATTTGAGACAGAGTCTCACTCTGTCACCCAGGCTGGAGTGCAGTGGTGCCATCTTGGCTCACTGTAGCCTCTGCCCCTTGGACTTAAACGGTCCTCCCACCTCAGCCTCCCAAGTAACTGGGACCACAGGCATAAGCCACCACACTCAACTACTTTTTTGTATTATTAGCAGAGATGGGGTTTTGCCATGTTGCCCAGGCTGGTCTCCGACTCAAGCCATCAGCGTACCTCAGCCTCCCAAAGTCCTGGAATTACAGGAGTGAGCCACTGTCCCCAGTCAAATTTTTAAAAATAACTTAAAAGTCAGTATCACCAGCCACATGCAGTGGCTCATGCCTGTAATCCTAGTGCTTTGGGGGCAAAGGCAGGTAAATCACTTGAGCTCAGGTGTTTGAGACCAGCCTGGTCAACATGGTGAAAACTCGTCGCTATTAAAAATGCAAAAATTCTCTGGGAGTGGTGGTGCACACTTATAATCCTTAAACCCAGGAGGTGGAGCTTGCAGTGAGCTGAGATAGCACCACTGCACTCCAGCCTAGGTGACAGAGCAAGGCTGTCTGGGGAAAAAAAAAAAAAAAAAAAAAAAAGTCAGTATCCCCTAGAGTTCCATTGTTGACTTTCTTGTCACTGGGTGATCTCTCACCTTCACTTGCATTTTTCAAGTACCTCTCTTACACTAATGATTCAAAATCTCTATCTTCAATTCTAACCTCTTTCCTATTAGGTTCATCTGGATAACCTAGAGGTAACCAGATTTACCATCTTCCAAATAAGAATTCATCACCTTCAGCTGTGACTTCCCCCTCCAGACCCTCCTCAAGTATTTGTGAATCACTCATTCATCCAGTTAGAAATCTGGAAGTCAGGCCAGGCATGGTAGCTCACCCCTCTAATTCCAGCACGTTGAGAGGCCAAGGTGAGTGGATCACGGGAGGTCAGCAGCTCTAGACCAGCCTGACCAGTATCACAAAATCCTGTCTCTAAAAAACACAAAAATTAGCTGGGCATGGTGGTGTGTGCCTGTAATCCCAGATACTCTGGAGGCTGACAGGAGAATCACTTGAACCTGGGAAGTGGAGGTTGCAGTGAGCTGAGATCACTCAACTGCACTCCAGCCTAAGAAACGGCATGAAACTCTGTCCCAAACTCGTAAAAGTAAATATCGGACCCAGGAAAAAAAAAAAAAAAGAAAGAAAGAAAGAAATCTGAAGTCATCTTGAACTCTTCTCTTTTACTCACCCCACCAAATAGTCACTAGATGCCATCATTCCGAGTCCCTGTCTCTCAAAATCAACTCATCTTTATCCCAACTGCCACTATCTTGATTCAGGTCCTGATTTCTTCCCTGGATTACTGTGATAACATTTCAGTATTGCTGCTTCTAGCTTCCAGCCCTCATCCCCATCCCAGTCATAATCTGCATCACCTGGGGACTTTTCCAAAAGGCAAATGTTTATGCTGTTTTCCCACTTAAAATCCTTCACTAAGTCCCCATCAGTTATAAGAAAAAAAATCTCAGCAGGGTAGCATGGCATAAAATCCCAGCATGGCCTTTGTCTCCATTCATGCATCTATCCAACAAATATTTCTTCTTGTATAAACATTATATTACATAGAACAGATAGATATTTATACAAGAGCACCTTTTGTACTCCAGAAACTGTGCTGATCACTGGTGATAAAATGCTGAATCAAGGCCCGGTGTAGTGACTCATGCCTGTAATCCCAGCACTTTAGGAGGGAGGCTGAGGCGGGTGGATCACCTGAGGTCAGGAGCTCGAGACCAGTCTGACCAATATGGTGAAATCTGTCTCTACTAAAAATACAAAAATTATATCCAGGCATGGTGGTGCATGCCTGTAATCCCAGCTACTCGGGAGGCTGAGGCAGGAGAATCACTTGAACCCAGAAGATGGAGGTTGCAGTGAGCAGAGATTGCGCCATTGCACTCCAGCC
>NW_016107333.1:13279225-13281963 GCF_001604975.1 Cebus imitator | reverse complement strand
TTCAGAAATGACAACAAAAAAATAAGCAACAACCACAAGAGACAAAAAAAAAAAAAAAAAAAAGTGCAGAACCAAATAGACCTGGTCTTTGCCTTCATAGTTCTCATAGCTTAGTATCCCCTGGAAAGAACAGAAAGCCAGTCCTGGAAAGGAATGGAAAGCTGTCTTAGGGGGCTTCACACCTCAGTTTGGAGCTGGAGGATGAGTGGCATGTTAGCCAAAGAAAGAAGGGGAATATTCCAAGCAGAGAGAATGGCAAATGCAAAGGCTCAGAAAAGAAGTGATCTTGATGTGAGGAGAAAGAATTAAGACCAGAGATGTAGACAAGGCTAAAATCACACAGGCCTGTAACTCAGTTAAAGGTGTTTGGAGTTAGTCCTGAAGGTCATTCAGTGGGTGTAAATGAGGGAATAACTTAATCAGATTTGTGTTTTAGAAAGTCACTCTAGGCCAGGTGCAGTGGCTCACACCTGTAATCCCAGCACTTTGGGAGGCTGAGGCGGGCAGATCACGAGGTCAGGAGTTCGAGACCAGCCTGACCAACATGGTGAAACCCAGTCTCTACTAAAAATAAAAAAATTAACCAGGCATGGTGGCAGGCACCTGTAATCCCAGCTACTTGGGAGGCTGAGGCAGGAGAATCTCTTGAACTCAGGAGGCAGAGGTTGCAGTAAGCTGAGATAGAGCCACTGCACTCCAGCTTGGCTGACAGAGCGAGACTCTGTCTCAAAAAAAAAAAAAAAAATTGACTTAAAGGCATTGGGAGAAAAAAAAAAAGCGCACACACACACACACACACACACACAGAGTCACTCTAGCTGTTCCATGGAGAATGGCTGAGAAGCAAGACTGAAAGCCTGTAGAACAGATAGATATTTAAAGGTAGAACCAAGAAGACCTGGTAACAGACTGGAGGGAGGAGGGAGGAAGAGAGAGGGGCAGCTTGAATGGCATCTCGGTTTCTGGCTTCAGCCACTGAGGATTCGGCACTACCATTCTTCAAGATGGGAACGGAGGAGGTGGAAGTTATTTTGGACATGGTGGAGAGATGATAAATTCAATTTTGGACATACTAGTTTTAGGTTTGGGGCATCTATGAAGCCATCCAAATGAAGATGTCAAGTGTTTTCTACAGAGGCCTAACATTCAAAAAAACCAAACTAGAGATAATAAATTTGAAAGGCATAGTTTCAACTACTTAAGAGGCTAAGGTGAGCCCAGGAGTCGAGGCCAGCTTGGGCAACAGAGCAAAACTCTGTCTCTTTTGCGGTGGGTGGGGAGTCAGCTATGTTTTTATTTTATTTATTTATTTATTCATTTTGAGACAGGGTCTCCCTCTATTCCCCAGGCTGGAGTACAGTGACGCAATCTCAGCTCACTGCAACCTTCACCTCCTGGGTTCAAGAGATTCTCGTGCCTCAGCTCGTAGCTGGGACCACAGATGTGTGTCACCACCCTGCTAATTTTTGTATTTTTAGTAGAGAAAGGGTGTCACCATGTTGGCTGGACTGGTCTTGAATTCCTTTACTCACGCAATCTGTCCACTTTGGCCTCCCAAATTGCTGAGATTACAGGCATGAGCCACTGTGCCCAGCCTGAGTCAGCCACTATTTATTTGAATAAGAATCTCGAAAAGAGTACAAAGAATGAAATAAAGACAAAGATCAATGCAAGGTTAAAGCTGGGCAGGGAAAAGAGAAACAAAGTAAAACTGATTTAGACTGGAGACAGGGATTTGGAAATTAGCGTAGAGACGGTAATGGAAGCAGTCAGGTAAGTGAGAGCCTCAGCAAGAGTGCAGAGAAAAGCAGAGAGAGGAGCTAGCACACAGCCCTAAGCTACAGGAAGAACTCAGACGTAGGGAGAAGAGAAGCTCTCAAAAGAAACTGAAGGGCCAGGCGCGGTGGCTCACGCCTGTAATCCCAGCACTTTGGGAGGCCGATGCAGGTCGATCACCTAGGGTCGGGAGTTCAAGACCAGCCTGACCAACATGAAGAAACCCCCCCACCCCTCACTAAAAATACAAAATTAGCCAGGTGTGGTGGTGCATGCCTGTAAACCCAGCTACTCAGGAAGCTGAGGCAGGAGAATCACTTGAACCCAGGAGGCAGAGGTTGTGGTGAGCCAAGATCAGGCCATTACACTCCAGCCTGGGCAGCAAGAGTGAAACTCCATCTTGGGGGAAAAAAAATAATAATGATAAAGAAAGAAAAAAAGAAACTGAAGCCATTGCAGTGGCTCATGCTTTTGCTCCCAGTACTTCAGGAGGCTAAGGCAGGAGGATCCCTTGAGCTGAGGAGGTCAAGACCAGCCTGGGCAGCATAGGGAGACCCTGTCTTTAAAAAAAAAAAATTAAGTAGCAAGCATGGTGGTGTTCACCTATAAACCCAGCTACTTGGGAGGCTGAGGCAGGAGGCTCACTTGAGCCAGGAGGCTAAGGCTGCAGTGAGCCATCATCATGCCACTGCACTCCAGCCTGAGTGACAGTGAGACCGTATCTCAAAGAAAAAAACAGAAAGACTGAGAATTGAATGGAAATACAGAAAGAAACCAAGAGAACTTTATCTCCAAACATTCCTACATTGTATTGATTCGAGCCATAAAGAGCTGCTTGTGGTTCCTTGGCTATTTCACTCCTCCACTGTGCTTTTGACAGGGTATTCCCTCAATCTAACCAACACAAACACCCACTCTTTCCCCCACCACATTTCTTTCTCTCTCTCTTTTTTTCTTTTTTT
>NW_016107333.1:13267273-13276720 GCF_001604975.1 Cebus imitator | reverse complement strand
TAGCTATTCTCCCTAACATTTTGGGAAAATGACCAGATCCTTTGTCTTGGTGCTGGGCCCCCTCAGGACTTGCGAGGCTTTTTTTTTTTTTTTTTCTCTAATGAGATGAAGTCTTGCTCTGTCACCCAGGCTGGAGTGCAATGGCGCGATCTCAGTTCACTGCAGCCTCCGCCTCCTGGGTTCAAGCTATTCTCCTGCCTCAGCCTCCTGAGTAGCTGGGATTACAGGTGCGGCTAATTTTTGTATTTTCAGTAGAGACAGGGTTTCACCATGTTGGTCAGGCTGGTCTTGAGCTCCTGACCTCGTGATCCACCCACATTGGCCTCCCAATGTGCTGGAATTACAGGTGTGAGCCACTGCACCTGGCTGAGGGCTTGCAAGGCTTAAGGAAAGAATTGTGTTTTTCTATTATGTCTTAAAAGCCAGCGAACTGTAAATCCTAGAGGGAAATCATTTTCAGGAAACTAGAGACATAGTCCAGCCTCAGAGTAGCTTGCCATCCATACAGTCTAAAGGTACTATCAATATGTTTTTAAATCGAAGGATCAAATGGGCACCACTCTCTGTAAGGACTTGGTGAAAAATGAACCCAATTGATACCTTTTTTCAAGCAAGTAATATCTAACGAACTACACAGGCAAACAGGAACAAAATCAAGAAACTACAAAACTGATTCCAGCTCCAAAACTAGTTCTGTGACCTTCTGAGGTCTCTTACCTTTCCCACAAATACTCCATGTGATCTGGCATGCAGCAAATTACAGTGAAAAGAGCAGGATTAGCCGAGCGCGGTGGCTCACGCCTGTAATCCCAGCACTTAGGGAGGCTGAAGCGGGAGGATCATAAGGTCAAGAGATAGACCTTATGATCTATCGGGGGGGGTTTCATCCTGGCCAACATGGTGAAACCCCGGCTCTACTAAAAAATACAAAAATTAGCTGGGCGTGGTGGCGCGTGCCTGCAGTCCCAGCTACCCGGGAGGCTGAGGCAGGAGAATTGCTTGAACCTGGGAGGTGGAGGTTGCAGTGAGCCGAGATTGCGCCACTGCACCCCAGCCTCGTGCCTGGTGACAGAGCAAGACTCTGTCTCAAAAAAGAAAAGAGCAGGATTTAAAGCCAAGGCACTTGTCCTATGCGAATTTTTAGTTCTCATGCCAATGTAGCTACTTTCTAGCTGAGTGATTTTAAAGAGTTAGCTAACCTCAGCTTCCTCATCTGTAAAATAGGGATAATAAAATCTTTGTGGCTGGGTGCGGTGGCTCATACCTGTGGTCCCAGCACTTTGGGAGGCCAAGGAGGGCAGATGACAAGGTCAGGAGTTCGAGACCAGTCTGGCCAACAAGGTGAAACCCCTGTCTCTACTTAAAATAAATAAATAAATAAATAAATAAATAAAATTAGCCTAGTGTAGTGGTATACACCTGTAATCCCAGCTACTCAGGAGTATGAGGCAGGAGAATCACATGAACCAGGGAGGTGAAAATTGCAGTGAACCGAGATCGTGCCATTGCACTCCAACCTGGACAACAAACAGTGTGAGACTGTCTCAGAAAGAAAAAAAAAAGAAAAAGAAATCTACCTTGTAAGAATTAGAGACATTGTAGATGCCCAATGAATGGTGTGTGTGCATGTGTATATGTGTGAATTACCCTAGCCTCCCTCTGAGATGAGAGAATGAGATAAAATACAATGTACTAGCCTAGGCACAGTCACTCATTTTTGTAATCACAGCACTTTGGCTGGCTGAGGCAGGAGGATCAGTTGAGCCCAGGAGCTCCAGACCAGCCTGGGCAACATGGTGAAACTCTATCTCTACAAAAACTTCAAAAATTAGCTAGGTATGGTGATGGGCAACTTGATCCCAGCTACTCAGGAGGCTGAGGTGGGAGGATCTCTTGAGCCCAGGAGGTCGAGGCTGCAGTGAGCCATGACTGCAACACTGAGCTCCAGCCTGAGCAGCAGGCAGAGCAAGACCCTATATTAAAAAAAAAAAAAGTACTATGCAAAAAGCACTTTGAAAAAATAAGTACTATATAAGAAGAGTAATAAGTTCATAATAATATAAAGCACACCGATTCACTTTGGCTATCAGACACAACAAAAAATGGCTAAGTCTTATTTCAGATCTATTGAAATTGGGTTTTTTTTTGTTTGTTTGTTTCTTTTTTTTCTTTTTTTTTTGAGACAGAGTCTTACTCTATTGCAAGGCTGGAGTACAGTGGTGCAATCTTGGCTCACTGCAACCTCCACCTCCCAGGTTCAAGCGATTCTCCTGCCTCAGTATACCGAGTAGCTGGGATGACAGGCATGTGCCACCACGCTCAGCTAATTTTTGTATTTTTTAGTAGAAACAGGGTTTCACCATATTGGCCAGGATGATCTTAGTCTCCTGACCTCATGATCTGCCCTCCTCAGCCTCTCAAAGTGCTGGGATTACAGGCATGAGCCACCATGCCCAGCCAAAATTGTTCTTTTAACCACTTGCAGGACCAATAAGAAGTGACCAGAAGATTAATTTCCACTTAAAAATGAGAAAGTTGAAGACGGCAGAATAGGAACAGCTCTGGAGTGCAGTTCCCAGTGAGAATGCAGAGGGTGAGTGATCACTGACTTTCCAAATGAGTTTTTACTGCCCATAGATCAGGAGACTCCTGGGCAGGAAAGCACCATGAGTCTCTAGCACAGCTGTTTCAGTGGGCACAGTGGATCTCTGCACAAAAACGCACACAAATCTGGACGGCCATTTCAACTGGCGCCTGGAATGCCTGGGAGACAGAGTTGCCCATTCAACTGAAAAACAGGAGGTTGAAACAGGGAGCCAGAGGATCTGGCTCAGCAGGTCCCACCCCATAAAGACCAGTAATGTGAAACGCTCTGGATTGAGAGTTTCACAGCAAGCGCAGCTGGACACAGGACAGTCCAGCTCTGTGGGGGAAAGGGCGTCTGCCACTACCTAGGCAGTCCACCACAACCTAGGCAGTCTGCCATTACCAAGGCAGTCCGCCATTACCGAGGCAGTCTGCCATTACTGAGACAGTCTGCCATTACAGAGACAGTCCACCATTACTGAGGTGGACCACCATTACCAAGGCATTTCTAACTATATCTCTATAAACAAAACTGCAAGGAAGTTCACACAGCAGCTGGGCAGAGCCCACGGCAGCTCAGCAATGCCTCTACTGGCAGACTGTGACTAAGCTACCTCCTCATAGGGCAGGGCATCTCTGAAAAAAGGCAGCAGCACATCAGGAACTTATAAATAAAGCCCCACCTTCCCAGGACAGAGCACCTGGGAAAAAAAGGCAGTTATGAGTTCCACTGCAGCATACTTAAACGTACCTGCCCAGCAGCTCTGAATGGAAAAACAGAGCTCACATCTCAGCACTTGAGCTCCTATAAGGGACAGACTGTCTCCTCAAGCAGCTCCCCAACCCCCATATAACCAAAGAGACACCTCATAAAGGAAAGCTCAGGCTTACATCTGGCAAGTATCCTTCTGGGACAAAGATAACAGAAGAAGAAATTGGCAGCAACCCTTACTGTTCCACAGTCACTGCAGGTGATCCCCAGGCAAACAGGGTCTAGAGTGGACCTCCAGCAGACCTACAGCAGAGGGGCCAGACTGTTAAAAGGAAAACCAAATAACAGAAAGAAATAACTTCATCATCAACAAAAAGGATATCCACTCAGAGAACCCAATTGAAATTCACCAACCACAAAGACCACAGGTAGATAAATCCACAAAGATGGGAAGAAACCAGTGCAAAAAGGATGAAAACACCTAAAACCAGAATGCTTCTCTTCCTCCAAGGGATCACAACTCCTCACCAGCAAGGGAACAAGGCTGGATGGAAAATGAGTCTGATGAATTGACAGAAATAAGCTTCAGAAGGTAGGTAATAACAAACTTCTCTGAGCTAAAAGAACATGTTCTAACCCAATGCAAAGAAACTAAGAACCTTGAAAAAAAGGTTTGATGAAATGCTAATGAGAACAAACAGCTGAGAGAAGAATATAAATGACCTGATGGAGCTGTAAAACACAACACAAGAACCTCATGAAGGATACACAAGTTTCAATAGCCAAATCGACCAAGCAGAAGAAAGGATATCAGAGATTGAAGATCAACTCAATGAAATAAAATGAAAAGGCAAGATTGGAATAAAAAGAAATGAACAAAGCCTCTAAGGAATATGGGATTATGTGAAAAGACCTAATCTACATTTGATAGGTTTACCTGAATGTGATGGAGAGAATGAATCCAAGCTGGAAAATACTCTTCAGGATATTATCCAGGAGAACTTCCCCAACCTGGCAAGGCAGGCCAATATTCTAGTCCAGGAAATACAGAGAACACCACAAAGATATTCCTTAAGAAGAGGAACCCCAAGGCACATAATTGTCAGATTCACCAGGTTTGAATTGAAGGAAAAAAATGCTAAGGGCAGCCAGAGAGAAAGGTTGGGTTACCCACAAAGGGAAACCCATCATACTCACAGTGGATCTCTTGGCAGAAACCTTACAAGCCAGAAGAGAGTGGGGGCCAATATTCAACATCCTTAAAGAAAAGAAGTTTCAACCTAGAATTTCATATCCAGCCAAACAAAGCTTCATAAGCAAAGGAGAAATAAAATCATATACAAAAAAGCAATTGCTCAGAGATTTCATCACCACCAGGCCAGCCTTAGAAGAGCTCCTGAAAGAAGCACTAAACATACAAAGGAACAACCAGTACCAGCCATTCCAAAAACATACCAAATGGTAAAGAGCATCGGCACAATGAAGAAACTGTGTGAACTAATGGGCAAAACAACTAGCTAGCATCAAAATGGCAGGATCTAATTCACATGTAACAATATTAACCTTAAATGTAAATGGGCTAAATGCCCCAGTCAAAAGACACAGACTGGCAAATTGGATAAAAAGTCAAAACCCATCAGTGTGCTGTATCCAGGAAACCCAAACCACGTGCAAAGATACACATAGGCTCAAAATAAAGGGATGGAGGAAGATTTAACAAGCAAATGGAGAGCAAAAAAAAGTAGGAATAGCAGTCCTAGTCTCTGATAAAATAGACTTTAAACCAACAAAGATCAAAAGAGACAAACAAGGGCATTACATAATGGTAAAAGGATCAATGTATCAAGAAGAGCTATGATCCTAAATACATACATAGCCAATACAGGAGCACCCAGATACATAAAGCAAGTTCTTAAGAGACCTACAAAGAGACTTAGACTCCCACACAATAATAGTGGGAGACTTTAACACTCCACTGTCAATATTAGACAGATCAACGAGACAGAAAATTAACAAGAATATCCAGGACTTGAACTCAGATCTGGACCAAGCAAATCTAATAGACATTTACAGAACTCTCCACTCCAAATCCACAGAATATACATTTTCAGCACCACATCACACCTACTCTAAGACTGACCACATAATTGGAAGTAAATCACTCCTCAGCAAATGCAAAAGAATGGAAATCATAACAAACAGTTTCTCAGACCACAGTGCAATCAAGTTAGAACTCGGGATTAAGAAACTAACTCAGAACCACACAACTTCATGGAAACTGAACAACTGGCTCTTGAATGTTGACTAGATAAACAATGAAATGAAGGTAGAAATAAAGATATTCTTCGAAATCGAGAATGAAGACACAACGTACCAGAATCTGAGACACATTTAAAGCAGTGTCTATAGGAAAATTTATAGCAATAAATGCCCACATGAGAAGCAAAGAAAGATCTAAAATTGGCACCCTATCATCAAAATTGAAAGAGCTAGAGGAGCAAGATCAAAAAACTCAAAAGCTAGCAGAAGACAAGAAATAACTAAGATCAGAGCAGAACTGAAGGAGATAGAGACACAAAAAAACCTTCAAAAAAATCAATAAATCCAGGAGCTGGTTTTTTGAAAAAAATCAACAAAATAGACCATTAGCCAGGTTAATAAAAAAGAAAAGACAGAATAATCAAATAGATGCAATAAAAAACAATAAAGCGAATATCACCACAATAAAGGGAGATTCCACAGAAATACAAACCACCATCAGAGATTACTACAAACAACATATGCATATAAACCAGGAAATCTGGAAGAAATGGATAAATTCCTGGACATTTACATCCTCCTAAGCCTAAACCAGAAAGAAGTTGAAACCCTGAATAGACCAATAACAAGTGCTGAAGTTGAGGAAGCAATTAAGAGGCTACCAACCAAAAAAAGCCCAGGTCCAGACGGGTTCAGAGCCTAATTCTACCAGATATACAAAGAAGAGCTGCTACCACTCCTTCTGAAACTATTGAAAACAATCCCAAAAGAGGGAATCCTTCCCATATCATTTTAGGAGACCAACATCATCCTGATACCAAAACCTGGAAGAGACTCAGCAAGAAAAGAAAACTTCAGACCAATATCCATGATGAACATAGATGCAAAAATCTTCAATAAAATACTGGCAAACCAATTGCAACAGCACATCAAAAAGCTTATCCCTCACAATCAAGTAGTCTTCATCCCAGGGATGCAAGGTTGGTTCAACATACACAAGTCTATTAACATAATTTATCACATAAACAGAACCAAAGACAAAAACCACATGATTATTTCAATAGATGCAGAGAAGGCCTTTGACAAACTTCAACAGTCCTTTATGCTAAAAACTCTCAATAAACTAGGTATCGACAGAACGTATCTCAAAATAATAAAAGCTATTTATTACAAACCCACAGCCAATATCATACTGAATGGGCAAAAGCTGGAAGCATTCCCTTTGAAATCTGGCACTAGACAAGGATGCCCCCTCTCACCACTCCTTTTCCATATAGTATTGGAAGTTCTAGTCAGAGCAATCAGGCAGAAAAAGAAACAAAGGGTATTCAATTAGGAAAGGAGGAAGTCAAATTGTCTCTATTTGCAGATGACATGATTGTATATTTAGAAGACCCCATCATCTCAACCCAAAATCTCCTTTAGCTGATAAGCAACTTCAGCAAAGTCTCAGGATACAAAATCAATGTGCAGAAATCACAAGCATTCCCATGTACCAATAACAGACTTAAAGAGAGCCAAATCAAGAACGAACTGCCATCCACAATTGCTACAAAGAAAATAAAATACCTAGAAATACAACTAACAAAGGATATAAAGGACCTCTTCAAGGAGAACTACAAACCACTGCTCAAGGAAATAAGAGAGGACACCAACAGATGGAAAAACCTTCCATGCTCATGGTTAGGATGAATTAATATTGTGAAAATGGCCATACTGCACAAAGTAATTTATAGATTCAATGCTATTCCCATCAAACTACCTGTGACCCTCTTCACAGAACTGGAAAAAAACCACCTTAAACTTCTTGTGGAACCAAAAGAGAGCCCGCATAGCCAAGTCAATTCTAAGCAAAAAGAATAAAACTGGAGGCATCATGTTACCTGACTTCAAACTATACTACAAGGTTACAGTAACCAAAACAGCATGGTACTGGTACCAAAACAGAGATATAGACCAATGAAACAGAACAGAGGCCTCAGAGGCAATGCCACACATCTTTGACAAACCAGACAAAAACAAGTAATGGGGAAAGGATTCCCTGTTTAATAAATAATGTTGGGAAAGCTGGCTAGCCATGTGCAGAAAGCAGAAACTGGACCCCTTCCTGACACCTTACACTAAAATTAACTCCAGATGAATTAAAGCCTTAAACCTAAGACCTAACACCATAAAAACCCTAGAAGAAAACCTAGGCAAAACCATTCAGGACATAGGCGTAGGCAAGGACTTCATGACTAAACCACCAGAAGGATTGGCAACAAAAGTCAAAATAGACAAATGGTATCTAATTAAACTCCAGAGCTTCTGCACAGCAAAATAAACAATCATTAGAGTGAAACGGCAACCAACAGAATGGGAAAAAATTTTTGCAATCTACCCATCTGACAAAGGGCTAATATCCAGAATCTACAAAGAACTGAAACAGATGTACAAGAAAAAAAACAAGCAAACCCATTGAAAAGTGGGCGAAGCATATGAACACTTTCAAAAGAAGATATATATGAGGCCAACAAACATATGAAAAAATGCTCCTCATCACTGGTCGTTAGAGAAATGCAAATCAAAACCACATTGAGATACCATCTCACCCCAGGAGGATGTGGAGAAATAGGAACACTTTTACACTGTTGGTGGGAGTGTAAATTAATTCAACTATTGTGGAAGACAGTGTGGCGATTCCTCAAGGACCTAGAGATAGAAATTCCACTTGACCCAGCAATCCCACTACTTGGTATATACCCAAAGGATTATAAATCGTTCTATTATAAAGAAACATGCACACGTATGTTCATTGCGGCACTGTTTACAATAGCAAAGACTGGAACCAACCCAAATGCCCATCAATGATAGACTGGACAGGGAAAATGTGGCACATATACACCATGGAATACTATGCAGCCATAAAAAACGATGAGTTCGTGTCCTTTGTAGGGACATGAATGAATCTGGAAACCATCATTCTCAGCAAACTGACACAAGAACAGAAAATCAAACACTGCATGTTCTCACTCATAGGTGGGTGTTGAACAATGAGAACACATGGACACAGGGAGGAAAGCATCACACACTGGGGTCTGTTTCAGGGGAACAGGGGAGGGACAGCATGGGTTAGGGAGGTTGGGGAGGGATAACATGGGGAGAAATGCCAGATATAGATGACAGGGGGATGGAGACAGCAAAGCACATTGTCATGTATGTACCTATGCAACAATCCTGCATGTTTTGCACATGTACCCCAGAACCTAAAGTGCAAGAAAATATATTAAAAAGAAAAAAAATGGGAAAGTTACCAACAGTGGTTCTAAAACAGAAGGGCTGCTTCAGGAACCTGTGAGTTTCTTGTTACAAGGGTAGGACAGTCAACTGGGATAGAAGATGGGAGAGAAATGAGAAGGGCTCAAAACATCTGGATCATCTACTGATCTGGACTTTATAAGGCCTCTTTCAATCCTAGAATCACTCTTCCTCCTTTCAGAAGGAAATTCTACTTCAAAATGTTTCACCAGTTTTGGCTGGGTATGGTGGCTCCCAAAATGTAATCCTAACATTTTGGGAGGCCGAGGCAGGAGAATCATTTTAGCTCAGGGTTTCAAGACCAGCCTGGGCAATAGAGTAAGACCCCTTCTCTTAAAAAATAAATAAATAAATGAAACGACACTCTTAACCTACCTACACTCAACTTACTATACTAGCTGCCTTAACTAAAAAAAAAAAATGCCGGGCGCGGTGGCTCAAGCCTGTAATCCCAGCACTTTGGGAGGCCGAGGCGGGTGGATCACTAGGTCAAGAGATCGAGACCATCCTGGTCAACACGGTGAAACCCCGTCTCTACTAAAACTACAAAAAAAAATTAGCTGGGCATGGTGGCGCATGTCTGTAATCCCAGC
>NW_016107333.1:13265051-13266266 GCF_001604975.1 Cebus imitator | reverse complement strand
TTTTTTGAAACAGAGTCTCACCTTGTCACCCAGGCTGGAGTGCAGTGGCACAATGTCAACTCACTGCAACGCCCACCTCCTGGGTTCAAGCAATTCTCCTACCTCAGCCTCCTGAGTAGCTGGAACCACAGGCACGTGCCACCATGCCCAGCGAATTTTTGTATTTTTAGTAGAGATGGGGGTTTTGTCATGTTTGCCAGACTGGTCTCAAACTTCTGACCTCAAGTGATCCACCCGCCTCGGCCTCCCAAAGTGCTGGGATTACAGGGGTGAGCCACCGCACCCAGCCCTTGACATTTTTAAACTATACAGATTATATGCAGCTTCACAAACATAATTTCCCATTTGTCCACATATTAGGTATATGACAAATGAAACTTTAATCTGGATAGTCAAGAAATTGGCCAGGCACATTGGGAGGTCAGCATTTTGGGAGGCCAAAGAGGGAGGATCACTTCAGGCCAGGAGTTTGGGAACAGCCTCAGCAATACAGCGAGAACCTACCTCTACAAAATGTCTAAAAATTAGTGGGTCACAATGGTGTGCGCCTGTAGTCCCAGCTACTCGGGGGGCTGAGGCAGAAGGATAACTTAAGCCTAGGAGTCAGAGGCTATGATAAGCTGTGATTGTGCCACTGCACTCCAACCTGGGTGATGGAGCAAGACTCTGTCTCTCTGGTGCTGTGGCTCACATCTGTAATCCCGGCACTTTGGGAGGCCAAGGCAGGCAGATCACAAGGTCAGGAGTTCAAGACCAGCCTGACCAATATGGTGAAACCCCATCTCTACTAAAAATATAAACATTAACCAGGCATGGTGATGCGTGCCTATAGTCCCAGCTACCCAGGAGGCTGAGGCAGGAGAATCGCTTGAACCTGGGAGGCAGAAGTTGCAATGAGCCGAGAGCACACCACTGCACAAAAAACAGGGCATCAGAGTGAAACTCCATCTAAAAAAAAAAAAAAAAAAGTATGTTGATCTGCTTCACTATAATAAACATTTTACTATCTAAATGTATCTCATAATATCATGTTTTAAACCTTAAATATCAAGTTGAATGTTGAAGAATAAATAAACCTCAAAAATACACATTAAAATTTATTTTTAAAAAAAGACCAGGTGGGCCGGGCGTGGTGGCTCAAGCCTGTAATCCCAGCACTTTGGGAGGCCGAGGCGGGCGGATCACGAGGTCAAGAGATCGAGGCCATCCTGGTCA
>NW_016107333.1:13260842-13264871 GCF_001604975.1 Cebus imitator | reverse complement strand
AAAAAAAAAAAAAAAAAAAAAAAGACCAGGTACAGTGTCTCATGCCTGTAATCCCAGCTTTGGAAGGCTAAGGCAGGAAGATCACTTGAGGCCAGGAGTTTGAAAGCAGCCTAGGCAACATAGTGAGATCCCTTTCTCTAAATAAAATAAATAAATAAATAAATAAATAAATTTAAAAAATGTAATTAGCTGGTTATATATAGTGGCATATGCCTGTAGTTTTACCTGCTTGGGAAGCTGCCACAGGATAATTGATTAAGCTCAGGAAGTCAAGACTGCAGTCAGCTGTGATCTATGATCACACCAATACATTCCAGCCTGGGTAACACAGCAAGACCGTCTCTTTAAAAAAAAAAAAAAAGTAAATGATATGGCATTTTTTTTTGTTTAATTGAGATGAAAACTCACTCTATTGCCTAGGCTGGAGTGCAATGGCGCAATATAGACTCACTGCAACCTCTGTCTCCCAGGTTCAAGCGATTCTCCTGCCTCAGCCTCCCCAGTAGCTTAGATTACAGGTGCAGACCACCACGCCTGGCTAATTTTTATATTTTTAGTAGAGTGTTGGCCAGGCTGGTCTCGAACTCCTGACCTCGTGATTTGCTCACCTCAACCTCCCAAAGTGCTGGGATTTCAGACATGAGCCACATCGTGTCTTTTCTAATGAAACTTAAAATTCAGTGAAGCTTAAACAAGTAACTGAGAGAAGACAAAATCAGTGTACTACTGGGCAGCTCTAATAATGAAAATATTTCCTAAAATCAAAGCACACTTTACTTATAGACAACATCCCCTAATTGCGGTTTTTTTTTTTTTTTTTTGGAAATATAGTTTTGCTCTTGTTGCCCAGGCTGGAGTGCAATGGCGCAATCTTGGCTCACCACAACCTCTACCTCCTGGGTTCAATCAATTCTCCTGTCTCAGCCTCCTGAGTAGCTGGGATTACAAGCATGTACCACCATGCCTGGCTAATTTTGTGTTTTTAGTAGAGATGAGGTTTCTCCATGTTAGTCAGGCTGGTCTTGAACTCCAGACCTCAAGTGATCTGCCTGCCTCGGCCTCCTGGGATTACAGGCATGAACCATCGCGCCTGGCCACCCCCTAATTGCTTCTAGTTGCCCTCTCCAGAAAAAAGAATTGAATCTTTTTTATAAGATGTGAATGAATCACGAGTTCTTTCCTGTTAGAAATCTATTCTGACTATGACTCAAGACTAAACAATAGATCATTGTTTCATAAGCACATGTAGTGTAAAAGTAATGAAACCATCAAAGTGAATTTATTTCAAGTCTTTTATATTTGACCCCACCTTTATAGTATGAAAAGCAATTTGTACTTCTGGTATTAAACTCAGTAGTGGGAATATTGTAGGGTTTCACGATATGGAGATGGTGTTACATTCCAGAAAATACTCAAACTTCTTCATATCTCTTAACATGTGTGTTAAATATTTCAGAAGAATAATGCTTTCCTGAATATATATAAAAACACGGTTCTACCCCATAGCAAAATATGTTATGTATATGTGTGCTTATTAGGTACTTCTTGAGGTTACTATATGCTTTGTCTTTAGATTACTTAATGTAATCTTTAGTTCTTTTCATTAAAACAAAAATAAGCTTTGTTTAGAAGTCCCTTGGACAGCCGGCTGGGTTGGCTCACACCTGTACTCCCAGCACTTGGGAGGCTGGAGAGGGAGGATCGCTTGAGGTAGTAGTTCAAGATCAGCCAGGTCAATATAGCAAGATCCCATTTGTACAAAAAATTAAAGACAAAATAGCAGGGCATGGTGGGGCTCCCGTGCAGTCCCAACCACTCGAGGCGAGGTGGGAAGATCTCTTGAGCCCAGAAGTGTCAGGGCGCAGTAAGCTGGGATGGTACCACTGCACTCCAGCCTGGGTGACAAAGCAAAACCCTAAATCTGGAAAAACAAAAAGATTCTTGGTTGGTGATGTTTCCTCAGAAACCAAATCCACTTCTGACCCTAAGCTGCGTAAGACACATGAAGGGAGACATGGAGAAAGCTGTTTGTTCAATGCAACCTTGGAGGACAAACATAGGCCCAGAGAGTAAATGTCACAATGAAGCAAATTTTGGTTTGCCCTAATGGAGAAATTTCTAATAACAGGAGGAGGTTACCGAGTCACCACATCCTGAAGGAAACAGCTCTGCTTTGGTATCAGAAAGCTACATAACCCACCGTGGCTCAGTCATTTCACCCCAACTTCATCTGTCTCAGCTGCAAAATTCAGACTAAAGCTTTTGTTTTGGGTGCCAGTGCTTACCAGGACACTTCCTGTGTCTCTGAGTGTACAGAAGAAATTGATACATGACCATCAATGCATTTCACATCAAATAAAAATAGAATAAATGAGGACACAGCTCAGATGAGGAAGAGGAAGTAAAACCTTGTTTATAAACCAATTGATCCCCACCTGCATCCGCATAATGAGTAGTGTCAAGAACACATACATTTCTGTCTGTTTTTTTTTTTTTTTTAGAGACAGAGTCTCACTGTGTCACCCAGGCTGGTGTGCATGGTGCAATCTTAGCTCACTGAAGCCTTGATCTTCCAATCTCAAATGATCTTCTCATCTCAACCTCTCAAGTAGCTGGGACTACAGACATGCCATCATGGTTTTTTTTGTTGTTGTTGTTTGTTTTTATGTTTAGTAGAGACAAAATGTTGCTATATTGCCCAGGCTAGCCTTGAACTTCTAAACTCAAACAATCCTCCTGCCTGGGCCTCCCAAAGTGCTGAGACTACAGGCACGAGCTACCATGCCCAGTGACAGCACATACATTTCTCTTTCTTCTCTCAGCCCTTTCTCATCTGTTATTCTGCTCATCCTCCAAGGTCATGACTTAACTACAAGTGAATAAATTATGGTAGAAGAGATTCTATAAATTATGATAGAAAAACATCTCAATCAATTTGGACACCTTAAAATGTAAGGTCAAATTAGCTTGGCATGGTAGCCATCAAACAGGACATAAGCGGCTCACACCTATAATCCCAGCACTTTGGGAGGCCAAGGCTGGTGGATCACAAGGTCAGGAGTTTGAGACCAGCCTGGCCAACATAGTGAAATCCCGTCTCTACTAAAAGTACAAAAATTAGTCGGGCATGGTGGTGTGCACCTGTAGTCTCAGCTTCTTGGGGAGGCTGAAGCAGGAGAATTGCTTGAGCCCAGGAGATGCCACGGTGCTCCAGCTTGGGTGACAAAGCGAGGCTTCATCTCAAATGATACAATTTCTGCTTGATAAATCCAACACACTATTCTGTCTTAGTCAGTCATGTTTAAATACATTATTTTCACAAGAAGATAAATTGCCTGGAAGAAGTTGTAATAACTCTTCCTCAAAAAAGGCACTTCCATGGCATCTATAAGGTATACTGTTAAAGAACAATGACTGGTCATGAGAAGACTTGCTTTCTAATTCCAGATCTGATGCTTTCTGTGTGGCTTCAGACAAGTCACTGCATACCTTTAATTTCCTTAGCAGCTATATAATGCTAAGTGTGAAGAAAGAGGATTTATATGAAAATCCTTTGAGAGGTAGAAATTGCTCTGCAATGAAAATCATTACTAAAGCATAATTCCTCCTTTCCTCATTCCATTTATATTAGAATAATGCCCTTAATATATCTTTGAGATAACTTGTAATTCTCTCCTCCCACCATTGATTCATTCATGAAATGACTAAAGGCATTTTGGTAGATAATAAAAGACAAGTGTCAGACTGGGCGTGGTGGCTTATGCCTGTAATCCCAGCACTTTGGGAGGCCGAGGCCAGAGGATCAAGAGGTCAGGAGTTTGAGACCAGCCTGGCCAACATGGTGAAATCCCATCTCTATTAAAAATATAAAAATTAGCTGGGTGTGGTGGCATGTGACTGTAATCCCAGCTACTCGGGTGGCTGAGGCAAGAGAATTGCTTGAATTGGGACCTGGGAGGCTGAGGTTGCAGTGAGCCAAGATCATGCCACTCCACTCCAGTCTGGACTAGAGTGAGACTCCTTCTCAAA
>NW_016107333.1:13247733-13258942 GCF_001604975.1 Cebus imitator | reverse complement strand
CATGGTGGCACTCTCCTGCAGTCCCAGCTACTTGGGAGGCTGAGGCAGGAGAAACAGTTGAACCCGGGAAGCAGAGGCTGCAGTGAGCTGAGATTGCACCACTGCACTCCAGCCTGGGTGATAGAGATTCTGTCTTTAAAAAAAAAAGGCAGGGGGGTGGGAGGAGAAAGAAAGAGAAACATATGTTTCTGGGCTTCTTATTAAAATTCTCGCTTATAGAAACTTACAGGATTGAGAAAAATACAACTGAGACAGTCTTATTGCCATGGCTGTCAGTCATAAACAAGAAAAGTGTTCCATTAGTGGTTGACAACATGTAAAACTATTGAGGATGTGTTTTACTATCGTGATTTCTACAGAGCACACTGATACTTAATACAAACTGGTAAGTGAAATGGGCAGCGGGAGGCAAGCCACATCTCTAAGTAGATTGGAGATTGAAAGAAAATGCATTTTTAGTGACTGATGAAACACGGTATGCCCACTAGATTACTGCTATACCACTGAAATCTGCTGATACAGCTTTCTCATTGATGACGTTAGGAAGAAGAGAAATAATGTGGTTGAGACAGGAAGCAATCGGCCACGCAATTTCTTTCAAGATATGGATATATATGCATGCTTGAAAGCAGAAGGTAAGGGGCCAGCAAACAGGAAGAGAACACAGATAGAGAAGAGGAAGCAGATCTGCTTGAAGGCGATGTCTGCAGGTGGGGCGGGGAGAAGAGGAAGGGGAAGTGTTTAGCAACAAAGTATCTCATGTTTTAAGACAGCCATTAGTCTTAAATTCAGTAACAGTAGCACCTCCATTTATCAAGTACATATTATCACATTAAAATGGTGTCAAATATCTGTCTTACACATTGTAACAAGTAGTGCTTAAAAGGTAATCACATTTTTTAAGAGTCTTTTATTGTCTGAGCATACTTCACATTATTGGTTGTTTTTGTTTTTTGAGACCGCGGAGTCTCGTTCAGTCACCCAGGCTGGAGTGCACTGGCGTGATCTCAGCTCACTGCAACCTCCACCTCCTGGGTTCAAGCAATTTTCCTGCCTCAGCCTCCCAGTAGCTGAGATTACAGGAGCCCACCACCATGCCCGGCTAATTTTTTTGAATTTTTAGTAGAGACAGGGTTTCACCATGTTGGCCAGGCTGATCTCCAACCCTGAGCCTCAGATGATTTGCCTGCCTTGGGATTACAGTTGTGAGCCACCGCGCCCCAGCGTAATTCACATTTGATTTTTACTGGTGTCAGTATAAATTGTAAATTAAGAGGTAACATCATTTATTCGCCTTTTCGACTTAAAAATATACCTCAAATTCATGGAGCATTCATAGTTTACAAAAGCTTTCACAGAATTCTCACAACGTTGTGAATCTGCAGAGTCAATTGAGTCTCCCAGGCTGAACCGCAGTGGTGCATCTCAGCTCACTGCAACCTCCACCTTCAGGTTCAAGCAATTCTCCCACCCTGGCCTCCTGAGTAACTGGGATTACAGGCATGAACCACCAAGCTCAGCTAATTTTTGTATCTTTAGTAGAGACGGGGTTTCACTATGTTGGTCAGGTTGGTGTCAAAATCCTAGTATCAGGTAATCTGCCTGCCTTAGCCTCCCAAAGTGCTGGGATTACAGGCCTAAGCCACTGTGACTGGCCTATAATTTTCATATTAAGATAAAGAAATTGAGAGTTGGCCGGGCGCGGTGGCTCAAGCCTGTAATCCTAGTACTTTAGGAGGCCGAGGCGAGTGGATCACGAGGTCAAGAGATCGAGACCATCCTGGTCAACATGGTGAAACCCCGTCTCTACTAAAAAACTACAAAAAATTAGCTGGGCATGGTGGCACGTGTCTGTAGTCCCAGCTACTCAGGAGGCTGAGGCAGGAGAATTACCTGAACCCAGGAGGCGGAGGTTGCGGTGAGCCGAGATCGCGCCATTGCACTCCAGCGTGGGTAACAAGAGCGAAACTCCGTCTCAAAAAAAAAAAAAAAAAAAAAAAAAAAAAGAAAGAAAAGAAAAGAAAAGAAATTGAGAGTCATAAAGGTTAAATGACATGTGTGCGGTTACACAGCTAGTAAATAGGACAGCCATATGCAAATCCACTATTTTAAAATATCCTCTCATTCTTCCTCTCTCCACTCTTCCAGCAAGAAATTCTAATTTTCCCCTTTTCATCTAGCACCCCTGATAAAGACAAAAACACTAAGATATCAGCAAGACATGAAAAATCAGGGTATTCCCACTAGTCAGAAAATTGACTTAGATTTTAGCCTGTGAAAAAAAAACCCCGTTGATTCAAGACTACAATCTAAATCATCTCTGATGGCACCATATCCACAGACCTAGCAAAGAGATCAACCAGAATCAAGGAGATGAATCTGCATTCATGTGTTAAGTCTCTACCCTGTGTAATACATCTATCAACATGCCAAGTTATGTGAAATCTTTAAATATATATTTTTGATATCCTTTACATATTCAATTATATATATAATTTGCCAGTACTTTAAATTTTGATATCATTATTGTCAAGTAAATTGGTATATAACTTACTTTTCTAGTAGCTGTATTTGGCCTTTTAAATTAGGCCAGGTGTGGTGCCTCATGCCTGTAATCCCAGCACTTTGGGAGGCTGAGGCAGGTTGGATCACCTGAGGTCAGGAGTTTAAGACCAGCTTGGCCAACATGGCAAAGCCCCATCTCTACTAAAAAATACAAAAATTAGCTGGGCGTGGTGGCTGGCGCCTCTAATCCCAGGTACTCAGGAGGCTGAGGCAGGGAGAATTGCTCGAACATAGGAGACAGAGGTTGCAATGAGCCTAGATCACGCCATTGCACTCCAGCCTGGGCGACAGAGTAAGACTCCAACTCAAAACTAAAAATAAAAATTAATTAAATGTACACCAAATTTTTTCATGTGAATTAGGAAGCTTTTTTACTTTAATCTATTATCTGTATTTATTTGTGTAGCTTAGAAATGTCCATGCTTTGGCCCATGGAAGATCTTTTTTGACACTCTTTGATTCTTCTCTGTGATTTATACATTCATGTCCTCTCACATTTGTGGCTCTGAGCTTTTCACTTATGATTTCTTTTGTTGTTGTTGTTGAACTTTTATTTTAGATTCAGGGGGTGCATGTACAGGTTTGTTACCAGCGTATATTGCATGATACTGAGGTTTGAGTACAAATGATCCCATCACTCAGGTACTAAGCATAGTTCCCAACAATTAAGTGTTCAGTCCTTGGCCCCCTCACACCCTCCACCATCTAGTAGTCCCCATGTCTACTGTTTCCTTTTATTTATTTATTTATTTTTGAGACAGTGTCTCCCTCTGTCACCCAGGCTGGAGTGCAGTGGCATGATCTCGGCTTGCTGCAACCTCTGCCTCCTGGGTTCAAGCAATTCTTCCACTTCAGCCTCCTGAGTAGCTGGAATTATAAACGAACACCACCACAGCCAGGCTAATTTTTGTATTTTTAGTAGAGACAGGGTTTCACCATTTTGGTCAGGCTGGTCTTGAACTCCTGACCTCAGGTGATCCACTCACCTCAGTCTCCCAAAGTGCTGGAATTACAGGTATAAGCCACCATGCCCGGCCTTACTGTTCCCATCTTTATGTGAATGAGTGCCTGGTGTTTAGCCCCCATTTATAAGTAAGAATATGCAATACAGCTAGTGCTCGACTTACGACCATGATTGGTTCCAACAGACTGGTCGTAACACGATTTGGTCGTAAATTGAGTAGGCTATATGCACGCAGAGATGGTAGTGCTGCCGGAAGCTGGTCCGCACTGTCATACACCCATCTGGGCAACGTTTGCGCTGCCAGACGCGGAGCAGTCGTGGCTAGCAATCGTGGTCATAAAGTCGAATGGTCATATGTTGCATAGGTCGTAAGTCGATCAATATCTGTATTCTATTTTGTTCTTGAATTAATTCACTTAGGATAAAAATAATTTGAAGAAAGAAAAATATGCACATTCAAATTCAACCATGGCTCTAACATTTTTAGTAAGTTGTTTTTACATAAGTGATCATTGTAGACAATTGTAATCCTAAATGCATCTGTTGAACCTTAAAAAGCAGTTAGATAACATAATTAGGCAAATAGAATATGCTCAACAAATACTTGTGGCTGGGCACAGGCACAGTGGCTCATGCCTGTGATCTCAGCACTTCAGGAGGCCGAAGTGGGAGGACTGCTTGAGGCTAGGAGTTTGAGACCAGTTTGAACAACATTGGGAGATCCCATTTCTATAAAAATTTAAACATTCAGCTGAGTGTGGTGGTACATGCTTGTATTCCCAGCTACTTAGAAGGCTGAGGTAGAAGGATCATTTGAGCGCAGGAGCTCAAGGCTGCAGTGAGCTATGATCATGCCACTGCACTCCAGCCTAGGTATCAGAGTGAGATCCTGTCTCTTTTAAAAAAGGGAAAGAAATGAAATAGGAAATACAGCAATGCCAAGTCATGTGGGTCCTTGTAGGCCACTGTAAAGGCTTTGAGATAAGAAGCTTTTAGAGGATTTGAAGGGGAGGAATGACATGAAAATGCCTACTGTGTTGCAAGCAGAATGTTGATAGATGGTTTCCAAGGCCAAGAGAGGGAGAGCATCATAGCACCTCTGATGAGCATGGAACATCATCATACCTCTTACCTGGATTACTGTGATAACTTCCTTAAAAAACTTAGCCAAGCACAGTGGCATGCACCTATAGTCCCAGCTACTTGGGAGGCTGAGATACTACTACTACTGTGATAACTTCTTATCATAGTAATCCAGATAAGAGGTATGGTGCCTTGGACCAAGCTGGAAGTGATGAGAATTAATTGAGTTTGGGTGTATTATGAAAGCAAAGCTAACAGGATTTGCCGACTAGTTGAATATAAAGTGTGTGAAAAGGAAAAGCTGGGATTTTTGGCCTGAGGATGGAGATGCCATTTACTGAGATGGGGAAGACTTTAGGAGGAACGAATTAGGTGGAAATACCAATGACTGTTTGTTAAATATATGTAATAGTTTAGTAGAGCTACCATAACAAAGTCCCGCAGACTGGGTAGCGTAAATGATAGAAATTTATTTTCTCATAGTTCTGGAAGCTGGAAGTCTAAGACAGAGGTATCAGCAAGTTTGGCTTCTTCTGGGGCCTCTCTCTTTGGCTTTCAGATGGCCACCTTCTCACTGTATCCTCACGTGGCCTTTCTTCCTCTGTGCTCACAAGACCCTAGTGTCCCTTTTTGCATATCCAAACTTCCTCCTCCTAGAAGGACTCCAGTCAGACTGGATTAGGGTCCACCCTAAGGGTCTAATTTTAACTTACTCGCCTTTTTAAAATACCCTATCATGTTCTCACTCATAGGCAGGTGTTGAACAATGAGAACACATGGACACAAGGAGGGGAACGTCACACACAGGGGTATGTTGGGGGGCAGGGGGCCAGGGAAGGGACAGCGGAAGGCAGGGAGGTTAGGGAGGGATAACACTGGGAGAAATGGCTGACACAGGTGACGGGGGGATGGAGACAGCAAACCACCATGGCATGTGTGTACCTGTGCGACAATCCTGCAAGATGTGCACGTGTACCCCAGGACTTAAAGTACAATAAAAAAAAATCTAAAAATGAAAAAAGATCTCATCTCCAAATATTTCTAAATCTCACATCCTGAAGTACTGGGAGTTTGGGCTTTATGTGTGAATTTTGAGGGGTCAAAATTCAGCTCATAATATTAAATATGGAATGTGAAGTTTGAGGAACTGGTTAGATATCCAAGTGGAATTGCAGAGCAAGCTTTTGAGTAGATGATCTGGAGTTCCTGGGAGATGTCCAGGCTGAAAATGTAAGTGTTTCAGTGATCGATGCATAGATGGTATTTAAGACCCTAAGACTGAAAGAGGTCATCAGTGATCTCATTGATCACTGTGAGTGGCGATAGTGAAGAGAAAAAAAAATTTAGTAAACACTATAAGAATCTCTAACTGTCATAACATCTATTAAACACGAAACTTTGTTATGACAGTTAGACATTCTTACAACCAGGAACAATTTTGCAGTGGCTAGGATTTGAGGAACCTAGCCAAGGAGACCCAGAAGGAGACAGAGGAGGAAAATCAGGGGAGCATGGTATGCTGGAAACCAAGGGAAGAAAGTGTTTCCGAGAGGAGATAATGATGTGTCAAAACATTTGTCACATTGTGGATTTACAATGTGGAGGTCATTACTGACCTCAAGAAGAGTAGTTATGATGGCATTTGTGTGATGAGAGAGGATTCAGGAGAGAATGGAAGGACAGGGAAGCAGAGAATGTAGAAATTAATTGGAAGGGATGGTGAGGTCAAGAGAGGTGTGTAGGGGTGTGTGTGTGTGTGTGTGTGTGTGTATGCGTGTGTATAAACATTTGTTTGCTACTGGTAATGAGTCAGTAGAGAGGAAATATTTGATAACATAAAATAAAAAAGGAAATTACTCAAATAACATCTTTGAATAAGTTAAAAATGTGGGATCTAGCATGAAGTGGGAGAACTGGCCTTTAAAAGAAATATAACCAAAAGTGGCAGCCTGTAATCCCAGCACTTTGGGAGGCTGAGGTGGCCGGATCACCTGAGGTCAGGAGTTAAGGACCAGCCTGGCCAACATGGTGAAACTCTCTATTAAAACTACAAAAATTAGCCAGGCGTGCTAGTGGGCGCCTACAATACCAGCTACTTGAGAGGCTGAGGCAGGAGAATCGCTTGAACCCAGGAGGCGGAGGTTGCAGGGAGCCAAGATTGTGCCACTGCACTCTAGCCTGGGTGACAGAGCAAGCCTCTGTCTCACAACAACAACAACAAAAAACCAACTAACTAGGTGTGGTGACAGGTGCCCGTGGTCCCAGCTACTTGGGGTGCTGAGATGGGAGGATCACTTGAGCCCTGAAGATGGAGGTTGCAGTGAGCTGAGATTGAGCCACTGTACTCCAGCCTGGGTGAGAGTAAGACCCTGTCTCAAACAAAACAAAGAAAAAGCAGCAGCAGCACGGATAGTTAATGCATAGTAACAGCAGGATGGAAGGCTGAGTAGAAGGGCAGAGAAGTAAGCAGTGAGTATATGTGGAGACAGACGCTCCCTTGCTTCAATTTTCAAAATGAAGAAAGGCTAGCACCTGAGCATGAGGCTGAGAGAAGAACTGTTAAAATGTTGAGAAACTTGAAAGTATGAAATAGTCATCTAATAAAATGGAAGAATACATGAATTAGAGGTATACAGGAAGAGTTCCAGACAGCATGATGGGTTCACTCAAAGTGGGATCACTTATCATATCACCGTTGTTTCTCTCTAGCCTCATCAGCCTGCTTGGATGAAGCTTTGGAGCAGGTGGGAGAGTTGGATTTAATGAGGATAGTCAAGAGAAAGGCACAAGGGAGTTGATGTATGTGTGAGAGTCATGGTAATGATGGGTCATAGAATTTAAACACATCTATCACTCTCATAACATTTTCCACACTGTGCTAAAATTACTGTGTCTTTGCCACTGTTCCCAAAGCAGAAGCTGTGTCACTGGTCCATTCATCCACAGTTCACAAACCGGGGATGAATGCACAAAATCCATCCTGCAGATGTGTTTTATTTGACCCATACAGCAATGGGAAAAAAAATGTGAGCAAATATGTAAAAAGTATTACATTTGATATCAACAAATTCATTTACATGAGTTTTTTCAGGGCCTTACTACTTACACAATGTGTACGCACTCACACCCAGACTGATTCACTCATTTAAATCACCTGCCTATAGCCGAGTGTGGTGGCATATGCCTGCAGTCCCAGCTACTCAGGAGGCTGAGGAGGGAGGATCACTTAAACCTGGGAGTTCAAGGCTGCAGTGAGCTATGATAGTGCCACAGCACTCTAGCCTGGGTGACAGAGTAAGACCCTGTCTCTAAAAAAGTAAAATCAATCTTCTGCTTGGCACAGAACAAAAATTCATATGGTTGGTTTTGCCAAAGAGAAGAGGTTAAAAAAAAAGTCTGGAGAATACAGCAATCCATAGATTTGTATAGGTTTTCCTAGGGTTGACCCTGTGAGAGAACATATATTTTGACATGTGTAAATGCATACAATTCCACCTCAGGTAACTTTCAAAGGAGGCTGCTCTTTTCCCTAAGCACAGAATTGATCAGAGTCATTCTTCCCAGAGAACTGTTAAGTTGTTAGGTTTTCAGTAGATATTTAAAATGTTTAACTTTGAGGCGGTGGATCACTTGAGGCCAGGAGTTCAAGAGCAGCCTGGTCAACGTGGCAAAAGCTCATCTCTACTAAAAATACAAAAGTTAGCCAGGGATGGTGGAGTGCACCTGTAGTCCCAGCTACTTGGGAAGCTGAGGCAGAAGAATCACTTGAAACCAGGAAGCAGAGGTTGCAGTGAGCCGAGATCATGCCATTGCATCCCAGCCTGGGTTACAGAGCAAGACTGTCTCAAAAAATAAAAATAAAATGTTTAACTTATTGATCATAGGTAGTCTCACATTAAAAGTTTTGTACCTCATTCAGATCCCTCTATCTTCCCAAAGACACAGTGAGTACCCCACTCCTGATCTGGCCTCCCACAGGCAGAATACCACCCATACACCTTTCTCACCCTTCCCTTTCCCTCCCAATCAAAATTTAACCACCTGCTTCTACCTTTCTTCAGGACAGGATAAACTTACCTAACTCATTCATTTGTCCTAAGGTATTAGGACTAATAAGAGCTTACCAAATTATCTCCTCCCAGGTTTCATTTTACCCTAGGACCTTACGTAGTTTAGTAATAGGGCATTTTTGATCCCCCAAACTGGGCCAAGGACATTTGGCCTCTCCTGGCATCCTCAGCACACCAACACAACAGAGGCCTACTGTGTAGCTTCTCTTGTAGAAATAAGTCTAATCTTAATTACATGAAGGCTGATATTTAAAAAAAACAATAGGGGGAAAATTATTCCCTATGAGGCTAGTCAGAATTATAATTGTCTTGCACAGTTTAGTGACTAATGATAATCTTAAGACCACATTTTTGTCTTAAATTTAATACAATGCTATGGGCATAAGCAAGTAAATGTTTAAGTCATCCTTTAATACTACCACTGATTTTTAAGAAGAGATTATTTCATAGGTGTTTAATGGTGAATGTATATAAATTTCCTTCTGTGATCATTCCTGTGGCATTTTGGGGTTTTCATCCAAATAGACAAAATAAAACTTTATACTTGTGACAAAGATCCCATTACACGTCACTTTTTAAAGCTTTTTATTTCCCTACAATGCTTGGTTTACCCTTCATTGTTTTTCTAACAATTAGGAGCCACATATTTAGGACATTTTAAAACATCCAAGGACCAGGCACAGTGGCTCATGCTTGTAATCCCAGTACTTTGGGAGGCCAAGGCAGGTGAATCGCCTGAGGTCAGGAGTTTGAGACCAGCCTGGCCAACATGGTGAAACCCCATCACTACAAAAAAAATACAAAAATTAGCTGGGTGTAGTGGCACGTACATGTAGTCTCAGCTACTTGGGGGGCACAGATGGGAGGATTGCTGGAGCCTGGGAAGTCAAGGCTGCAGTGAGCTGAGATCATGTCATGGCACTGCTGGGTGGCAGAAAAAAAAAATGGTTTTTCTAGGAGTCAATCAATGGTTAGCTAAGAAAAGGGAGGCTTACAGACACTATTTACTGATGACTAAATCAATGATTGCCACCACGAGGTACCTTGGCAGGTTGATCATCCTAGCTCTTACACATGAAGAATTGTTAGCTCTTTTTATTATATGTATACATCCTGAATAGACAGTTTGTGGTTTCCTTTAAATGAAGCAATATCACACTCCATTGATGGCTGCCTGCTATGTAACTTTCTTGCCTTTTACAACCCAGGAGACACACTGCAGGAGTTCAATTTCCAAATGGTTTGGCAAGATGTAAATAATCATGCAAACATCTATAGTTATCCACCTACACTTTCCGCATTCTGCTACTTTAAAAAAATGAGTTTAAAAACATGTATAAAGTATAAAAGTAAAACTTGGATACTCCAATAATCTCTCCCTCATGAAGAAATTACTAGTATCTTTTTGGCATGGTTTACTAAAACTTTAAGAGTTGAAATTTCCACCTCTAGTGCCATTCATTTTCTCTCTCTTTCTCCTTCTGCCTTTCCAGATCCTTTTTCTCCCTAATATAAGACAGAGAAACAAAAATATTATTGCCATGTTTCTCAGAGTAACAGGATTAATTCTAACCTTTATAGCATGTGTCCTTGAATTGACTATTACTTTAGTGAAGAAGAAAACTTGATTTAAGGGAATACTACTTATCTATTCTGAGTGAGGTTCTGTATTAATTGCTAGAGGTTGTAAATATGAATAAAAGTCTGTTCTCGACTTCAATGGGCTTTACAGGGTAATAGTAACTCTAAGAGAGATAATAATTATAAATACACTGACTTTTATCCTTGCAGCTTAGGCAGTTTCCATGGGCAAAACATCATTTGATCCTTAAAAAATTCTTGTGAGGAAGATAGGACAGATACTATTTTCCAAACTCTACAAATGAGATAGAAATTTTTAAAATCCTGAAAAGATTGCAAATAACTAGACAGGCAAATTGTTATAACTAGATAAATGTGTTCTAATTTTATGTGTGTGTGTGTGTGTGTGTGTGTTCTGCTCTCACCACCTCCCATAGCTTATCCTTGGAAAGAAAGTACCTTGGCTTAGCAAAATATCTATCCCACTGTTCTGTCATAATATTTAAAATGTCATTTTAGAATTTCCATACTCTGGGTGTCTACAGGAGGTTCCGTTAGAACAGTCTTAGAGAGAAATGAAAAAAAAAAAATACTAAACACTGATAATATATAAGTAGATAACTTTACTACATAACTGAACTCCTTAGATAATGACAGGTTGGGGACAGGTATGGTGGCTCTTGCTTGTAACCCCAGCACTTTGGGAGGCTGAGGCACAAGGATTGCTTGAGGCCAGGAGTTTGAAACCAGCCTGGGTAATGTAGGGGATTCCCACCCCCCTCAAAACCCCTCCTGCAACACAAACATCTCTACAAAAAAATCAATCAACCAGAAGTCATGTCACCTGCCTGTGGTTCTAGTTACACTGGCAGCTGAGGTGGGAGGATTGCTTGAGCCTGAGGGGTCAAGGCTGCAGTGAGCCATGATCACACCACTGCACTCCAGT
>NW_016107333.1:13233680-13247151 GCF_001604975.1 Cebus imitator | reverse complement strand
TCTGAGAAACTGAAAATTATGTAAAAAGACCAAAAATATGAAAGGTTGGGGTACCTGTCCTGAACAAAATGGGAAAAGTTTTGATGGAAAGGAAGAGAGACAGGTTTCAATAAAGCCCTAGACACAGCAGCCTGAGGATCCCTGTAAAACTGAGTATAGGGTGGAGGTGGAGTGGATGTTTAATAGGGGAGAGAAATTGACTCTCTTCACAATTTTGCTTCCATTAATACCTAAACCCTGGGGCTCCATTTCAGTTTCCAGTAGGCCTATGTTGGAAACTCACCTCCAAGGTACAAGTTTCCCTGGCACACCACCAATTACATAATGGTCTTTTAAAAACAAGTCAACTTTGGTACCATCTACTCAGCAGGAATATACCTTCCTTACCTGGTACCTCCCTCATTCTTAGAATTAAAGAAAAAAGGTCGGGCGCGGTGACTCACGCCTGTAATCCCAACACTTTGGGAGGCCGAGGCGGGTGGATCATGAGGTCAAGAGACGGAGACCATCCTGGCCAACATTGTGAAACCCCATCTCTACTGAAATACAAAAATTAGCTGGGTGTGATGGCGCGCACCTGTAGTCCCAGCTACTCGGGAGGCGGAGGCAGACTTGAACCCGAGAGGTTGCCGTGAGCCGAGATCGTGCCACTGCACTCCAGACTGGCGTCTGGCGACAGAGCAAGACTCTGTCTCGAAGAAAGAAGAAAAAAGGCGAATCGTAACGTGCCTTCTACTCACTTTCCTCTCTATTCACTTACTAAGGCCACATCTTACGTCTGCTGTTCTTTTTTCCATACTACTCTCTCAACTCCTTTCATATCTGCGATAAATTTAAGGTCGTTTGGGTTCCTCTCATTTAAAAAGTTCAACAGAAGTGTCTTGCAACACCTTAAAGTTTAGGGCTAAGCTCTTTAGCGTTTCTTTACCCACTTCCTCCGCTCAATTCTTCTAACCATTGAAATGAAGGCTATGAATATCTCGTCTTAGCACGGTGCCAGGCATGCAGGTGTTCGAACAAATCTTAAATGAATCTTAGCTATTAGATAACAGCATTGTCTGTAAAACTCAGAAATTTCTTAAAAATCGATTCCTAAAATTTAAAAAGCTCGTAAGTTTTTTAGTCTGCAATTACAATTCCTGAAATCTTCTTCTATTCATGAAAGACTACGAAATTCTAAAAAGCGACATAAAGCGTAAAAAGCCACTCGGAGGTTTGCGAAATTTACCATGTTCTGTCTTCTTTTAATTCATTCATAATCTGTCAGGATACAAGGAGCAAAACTAGTTTGCGTTGTACCTTAGAATTGAGTAGTTACACACTCACTAGGTTTCAGAATCGTTAAAAATTTTATCTTGTTTAGGAAACTGCTTACCTTGGAAGGGCAAATTGCCATTTCTCGCCATCTGGGCACCAGAGACGCAAGGGAAGCCCCACTAAACATCACTTCCACGCCCCCATATTATGCTAAGGAACGTCTAGTTGACTCCTTAGGCATTTCAGCAGTGTTTTTGGCCGGTACTAGGAACTGAGGAGAGGTTTAGAAAGGGACCAAGTGCAGAGTCCCGGCCCCAAAGAGGTTACGATGCAAATAGACGCAGGCTCGGAACTCAGAACAAAAGCGGTGACTGCATAATAAGGCACTGCTGGGGGTGGGGGATGGGGAGCTGCACGCAGGTTGTTACTTCAGGAAAGCAGTTTCCAGGCAGGGAGAGTTTAAGCCAGACCTGAAAGAGGTTGATTTGTAATGATTTGCAGGAGGCCACTGGAGGCAGCGGCCAGGATTTGCACTTAGGAGATCAACGTGTCCCGTGGTGGAAAAGTGGGAGGTCATACAGGGACTGGCTTCTGAGTGTCCAAAGGTCTACCTGGGGAAAGACTGATTTTGAGGTTTTAATAGGTAAGTTTGGGGACATCATTGATGAAGGTGGGCAGGGAAGGAGGCTTCTTTTTTTTTTTTTTTTTAACATTAGAGTAAAAAACTTAGATTCGATGAGATGGGTAAAACACAAATAGGAAAATTTAAGGGGAAGAATGATTATGATTGTTATGTAAAAATAAACTTGCAATAGAGAGGTTCTGGAACTCAGGAAATGAGCTAGAGCATGCTATAATTAAGGCCTAGCTAGTGAGGATCAGGAATAAAATGGTAGCTGAGGAAATTTCAAAGTTGAATAAGCAGTAATAAGTATGAAAAAAAAAAAAAAAAAAAAGCTAAACTACAAACATCTGCTCCTTAATTACTAACACTAGAAAAGAGAATTTCTTGTCTCTTCTTCCCACTCCGCACCTCTTCCTAGCTTACGTGATTGTATTCAAGGCATTTTATTGAAGACACTGTTCAGCACTCTCCACCTTATCCCTTACACAGCCTGCCTTTGCTTTTCTTCCCATTTCACTCTTTCTCTTCATTTATTCACATCATTTTAGTCCTTAAAAGACCCCTCCCAATTACTAGATCAGAGGGAGGCAAACTAAGACTCTTCATATCTCCCAAATGACCTTCCAGAATGGCTTTATGGCATTATAATTGGAACGCAAGAGTTTTTCTTTTTCTTTTATTAATATTTTGCTTGCAAGGAATTACAGGAAAACCCCTATTGCATGCCAGAAATACTTACATTTTAAATATTTCATCTTAAGAGATGACTTCATGTAATGCTTTTAATGCATTTTAGAAATTCAGGTGGTGGGCAAAAGTACAAGACAGGAGTTAGATGTTTTGAGTGGGAGGAGTACACTGGGGCCATTATTGAATCAGAATTATTATGCACTTCAATATATAGAAAAAAAGAATGAAATGAGTATTAAATTATGCAAATTTATCCCTTATCTTGAATCTTTATTTGCATGACTACATTTTAAGCAGTTGTAACCTTCGTACATATTTGCTATTTTTTCAAGTATGAATTGATTAGACACTATTGCTATTTTGTTATCTATTTTGTTGACATAAGAACTTCCTGTGTTACTATGTCAGATCTTTGCTATATTGTTATTTATTTTGTTAATATAAGAACTTCCTGTGTTACTGTGTCAGATTTTTTTTTTTTTTTTTTTTTTTTTTTTTTTTTTTTTTTTTTTTTTTTTTTTTTTTTTTTTTTTTTTTTTTTTTTTTTTTTTTTAATGGAGCTTCACTCTTATTGCCCAGGCTGGAGTGCAATGGCGCCATCTTGGCTTACTGCAACCTCCGCCTCCTGGGTTCAAGCGATTCTCCTGCCTCAGCCTCCCGAGGAGCTGGAATTATAGACTCCCGCCACCACGCCCAGCTAATGTTTCATATTTTTAATAGAGACCGAGTTTCATTATGTTGGCCAGGCTGGTCTCAAACTCGTGACCTCAGGCGATCCACCCGCCTCCGCCTCCCAAAGTGCTGGGATTACAGGCGTCAGCCACCGCGCCCGACCTCGCCATCAGATTTTAATTAGTCATTTCCTTTTAGTTAGAATCCCGCCCCACACCTCCCCGCCTTCAGTTTTTCAGTGTTTGGATAATATGCTGTGAATACCTTTGAGCACCCATTTCTTTATTCAGCTCATACCACTGAAAGATACTACTCATAATAAAATTGTTGAAGAAAAGATAGGAACCATTTTATAGCTTGTCTTACACATTGCAAAATTTTGCACTGTATTGATGTATTATTAACTTTGCATCTTTGTCTCTTTTTAAGCTCTCCTTGGAGAGTTTTTACATTTTCAGTATGCTCCACAGGGTGGCCAAAGTAGAACTGGCTCATCATTGAGCATAGGTTCAGCTAAAAACAATCTGACTCAGAGCTGAGCAAAAAGAATCCAATAAATATTAATGGATTAACTTTCAGGTACCTCAGCCTTGACTTGCCTGGAAGATTTCGCCTCCTTGATCTATTTCTTCTCTTTCTTTTCGGTATCTACTTCATTATTTAAATGGGCAATTTCGGGTTAGGCAGTTCTGGATAGCAGTCCCTATCCTGTGCCCGTTCTGGAACCTCTCTCGCCTTTTTTGCTATGCAAGGAAGCCCAATTCACAGTCGTCATCGCCACTAAAGTTACACCAGGGGTCATCTCAAGAAGGAAACGTTTTCTGTGAGAATTTCTATGCAAGTGAATTGGGGAAGGCTTTAAAGATAACGGAAGTGGCACGCGTTTCTCCCAAACAATTCGACGCTGTGTACATCACAGAAATTCCGGGAAAGACTAACGACGTCCGTGGATGATTCTGCGGCTCACAGGCACACAGGGCACACTGGGTTTACCCTCCCCCGCCCCGACGACCACCACAGGTGCGAAGCCCGCCCGGGTAGGCAGCGTTTGCTGTCCCCGCAGACCGGGTGCGGGGGCGGGGCCTGCCGCGCGTCACCGCTGTCGTAGCCGCCGGACCGGGTCTCCGCGGCCGCGGAACCGGGGGACTAGGGGCCAGGGTGAGCGCCAAGATGGCCGCCCCGGCTCGGGCTGGTGAGTGTGCTCGAGGGCGCGCGGCCGCGGCGATTGGCTGAATGGGGCCGCCTGCGGGAGCGGATGTGCGACGGCGGCCCCCGGGGCCGGGAGGCACCTGGGGGCGTGTTCCCGCCGCGCGGGGCGCTGGGGGGTCCTGAGGGAGGGGGAGACAGAGGCTGCGGGCGCGCTGAGGGGAGCCAGCCGAGGGGCGCGCGGCGGCTGCAGGTCCGGCGATTTTTGAATTGGCACCCCTGGGAAGTTTCGGTGGGTTCTGCGGCGCTCCGGCCCTGTCCCGGCGGCCACCTCACGAGTGCCCGGAGATGCAGCTGGCTGGAGGGGCGGGCTGGGGAGAAGGAGCGCGGGCGGGGGCTTGGGGGACGCGGAGGGGCTGCGCGCTGACCCCGGCCCCGGCGTTGCGGGGCTGGCGCGGGCTGGGCGCTGTGTGGAGCACGCACTGCCCGGGTCCAGCCGCACCCTCCCTGCCGCCGGGATTACAGTGAGGTGATGCTCTAAGCCCCGGGGCGCTTCGGGCGGGCGGTTCTGGCGCTTGGTTTGGAAGGAATGCGCGTCCGGGCGTCTTGCCCGCCTACTCTCCATCGATCGGTCCCGGCACCTGCTGCAGCTTAAGATCCCAATGCGTGAAAATCCACTTCCTAAAACTATTCCCGATAGCCTTCGATGAGAAAAAAATGCCATGTGACTGAATTCATTACGTGGGATATGAAACCTGTCAGTGTGGGCGGAGGGGAACCTGTTAGTATGTTAAATTTTAAGAGTAGGTAAGACACCATCCCTTGCCCCCAGGAAAAAAGAAAGTGAAACATAGTAATCGTTTCAAAACAAGTTTCAGCTGTTAAATTCTACTGATAGCTGGATAATTTCTTGGTTTTAATATTAGAAGCAAAACCATTTAGGAATTCTTGGGAAATTCACTTTTTTCCTCAGACTCCCGCCACCTTTTAAATCTTAATTTAAAAAAAAAAAAATCTTAATTTTTTCCTCAAGTCCCCCACTCCCGCCACCTTTTAAATCTTAATTTTTGTCTCTGGGAAAGAAACGGGGATTGTGAAATTAGCATGGAAATAAGACCTTCAGGTCCTGCACTTGAATCCCTTATTATCTGTTAAGTAGCTGCCTGTGGGGGTGAAAGTGACTTTTGGGGCCTGGAATTCCATTTTGAGTTGTGTTCAAAACGAGCATTTGCTGTAAACAAGGAGAAAGAATGGGCTGTTCACTGTGGTGAAGTTCGGAAAGCCAAATAGGAGTTAAGCACAGGTTTATTTCATAATCTCAATGAGATTCAATATTCCGTTGCCTTGAAAGAGATGAAAGTTTGTATTCTTGGAACCCTAATCGTTTTGTTCTTAATTCAGCATTTCGGGATATTTGAAAGAGCTTTTAAACGTTTTGGCACTTGCAGGTTTTCTCTCTCCATTCTAGTGTTTTTGGTACTAGCCATTAGTTTTGCATATGTTCGATGTCAAATATTTTAGTCCAGTATTTATCACTGTGGACTATCCAAATTCAAATGTGGAGATATTCTAATATCAAAAAATTAGTCCAGTGCATACAATTTAGAAAGTTGAAATGTTTTGACTACTTTGTATATCAGTCTTGTTTTTCTTCCCAAATGTTAATTGAGATTTTTTAGCTCAAAAAAGTTTAAATGATAAGTGAACCCACATTTAGTGTAATATACAATGGTACACCTTTTGGAATACTTAAAATAGAAAATCTGTTGAAGATTTGGGTTAGATATTTGAAATAAATTTTCTACCTAGTTGTCTTTCTCCTTTTTTTACAGACTTTTCTGTACTACAAAGAAAGAAAAAGTGTCATACACTCAACCAAATTTTCCTCTACACATTTGAATCTTACTATTACAGCGTTTTGGTTCTGCATAAGAGAATTTTCTGCTCATTGGGTTGTTTGAAGACAGAGTCTGTGTTTTATTTGTGTATCTCTAGTACCTGACTGCTTAACATGGCGGAAAAACCCCTGTGAAAGTTTGTTGAATTGGGGTTTTGAATGGTAGAGGTACAAAAGTTTGGCTTCTTGGTAGCCCAAAAAAGAAAAAAAAGTGCTTTGAAGTTTCCTGTCCTTCCTGCAGTGTTAAGACAGAATAAACGTGGGTGCCAGATTCTAATGGAGTTGTCTGGTCCAGGGAGATTACCGAGAGGCTGGGGCATGGGCTCAGGAGTATCAAGACAGGAGATAAATCATGTGCCTGAATAATTCTCTGAATTCAGTAATGGGGAACAGTTTTGCTATTAGGCCCAGGCTAAATAGGTGACAAATAACTGAAATATATGAGGATTCTACAAATAATGGCTTTCTGGCTAAAAGATCATCGTAAAGGTGTAACTGATATTCACAGCGATTTTAGACCCATAGAAAACTTTATTAGGAAGAATTCATTATTAATGGAGTTTTACACATCATAGGAAAAAGCTATTTTATAGTCTAACGATATGCTTGTTAGGCTAGATCATAGATGTGCTAGAATGACAGAGTCTAGGCATTTTATACACAGAATATTTGAATTCAATTTTTGAGACCCATGGTAGGATGCTCAGTATTTTTCTGTTTCTCCCATTGTTATGAAGTTAGCTGGAGTAGATTGACGTGTAAATATGTTGATGTCTCACTAATGATAACTGTTTTGGAACAAAATTACTTCTTAGGTAGGAATGAGGTGAGAAATCCAAATAACCTGGAGGCAGAAATTACTTTCAGGAGCTTTATCTTACAACGGGTTCAACTAGATTCAGTCTCTGCTGCAGAAGAGGCATGTTAGAGACATGAGGAAGGCCCGAGGGAAAAGGTTGTCCTTTATTGTTTAATGAGTTTCAAGCGAGATCGGGGTAATTATAGATTCTAGATCTCTAAAGGAAGAAAGAATAACCAGGGCCTTTCTAGGGATAAAGGAAAGGAAATACATCATGATTGACATGGAGAGGTGCCAAAGCACATAATGGACATAATAGCAAACCTAAGAGGGAGTAGGGAGGGTTTGAGAGCCCATTGTGTTCATTCGTTGAGTAATTTGTTCATTCAAAAATATTGAACCCCTTTCTGTGTACCAAGCACTATGCTTGACCCTTGGCATTTTACAAACATTTCTTAAGAGGATAGAGTACTATGGTGGTTCTGTGAATTAAATGGAAAATGGAAAACTGCTTATAGGAATGGGTAAGATTTACCCTAATTACTACAAACTATGGGTAAAGTTGTTTTCATTTTTATTCAAATGCATTGTGGTGGTTAGTAATTCCTAAGGCCTACTTCCTATCGACCATTTCCTCTTATCTTTTATTATGGAAAATAACAAATTATACAACTTTTAATAGGGGATCTGTTTAGTGTGTTACTGTTTAAAGAAAAATGTTTTGTTACAGAAATTATCTTCATTAAAATAAAATAGGCAACATATTCTCCCTCTAGGAGACTTCAAGATTTTTTTTTTAATGAGATGCTTGCTGTGACACTTTTATTTTAAAATTTATTCTATTTTATGCCCAGTGGTACTTATATTTCTTCTTTCTTTAATGGAGGTAGAATGTATATGTGTTTGTGTAAAATATGCATGCCCATTTCTTATGAAAATAGTTTATATCCTGATTATGAAGAGTTTTAAAAATTAAACATTCACAGTAAGATTTGTTAAAAACGTCTTAACAAAAGATGTTTGAAAAGTGGTTCATCATATATGAGAGTAGAAAAGTATATATTGTTGCAAAGTTTAAAGGCTTTTATGTGCCACTTTAAGAAGTTTAGATTTAGCTTGTGGTCTTTCAAGACTTTAAACAATCTTAATGTTTATAAAATTACGGCTATTTTAGAAATAGCTTAATATTTATAAAATTGTGATTATAAGACACTAAGATATAAAATGTAAATATTGTATGATGATTATTTGACTAAGTATGAGCTATGGTGGGGAAGCTTCTTAGTGAATGAAAATGTTATCTCAGTGTCTATTCAGATTTTAACATATAGATTCTTTTTTTCTTTATTTTCTCACACTACACAGCTGTATACATTAATTCTTTTTAGGAATGCATTTTAGCCATTTCCCTCATTCTGTCACTTTATTAAATAGTAATTTAATCTGGCTGTTTTTTGTTTTTGTTTTTGTTTGTTTTTGATGTTTATTCTTCATGGTAACTTCCTGACATGTATTAAATTGTTGTGGTTTTTTTGTTTTTTGTTTTTTTTGAGACGGAGTTTCGTTCTTGTTGCCCAGGCACTCACTGCAACCTCCACCTCCCAGGTTCGAGCGATTCTCCTGCTTCCGCCTCCGGAGTAGCTGGGATTACAGGTATGTGCCACCACACCCAGCTAACTTTTTGCATTTTTAGTAGAGACGGGGTTTCTCCATGTTGGTCAGGCTGGTCTTGAACTCCCTAGCTCAGATGATCTGCCTGCCTCGGCCTCCCAAAGTGCTGGGATTACAGGCATGAGCTATTGCACCCGGCCTTATTAAAATATTTCTTAAAGAAGGAATCTGAAAATTGAGTTACTAATTATACCAATTATATCTATATTATATTATTCATACCATTGACATCTGGTACCTGATACCCTCCTGTAAGAACCTCCAGGGCCTACAGCTGTATAGTCCCATTCCATGTTTTCTTTCAATGTGTCTTAATAAACTGAGGTAGAAAGGAAGTGGCTGGCTGAAAAGTTTGTTATGTCAAAGATAACTAAAATTTACAGTAGAATGTTCGTTTTTGAAGTAAAAAAATTTAGCCACCCTTCTGATTTTTCAGTGATTCTTGTAGCTTTCAAGTAGCTGGGGACTATAGGCATGTACTGCCACATGTGGATTTTTAAAAATTATTTTAATAGTGATGAGATCTCATTATATTGTTGGGAAAAAATCCCTCTTTTTAAACTAGAGGCAAGGTCTTGCCATGTTGCCCAGTTTGGGCAACTTACTGTTTCTTTTCTTTCTTTCCTTTTTTTTTTTTTTTTTCGGCAGTGTCTGTCACCCAGGCTGGAATACAGTGGCATGATTTCTGCTCACTGAGGCTTCTGCCTCCCAAGTTCAAGCAATTCTCCTGCCTCAGCCTCCAGAGTAGCTGGGACTACAGGCATGCACCACCATGCCTGGCTAATTTTTGTATTTTTAGTAGAGACAGGGTTTCACCATATTGGCCAGGCTGGTTTCCACCCGCCTCAGCCTCCCAAAGTGCTGGGATTACAGGTGTGAACCACCGTGCCCAGCAGGACTTACTGTTTTCAACCTCTGCTTTTTTTGTTTTTTGTTTGTTTGTTTTTTGAGACAGAGTCTTGCTCTGTCACCAAGGCCAGAGTGGAGGGCCACGATCTCGGCTCACTGCAACCTCCACCTCCCAGGTTCAAGCGATTCTCCTGCCTCAGCCTCCTGAGTAGCTGGGATTACAGGTGCGCGCCACCATGCCCAACTAATGTATTTTTAGTAGAGATGGGGTTTCACCATATTGGTCAAGCTAGTCTTGAACTCCTGACCTTGTGATTCGCCCACCTCAGCCTCCCAGTAGCTGAGTTTACAGGTGTCCACCACTACGGCCGGCTAATTTTTGTATTTTTAGTAGAGACAGGGTTTTCACCATGTTGGCCAGGCTGATCTCAAACTCCTCAGATGATCCACCCACCTCGACCTCCCAAAGTGCTGGGATTATGGGCATGAGCTACTGCGCCTGGCCTGTTTTCAACCTTGGATTCAAATATAAAGAGAATGACCTGCAGTTAATGCTAATTGGTTGCTCCAAGAATTTGGTAGCCTGAAACAATATGGCTATATATCTATACAGTCTTCATAAAGCCCTGAGAGAAGTTTTAGGTGAAAAGATGATGTTTGGGATATAGTCTTTTCTTGACCATAAGGAGCCTACCCAACAATTAGGTGACAGAGTAAGGATGTGTGCACACATAAATAAGGATTCACATTTGGCAAGTGGCATAATATTGGCACAATCCAAAGTACTTTAAGAAATTAGAGAAGGCTGGGCATAGTGGCTCATTTCTATAATCCTAGCATTTTGGAAGACCAAGGCAGGAGGATCACTTGAGGCCAGGAGTTTGAGACCAGCCTGGGCAAAATGGTGAAATCTCATCTCTACAAAAAATATAAAAGTTAGCCAGGCATGGTGGCATCCGCCAGTAATCCCAGCTACTTGGGAGACTGAGGTGGGAGGATCACTTGAGCCTGCAACAACGGAGGTTGCGGTAAGCCAAGATCACGCCACTGTCATCCAGCCTGGGTGCCAGAGTAAGACCCTGGGTCAAAAAAAAGAGGAGAAAATATTATTTATTTTTCTTTTTTTTTGAGATAAAGTTTCACTCTTGTTGCTCAGCCTGGAGTGCAATGGCGTGATCCCGGCTCACTACAATCTCTGCCTTGCAAGTGATTCTCGTGCCTCAGTCTCCCAAGTAGCTGGGATTACAGGCGTGCACCACCACCCATGCGCGGCTGGTTTTGTATTCTTAGTAGAGACGGGGTTTCACCATGTTGGTCAGGCCGGTCTTGAAGTCCTGACCTCAAGTGATCCACCCGCCTTAGCCTACCAAAGTGCTGGGATTACAGGCATTAGCCACCGCACCCAGCCGAGAAGATATTATTTTTGACCAAAAAGATTTTATGAAGGAATTGGACCTTGGAGAATGAAGATGAATTCTGGAAATTAGCTGGGGCTGACTTTTTGGCTGGCGTGCACATGACAGGTAGAAGGGTAATAAGGCGAAGAGAGGTTAGAATCTGATTGTGGAGAATTGTGAAAGCAAGACTAACAAATGTATGTTTTTATTGAAATATATATACAACTGCTATTATGAAATTAGTTGCAATCAGCATTTTTTAAATGAAACAGGAAATATCAGCATACATTATTCTTTTTTATTTTTCAAAGACAGGGTCTTGCTCTGTTGCCAAGGCTGCAGTGTAGTGGCACCATCATGGCTCACTGCAGCCTCAGCCTCCCGAGGCTCAGGTGATCCTCCCATCTCAGCCTCCCAAGTAGCTGGGCTAATAGGCACACGCAACTATGCCAGGTAATTTTTGCATATTTCGTTTCACCATGTTGCCCAGGCTGGTCTCAAACTCCTGAGCTCAAGCAGTCTGCCCACCTTGGCCTCCCAAAGTGCTGGGAGTTTGTATTCTGAGCATGAGCCACTGTGCCCAGCCAGAATTCATTCTTCTTCTTCTTTTTTTTTTTTTTTAAACAGAGTTTCACTCTGTTACCCAGGCTGGAGTGCAGTGGTGTGATCTCAGCTCACTGAAACCTCTGCCTCCCAGGTTCAAGCAATTCTGCCTCAGCCTCCTAAGCAGCTGGGATTATAGGCATCTATCACTAACGCCTGGCTAATTTCTTGTGTTTTTAGTAGAGATGGGGTTTCACCATGTTGGCCAGGCTGGTCTTGAACCCCTGACCTCAAGTGATCCACCTGTCTTGGTCCCCCAGAATTCTGGGATTACAGGCATGAGCCACCATTGCCAGCCCAGAATACATTATTCTTTAAAGGATTGTTTGTGAGGCTTTTGTTTCGGAGTGTGTGTGTTACCTATTTCCTGGGGTGTGAGGTAAAAATGTTTCAGTCTCAAAGTTCAAAAGCCTCTGCATTATTGGACTACAGGACACCAATGGAGGATTTTTTTTTTTTTTTTTTTTTTTTTTGAAACGGAGTTTCACTCTTGTTGTCCAGGCTGGAGTGCAATGGTGTAATCTCAGTTTACCGCAACCTCCGCCTCCCGGGTTCAAGCGATTCTCCTGCCTCAGCCTCCCAAGTAGGTGGGATTACAGGCATGTGCTACCACCCCCGGCTAATTTTGTTTTTTTGTTTTTTTGTTTTTAGTAGAGATGGGATTTCTCCATGTTGGTCAGGCTGCTCTCGAACTCCTGGCCTCCGGTGATTCACCTGCCTCGGCCTCCCAAAGTACTGGGATTACAGGTTTGGGCAACCACACCCAGCCCATTGGAAGATTTTAAGTAATAAGCGTTAAAGGCTCACACAAGCCGAGGGGAGCGGGGGAATGGGTTGACATTGTGCCTATTAGGCACAGAGTTTGTTTTGCAAGATGGAGTTATGGAATGGATGGTTGTGCAACAAAGTAAGTGTAACCCCACTACACCGTACACTTAAAAATGGTTAAGATACATTTTGTTATGTGTATTTTACTACAATTTTAAAAAGATAAAACAAATTTTTTAAACTGCTACTTCTGTATGGTGAGATTGGGGGAAATGTTTTTGTTCTCTTTCCCAATTTTTCTGTAATGAATGTGTTTTGCTTTCTTTTCTTTCTTTCTTTTTTTTTTTTTTTTTTTTTTTTTTTTTTTTCATAAAAAGGAAGTTAAAATTATATATATAATCAAAAAAGGAGTTAAAGGCTCAAAGCAAACTTGAAGGTTATTTGGTGGGACAGTATGGAGGAGAGAGTCCAGATGATGGGAGACAAGTTTGGAGGCTACCAAACTATGGTTTTCCAGGAACAATGTAATAAAATCCATGAGAGTGATAGCTGTGGAAATGAAAAGTCATAGAGACTTAGGAAACAATAACCCTAAATACAAGGAGTGGAAAAGATGGGAGGGAAGAGCAAAGAAAACCCTTAAGATTTTTAGCATAGGTCCTAGAATGATAATATAGTATCCGTTAGAGGAAAATACCGTCAGAGGAAAAGCTAATTCTGAGAAGGTAAGATGTATAGGTAAGCTGACTTTGGGTTGTGCCTGAGACTGGCTCAGAAAGGTTAGGGCTAAGGATAAAGTCTGGGTGGTCAGCTGTCTAGAACTGATGATCAAACCCCTGCTGGAACCTCTGTAGGACGAGTTCATTATCAGAAGAGGTTTGAAGAGCTATGAAAATAGAACAGGAAGGTATTATGCTACATGCTAAACCCTGGGTTGTAGGTTACAAAGGGCTATAATTTGAGTCAATAGAAATTAACTTTTGGGGCCTAATCCTAGCACTTTGGGAAGCCAAGGCAGGCAGATCACCTGAGGTCTGGACGTTGAGACCAGCTTGGCCAATAGGGTGAAACCTCATCTCTAGTAAAAATGCAAAAAA
>NW_016107333.1:13196218-13233380 GCF_001604975.1 Cebus imitator | reverse complement strand
AAAAAAAAAAAAAAAAAAGGAAAAGAAAAAAATTAATTTCAGAGAGCCCTCACTGTGGTGAATATAAGCAGTTTTATACTGTTGCATTGTAACAAGTTAAATATATTACCTATGATCTTATTTGACTTTGGAGTTTGGTATAAACCATTGATTACAAATCCCTCATAAGATCATCTGTTTTATTTCTCTTCTACTCCTTTTTGTTTTTGTTTAATAAATGCTTTAATGATATACTAATTCTACCTAAAATTAGCTTTTAATAAGTCAAATACAATTATTTAACTTTAGAGATATGCTCACGAGAATTTTTTAAATGCATACTCAGTCATAGGTATGAAAAGATGAAAAGTATTAAGAGCTTAAATGGCTTTCTTTGAACAAATTAAATTTTTTATTGTCTTTTTGCACTGAAGAATAATAAAAAGGTTTTAGAATATTTGTATGTATATCATTCTTTAAAATGAAAATAGTATACTTTGTTTTTAAAAAGCCATTTTATTGACAATTCACACTGAGAAAATGAAAAGTTTTTTTAAAAAAAGCCATTTGATAGCTACTAATTTGAATTTCAAGTGTGAAACATTTTTTAAATGCATAAGAATGACAGCACATATAGTTTTAATTCTTATAGATTTCATTCCAAGCATCCTATTTGTATGGTGTTATTATATTGGTACAGGTAATATTTTATCAGAATCCGCATCAGGGATATAAAAATGTTTTGTTAGGTAATACCTCTTTAAAATGAATGCACTGCCAAAATTCATATATCCAGTCTGCTGGTGCCAGAGTTAATGCATAGCTTCACAGCAGTGGATTAGCAAATGAAAAGAGGTGCTCTGAACCCAGTGGAGGAAAATAGGAAGTGTCAAGAAAATACTCCCATCCTCCTTTCTTTTCTCCAAGCTCTTAGATCTTTGTGTGATGAGGCCCCTTTGGGGATACCCTAGTAACTGTCTGAGCTTCAGCTCCAGGCTGGAGCACAAACTGGAGATCTCTGGTGACAGTGGCCTGGCTCTCAGCTCCTGCTTTCCACCCTGCCCCTGCCTCTGTTGTCCACCCGCTACTGGTTTCTTTCATAAATAGGGTAAATGGGCCCCCTGCCCTAAAATATTAATCTTGTGATCTGCCATTCCACTATTCTGGTTTCACATAGTTCTATTTTTAAAAAGATTTTATCTTTAAGAGACCCCCTTTTAAAATGCAAATACCCCTGGGAGAGGTCAGACCTTAGTCCTTAGCTAACATCTTGATTATCTGTTAGCACCTTAGTTGGACTTAGTACACATGTGGCTGAGAAGACAGAACCCCTGGCTAACAGTGATCAACTAGAAGGAAACTAGCATTTATAATAATAATTTATTATTTTGTTACAATTGACAGCTAAGATGTACTGAGGGCCGTATTCTTAAGTGCAGAAATTGTTCTAATTAATTCCAACAGCCCTTTTGGTATTATTACCACTGTTACTTTACAGATAAGAAAACTGAGGTATGTAGCACATAATTGTGGTCACATAGTAAATCCTGTCAAGTGTTAAACTCGGGGATTTAGATTCCAGGGGTACTCTCTAACCATTCTACTGTAATACCTCTCTTCTACCAAAATGTCTCTCAGATGGATGACATCTAATCAAGATTTCACCCTTTTCACAGTTTTGTGTCAAGTAGAATCATGTGTTCAATTATAGATGCCACTTCCTGTTGAAGGCCAAGTACTTTGCTATCATCTAAATAGATTTTTTTTAGCAACAGCTTCAATGAAATGGGCACTTTTTTTATATTCAAAGGAATGTATTTGCAGAGTAGAGAAAGGAGTAAAGAGGCTAGTGTATAATTTAGCACAGACATAACACTATCTGAGCTGTTTTTATGTAAAACTTATTTTGTTATTTTTACAATTTTGAAAGTATGGATGAATAAAGAAAGCACAGTAATTTGCAGTCCCATTACCCAGAGATAACCTCAGAATAAATGTATATATCCTCACCAGGGTTTTTTCTATGGAGCCTTTTCTGAATGTTGTGTAAGGTGTTAACTCATTTTACCTGTTTAAAATTTTGGAATGAAATGATCTTTTTTGAGAGTAAATGCTGGCATTCTCTGCAAGGATATTCTTGTTTGTTTGTTTGTTTGTTTGTTTGTTTTGAGACAGAGTCTTGCTCTGTTGCCCGGCCGGAGTGCAGTGGTGTGATCTTGGCTCACTGCAGCCTCCGCCTCCCAGGTTCAAGAGATTCTCCTGCCTCAGCTTCCCAAGTAGCTGGGACTACAGGCACGTGCCACCATGCCCAGCTAAGTTTTGCATTTTTAGTAGAGATGGGGTTTCACCATGTTGGCCAGGATGGTCTCAATCTCTTGACCTCATGATCTGCCCACCTCGGCCTCCCAAAGTGCTGGGATTACAGGTGTGAGCCACTGCACCCAGCCTAAGAATTTTGAACTGCCAATAACATGTGTAACTGAATAAAAGGTAATACAGAGCCCTAGATTTTTCCCCTAACCTCCAAATTGAATCAGTTTTCTCAACCAGTGTTTGTTAAGTACTAATTCTACTCTGCCCCCTTCTTCAAAACTGCTACAGCTTTAATTGCCTTATAATTTCTGGACACCTAGTCTCTCTTAATCACTTGTCCCTTCTTCAGAGCTCTTTGTAATTCAGATCCCTCTGTAACCCATAGATCTGATCGTATCATTCTCCTCTACAGATTTCTTCAGTAGCTTTATGTTGCTCATAGGCCCTAGAAGCAAGCTTGGGGATGATTGGGGAAAGTAATTCTCTGAGTCCCCGGTACCAGCAAGTAGTTCTAGAAGGGGAGTTGCTGGTGTATGCAGACTTCAGGTGGCCACATGCCCTTGGCCTTGCTGACTATGTGTTAATGGAGGAGGGCCACAGCAAGGGGTCCCTAAAGTAACTGGCTGTCTAGGTCTAGATGCAGATGGTGCTACTGTGTGTTGAGAGTAGACTTGGTGGCAGTCAGGACAGAAGTGGAGAGACCATCTGGGGCCTTACTGCAGTAATCCAGCTAAGACTTGATTGTAGCTGGATCAGATTGGTGGCAGTGGAGGTACTAAGTAGTCAGATTCTTGGTCTATTCTGAAGATGCAGCCAACCATTTTTCTTGAAGGGTTGATTTACAGAGAGTCAAGGATGACTCCAAGGTTTCTTGCCTCAGTATAGAAAGATATGGGATAATGGAATATATTAATCACTGATGTCTCAATTTTGCCATTAGCAGCTATTATCAAATCCTAAGTGTTGTAATAAAATACCATATTCAACCAGATTTTAAATCTCTGGAAATTTTGAGAGAGAGAGAAGTAAATTTAAAATGTGCACTTGAAACGTGTGAAGATGGGGGCCGGGCATGGTGGCTCATGCCTGTAATCCTAGAACTTTGGGAGGCTTAGGCGAGTGGATTGTTTGAGGCCAGGAGTTCGAGACCAGCCTGAGCAACATGGCGAAACTCCGTCTCTACTAAAAATATAAAAATTAGCCGGGTGTGGTGGCACAAGCCTGTGGTCTCAGATACCCAGGATTCTGAGATGGGAGAACGCTTGAACCTGGGCGGTAGAGGTTGCAGTGACCTGAGATTGCACCACTGCAGTCCAGCCTAGGTGACAGAGCAAGACCCTGTCAGAAAGAAAGGGGAGGGGAGGGGAGGGGAGGGAGGGAGGGAGATGTTAGACTTGGGATACCTAAAAACTAAGGAACGATGACTAGATTTTACAAAAAGAGGTAGGAAGGAACCAAAAATCAACTGCTTTTGCAGTTTTCCTAAGGCCCTAGAGGTGGCACTTGCAGGTACCATTGAAATTTACAGTTTCAACTGCCCTAAAAATTTAATGACTTGGTCATGATACATAGGATGTTTTTAGTGTTTTGTAACTAGGTCTCCACTCAAACTCTGAAATTTGTCTTCAATTTGTATTAAATCAATGAAAAAAAAGTGTTTTGTAAACACTACTTTTTAAATAAGATTTCTGTTCATTACATGTAAATAACTTACAGCAGAAATGTTCCTGACTTTGATAAAGGAACAATTTCTGGGTCAAAAAATCACATAGGCTTTTTAAAAAATAAGCTTATAATTTCAGATAGGTTTAGGCCTGCCAGAATGTAATAAAAGCTTACTGCTATCCACTTCATATTCTTCCTTTTTTTCTCTTTATTTCCTTTTGTATGTTCCTGAGAATATTCAAATACAAAAGCACATTCTCCACTTCTATCTTTCTCTTTCCCTAAAGCCAACTATCATGTCTGTTCAGTCTCAGAGTATGGTATAGAGCCATGAATTAAAGGTAATTATTGATTGACTAAATGGAAAAAAAACAAGTTTAATGGTAATTAAATAGAATATCTGATTTATTTGAATAGGGTATTAAGATTTGTTCACTATAGCTACAGTTAAAACTACCATTTATTGAGCATTTACCATGTGTCAGATAAATATTGTCTCTCAATTCTTCGGCAGTTCAATTGAAATTGGTATGATTTTCTCTCTTTTACAGATGGTTTAGAGAAGTTAAAACCTTTGCTCAAAACCATACATTTAACAGTGTGTGGCAAAGGTAGAATTCAAATCTACATTTTTCTGCCTTAAGACTTGTTGTTTCATCTTTGATTATGCTTTATTAACTCAGCATGGGGTTCAGAATGTTTATAAATATTAGTGAGATATATTTGGGTCTTGACAACCCCAGTCTTTAAGAAAAATGGTTAGGCGCAGTGGCTTATGCCTGTAATCCCAGCACTTTGGGAGGCTGAGGCAGGTGGATGACCCGAGCCCAGGAGTTCAAGACCAGCCTGGGCAACATGGCAAAACCCTGTCTCTACTAAAAATACAAAAAGCAAATTAGCCAAGTATGGTGGCACACACCTGTAATCCCAGCTACTTGGGAAGCTGAAGCACAACAATCCTGTGAGCCTGGGAGGCAGAGGTTGCAGTAAGCTGAGATGGTGCCACTGCACTCCAGCCTGGGCAACAGAGCAACACTTTGTCTCAAAAAAAAAATGTAGTTTTGGAAATTGCCCTCAGACTACTGGGCAAAAAGGATAGAACTTAAGCTATTCTAGTGGAAAGTTACTACCCATTTTTCACCACTAGATGGTGGCAGAAAATTAAAAACAAAAGTTGTTAAAGGAGACTCAGAGAAAGTGAAATATCTGCCTGGGGTAGTGGTTCACGCCTGTAATCCCAGCACTCGGATCACAAGGTCACGAGTTCGAGACCAGCCTGACCAACATGGCGAAACCCCATCTCTACTAAAAATACAGAAAAAGTAGTTGGGCGTGGTGGTGGGCGCCTATAATCTCAGCTACTCAGGAGGCTGAGGCAGGAGAATCGCTTGAACCTGGGAGGTGGAGGTTGCAATGAGCCGAGATTGTGCATTGCACTCCAGTCTGGGCAATAGAACGAGACTCCATCGCAAATAAAATAATAAAACTGAATTAAATTAAAAATTAAAAGAGAGAAAGTGAAATATCTGTGCTTTCAGAGTGAGGTGGATATGAGATTAGGGACATCTAGAGCAAGGGAAAAGTAAGAACTGCAAATGGTGTTATGACAAGCAGCCTAGAAATCGGGAATAGAGGATACAAATCTTTATTATACTTGGGAAAACACCTCATGAAAAATATTTGCATCTTGTTTTTATTAACACTTGACATTGTTCTGTTTAGTTTTCAGATGCTTCAAATGTGGTGAACACAGACTTGTTTGGATTATGCGTTTCTCAGCTAGGCTAAATAAATGCTAACAATGGATAAGTGCAAACATGTTGGGCAGTTGCAGCTTGCTCAAGACCACTCCATCCTCAACCCTCAGAAATGGCACTGCGTGGACTGCAACACGACCGAGTCCATTTGGGCTTGCCTTAGCTGCTCCCATGTTGCCTGCGGAAGATATATTGAGGAGCATGCACTCATGCACTTTCAAGAAAGCAGTCATCCTGTTGCACTGGAGGTGAATGAGATGTATGTTTTTTGTTACCTTTGTGATGATTATGTTCTTAATGATAATGCAACTGGAGACCTGAAGTTACTGCGAAGTACATTAAGTGCAATCAAAAGTCAAAATTCTCACTGCACAACTCACAGTGGAAGCGTTTCACGGTCCTTGGGTACAGGTGATGATTCTTACTTCTTACATGATGATGCCCAATCTCTGCTTCAAAATGAAGATCAAATGTATGCTGCTCTTTGGCACAGGAGAAGGATCCTAATGGGTAAAATCTTTCGAACGTGGTGTGAACAATCACCCATTGGAAGAAAAAGGCAAGAAGAACAATTTCAGGAAAAAACAGTAGTAAAAAGAGAAGTAAAGAAAAGACAGCAAGAATTAGAGTATCAAGTTAAAGCAGAATTGGAAAGTATGCCTCCAAGAAAGAGTTTACGTTTACAAGGGCTTGCTCAGTCAACCATAATAGAAATAGTTCCTCTTGAGGAGCCAGCACAGACCCCAGCATCACCAGCAAAAGATAAAGTAGTCTCTACCTCAGAAGATGAAAGATCTAAAAAAGTCAGTGACTCCTCAGTTAAACGAAGGCCAGTAGTAACTCCTGGTGTAACAGGATTGAGAAATTTGGGAAACACTTGCTATATGAATTCTGTTCTTCAGGTGTTGAGTCATTTACTTATTTTTCGGCAATGTTTTTTAAAGCTTGATCTGAACCAATGGCTGGCTGTGACTGCTAGTGAGAAGACAAGATCTTATAAGCATCCACCAGTCACTGATACAGTAGTATATCAAATGAATGAATGTCAAGAAAAAGATACAGGTTTTGTTCGCTCCAGACATTCAAGTTTGTCATCAGGACTCAGTGGTGGAGCACCAAAAGGTAGAAAGATGGAACTTATTCAGCCAAGGGAGCCGACTTCACAGTACATTTCTCTTTGTCATGAATTGCATACTTTGTTCCAAGTCATGTGGTCTGGAAAGTGGGCCTTGGTCTCACCATTTGCTATGCTACACTCGGTGTGGAGACTCATTCCTGCCTTTCGGGGTTATGCCCAACAAGATGCTCAGGAATTTCTTTGTGAACTTTTAGATAAAATACAACATGAATTAGAGACAACTGGTACCAGTTTACCAGCTCTTATCCCCACTTCTCAAAGGAAACTTATCAAACAAGTTCTGAATGTTGTAAACAACATTTTTCATGGACAACTTCTTAGTCAGGTATGGATTTTTTTAAATTTTATTTTTATCATGGAGAGTTTATAGAGTGAAGCCTATAAAAGGGCATATTCTATGTACATCTAGTGTGTTGAGCTGGTACCATTTTCAGGTCAAAATAGATTGTTTTTATAAATATGTGTAAATAAATCAGCTCACACATTTACAATTCCTTCTTTTATGAATCACTGGAAGTAGTTTTACATCCATGGTATTGAAAGCTTTTGGAGGGAGGGAGAAATCAGGAAACGGAGCTCTCTAGGTTACCAATATTACATTCATTGTCTGAGGGATTGAGAAGAGGAGGGTTTAAATCCCAGAAGGAACAGATTTGAAGATACTGCTATACTGGGAATGAAAATAGTGCACATGGCTAGGCACGGTGGCTCATGCCTATAATCCCAGCACTTTGGGAGGCCGAGGTGGGTGGATCACCTGCAGTCAGGAGCTCAAGACCAGCCTGACCAACATGGTGAAACCCCATCTCTACTGAAAATATAAAAATTAGCTGAGTGTGGTGGCAGACGCCTATAATCTCAGCTGCTTGGGAGGCTGTCAGGAGAATTGCTTGAACCCAGGAGGTGGAGGTTTGCAGTGAGCCGAGGTCACACCACCACACTCCAACCTGGATGACAAAGCAAGACTCCATCTCAAAAAAAAAAAAAGAAAAAAGAAAGAAAATGGTGCACATTTGACCAATTTCAGGTACCAAGCAGTAGCCCTGGAGGACTTCATATAAAACCAAAGCGTCATGGTCTGAGAGCTTTAACAAGTAGGTAGGGAAATTTTAAAGTAAACAATTGTAATTTAATCTATAATAATCTTAAATAATTTTCCTTTATTTTAATTACTGCTCAAAAGTTTCCTTTGTCATGAAAAGGTAGATTACAAAACCACAATCGTCTATGTAAATGTTCTGTATACTCAGTGGACTTATTGATGAATTATTAATAGACATAAGGTCCTCAACTTTCCCATAACACATAGATTTAAACAAAATTTTTTATAGGTCATTTCCTTCCCCCTGCACATCTGTTTTTCAGTTCAACTTTTTTTTTTTTTTGAGACAGAATCTTGCTCTGTCTCTCAAGCTGGAGGTGCAGTGGTGCGATCTTGGTTCACTGCTACCTCCGCATTCCAGCCCAAGCAATCCTCCTGCCTCAGCCTCTCAAGTAGCTGAAATTACAGACAGCCGCCACCTCACCCAGCTAATTTTTATATTTTTAGTAGAGATGGGGTTTCACCATCTTGTTCAGGCTGGTCTTGAACTCCTGACCTCATGAGCCACCATGCCACCACACTCGGCTTCAGTTCAACTTCCACTGTAATAAGGTCATCTTTTGTTTTTATAGCATACTTTCCTAGAATGTTGTTTAAGTATTTCAGATGTATTTCTCCTTAAGGAATATCTATGAAGTTTATTTTTCAGTGTTTCAAAAATGCAAAGACTTTATTCAGTGTCAGTTAGCAAATAAGAGTTGTACTTGTGTTACATGCAATTTTACTTCTCCATCTTTCTCCGTCATTTCCTTTTTATGCAAAAGTTTTTAAATACGCTATTACAGAGTGCAATATATAGTTGCATGAAACCTATATAAGAAATCTATGTAGAAAAAGTGAAAAACCATTCTCTAGTCCTATAACCCCACAATCCATGGGTAAACTAAATATTTTGGTATATTTTCCTCTAGTCTCTTTTTCTCCTGCACATATATACATATTTTCCCATAATTGGTCATTTTGCACTTACCTGCTTTTCCCATTTAATGTTGTGATGATTTTCCAGTCATTAAAAATATTTCATCGTTCTTTTCAAAACATTTCAATGTTCATCGTTTTTTTTGTATATTTCTGTTGTTTAACATCATGTTTATACCATAATTTAGTTAACCATTCCCCTATTGTTGACTGTTTTTAATTTTTTCCATTTTTATGATGTCATCAATTTTTCCAGTTTCCTTATGACAGAGTCCTGGACACTGACTTTGTCAGAGTAAGACTTCTGTTACTTGGTGACAAAGTTCTTTCCGGAAAGTGTTTTTCTTTTTTCTTTTTAAAATATATTTCCGGTAATATGAGAGTGGCTCTGTGCTTGTTTTTTCCTTTATAAATGAATTTTGAAATTAAAACAAATTGTTATACCAATTGCTTTTCTTTCTTTAATACACTCTTAGGGAACTGGTTCTCAGGAGATTTAAGACAGTTGGTTGCTGGAATGTGTTTTCCTTTTATTTTTTTATGGAGACGAGGTCTCACTATGTTGCCTAGGCTGGTCTTGAGCTCCTGGGCTCAAACAGTCCTCCGCTTTGGCCTCTCAAAGTGCTGAGATTACAGGCATGAGCCACTACACCCAGCCTGGAATGGCTTTTTATGTATTTTTTCTTTTGTCTTTTTTTTTTAATTCAAGAAAATTCTCACAATGTCAGGCCCTGGCACTACTGAGTCCCTAGACTATAAACGCCAGGAGTGTTCTTTGTGTCAATTTGTTAAATCTAAAATCTGTATTAGAACTGGCTTCTTTATTTCATTGCCTATGCCAGGACTATAGCTTGTATGAAAGAGGTTCTTTATAATATTTCCTATCATGTGTGACTTGCTAGTTCATGGAGTCTGTCTTCAATTATGTGCAGTGTTTGTTGGCATTAAATCCTGCTGAATGTTTCACTGAAGTTACTATTCAGGTCCTTTCCAGTTGCTATGTTGCCTATGTAAGTTGTTAAAACAGCTCCATGTTTTTCGTTTTCTGTGTTAGGAAGGGGATTTTAATGTGATGTTTAAGAGTATAACATCATTATTTATGTCACATATCATGTCTTTTGAAATAATCAGTTGTCAGGGCCTAACTGTGTAATGAAAAGACAGTATTGCCGGGTGTAGTGGCTCACACCTGTAATCCCAGCACTTTGGGAAGCCAAGGCGGATGGATCACCTGAAGTCAGGAGTTCGAGACCAGCCTGGCCAACATGGTGAAACCCTGTCTCTACTAAAATTACAAAAAAATTAGCCAGGTATGGTGGCACGCATCTATAATCCTGTCTACTGGGGAGGCTGAGGCAGGAGAATTGCTTGAACCTAAGGGGCCAGAGGTCGAAGTGAGCCAAGATCACGCCACTGCACTCCAGCCTGGGCGACAGAGTAAAGCTCCATCTCAAAAAATAAATAAAAAGAAAAGAAAAGATAGTATTTTACTTCTAATATGGTTAAGATTGGATTGGGCTAAGAGGTTATAGCATTTGGAGTTAGGAAAAAAAAAAAAAAAAAAAAAAACAGCAAAAGATGAAGGAGAGGCTGGGTATAGTGGCTCATACCTGTAATCCTAGCACTTTGGGAGGCTGAGGTGGGCGGATCACCTAAAGTCAGGAATTCGAGACCATCCTGGCCAACAGGGCAAAACGCCATCTTAAAAATAGAAAAATTAGCTGGGTATGGTAGCTGGTACCTGCAGTTCAGCTACTCAGGAGGCTGAGGCAGGAGAATCACTTGAACCTAGGAGACAGAGGTTGCAGTGACCCGAGATTGTGCCATTGCACCCTAGTACAGGGGACAGAACAAGACTCCACCTCAGAAAAAAAAAAAAAAAAGATGAAGGAGAAACAGTGAGGAACCTCAAGACTAATGACATAAATACATTAAATTTAATGCATGTGAATAAACATCATATGTATATATCTATATATACATATATATAATACGTTTCTATTCAGTATGTCTACAATTTGGATTTTTACCTAAATGTAATACCCTTAGAGCTTTTTGAATGCCCAGTAGTTAAAGCACCTAATTCATGATGGGACTAACAGTCTTTTGGAAGGAAAAATTATAATGAAAGATTTCCTGACAAGAATGTAAAGCAGATTATTCAGTATTCTAATGGTGCATTTTCATGAGAAAAGCTTATTTACTGGCAGTGACCTCTAGTGAAAAGAGTTAATGTTTTGACTGAAAGATTATAATCTTAGGAACGAATATTCTTATTTGCAGGTTACATGTCTTGCATGTGACAACAAATCAAATACCATAGAACCTTTCTGGGACTTGTCATTGGAGTTTCCAGAACGATATCAATGCAGTGGAAAAGATACTGCTTCCCAGCCATGTCTGGTTACTGAAATGTTGGCCAAATTTACAGAAACTGAAGCTTTAGAAGGAAAAATCTACGTATGTGACCAGTGTAACTGTGAGTAAAGACGGTGTGTTCTCTGTGCTAGGAATAATAAAGAGAAATGCAGATGAGAGGAAGCTGAAATTCTTTAGCAGTTATGAAAATGAACTTTAGTTCATTGAAATAAACAGATTTTCACTTTATAATTGGCATTTATGAACTATGCGTTTGTTTTGCCGTATTTTTGGAATTCAAATTGTTTCTGATCCTGCAGACAATTTTGGAGGGAGAAGATCATAGGAAGTTTAAATGTGACATGTACAGCAAAATAAAGTAGCAAAGAGGCATAATGAAAGCATGTCATGTAGGATGAATGAAACATTTGCTCTATGAGCTTTTTTTTGCTATGTATCAAAATACTATGTAGATAAATGTGTGTGTGTGTGTCTATATACATAAAATAGGAAGTAATATATGCTGGACTGCTGCTGTAGAGATTGGCTTCATCAAAACAAAGATTTATCCAAAACCACACACTGTCTCTTCTGTGTTAGTTATTCCCAGTGTCTACAGATAAAGGTAAGATACTTTCAAGATGCTGACATTTCTAGTGGAGGAAGCAGATAGACGGGATCTGCTATGATAAATGCTCTAATAGAAGAGAGCACAGGAACCTGACGCTGGGGGCAAAACAGCCACTTAAGAGAAGCATCTTCCTCCAAGGTAACGGTGTGTAAAACCGCATCAGATCTGCAGTGCTGGCTAGGCACAGTGGCTCACACCTGTAATCATAACACTTTGGGAGGCCAAGGCGGGTGGATGGCTTGAGGTCAGGAGTTCAAGACCAGCCTGGTCAACATAGCAAAACCCCATCCCTACTAAAAATACACAAATTAGCCAGGTATGGTGGAGCGCATCTGTAATCCCAGCTACTTGGGAGGCTGAGGCAGGAGAATTGCTTGAACCCAGGAGGCAGAGGTTGCAGTGAGCCGAGATGGCGCCACTGCACTCCAGCCTCAGTGACAGAAGACTCTGTCTCAATTCATGACTGTAATCCCAGCACTTTGGGAGGCCAGCGTAGGCAGATCACAAGGTTAGGGGTTCAAGACCAGCCTGGCCAACATGGTGAAACCCCGTCTCTACTAAAAACACAAAAATTACCTGAGTGTGGTGGTGCATGCCTGTCATCCTAACTACTCAAGAGGTTGAGGCAGGAGAATTGCTTGAACACAAGAGGTGGAGGTTGTAGTGAGCTGAGATTGTGCCACTGCACAAAAAAAAAAAAGGGAAAAAAGGAAGAAACCAAAAAAAAAAAAAAAAAAAAAAGAATGATCCAGTGGACTTTAGAGACTCAGGGGAGAGAGTAGAAGGGGAAGGAAGGATAAAACATCACACATTGACTACAGTGTACGTTGCTTGGGTGATGGGTGCACCAAAATCTCAAAAATTATCACTAAAGAACTTACTCTTATAACCAAACACCACCTGTTCACCAAAAACCTATTGAAATTAAAGAAAAGAATAAGATCTACCTACATAGCATCTTAGTATTAATATTATATATATAGTATAAACATGTAGTACAGTATACTATATAGACGCTCTATTATAGTTTATACTAGTTTATACTATACTATGTGTGTGTATATATATATATATTTTATATATGTGTGTGTATATATATATATGTATTCTCCCTAATTTCCTTATCTCAGAATAGATTCTAGGGCTTTAGAGAGTAAACTTTTAAGGTAATGTAAAAAAAAAAAAAAAAAAAAAAAAAAAAAACCAGGATATTCCCACAATGAAGAAATGTTATATCAATTGATGGTTTCCTAGAATAACTTTAACACTTTTTTCTGAGTGCTGTCTAATGTGAGCTCATAAAATTTATAAGGTTTTTTTTTTTTTAAAAAAATAAACCTTTGTCAAAGCTTTTATGATAAAGTATTGTTTTTTCTTGGATATAAATGTGAAGAGTTCTAAATGCTTTCATCACCAAATTTTGGGGTAATGTTATGAATGCAGAATATGGTTTTATAGCAAATTTCTATGTGTTTACTTAGGCTACCAAATACAGGCCTAAAAAAGCTGCTTTAACACAGCAGGGCAAACGTTTACAATTATACACCGGGGAGTTGACATCCCCTATCTGGCTACGATTGGACCAGATGTGCTGGGAGACAATCCAGAGGCAGTTCCAGGAGCTTCAGCAGCAGCCAGATACCTGAATCGCAGGGTTAGACACCTGGAGGAAAGGCTGCTGATGGCCAGCGAAGGTGGCTTAGAGCTCAGCTTCATGGTGGACTGAGCCTACTTCCCACGAGAAGCAGCTGCTGCCATGGCTGGAGTCAGAGCTGGTGTATAAGTTGAAGGATAGCTCCTAGACATCAGGAACAGACTGTAGCCGATGGCCCAGCTGCAGGACAGTCCATAGGTGGACCTCTAGAGAAGCAGAAGGGACAAGAAGAATCCTGAGTTCCAGCTGTCTAAGATCTGGTGCAAAAAGAGCAAAAGCAAAATGCTTGAGTGAGGGAGGCCTCAGATGCAGAGCTGGTGAAGGGCTGCTTTCCTACGCCATTGGCCAGGGCTGGGGTGGTCCCCAGGAAAAGTGGAAGGGTGTTCTAGGCATTTAGGACCTTCCTCTGGGGTCCTGACTAGCCTCAGAAAATGAACTGACCACACATTTTTTTTTTCTTATTTCTTTTTTAAATCTTTTGACCACAAACGTTTAAATTAAGAGTTTGGGAAATGTACATTAAAATGTTTAGGGAATGTTTTAACTTTTCCTATTAATTGGCATAGACAGTTCCATTTGAAAATATTATGCCTGGACATGGTGGCTCACGCCTGTAATCCCAGCACTTTGGAGGCCAAGGCGGCAGATCATAAGGTCAGGAGTTCGAGACCAGCCTGGCCAACATAGTGAAACCCCTGTCTCCACTAAAATTACAAAAATAGCTGGGCATGGTGGTGCATGCCTGTAGTCCTGAGGCTGAGGCACGAGAATTGTTTGAACTTGGGAGGCGGAGTTTGTGGTGAGCTGAGATCATGCCACTGCACTCCAGCCTGGGCAACAGAGCAAGACTCTGTCTCTAAATAAATAAATAAAGCAGTATACTTTCTTCTATGACATTATATGCAAGATTATTATTAAATGATGTGCTTGTTTACAGATCTAACTAACTTGACTAGCTCTTAAGTTTTTTGTTTAATTGCGGATCATGAGTTTCTCGAGGGCAAAGCTTATGTCTGTATCTCTAGCACAGTACAATGCCTGGAACACAGTAGGTATTTCTCCTTTCTGACTTAATTAAAATGCAGATTTACTCAGCTTTTCCCTGCATCTTTAAATTAAATTCGATTTTTATTCTTTGATGTTACAGCAAAGCGTAGAAGGTTTTCCTCCAAACCAGTTGTACTCACAGAAGCCCAGAAACAACTGATGATATGCCGCCTACCTCAGGTTCTCAGGCTGCACCTCAAACGATTCAGGTCTGTATTAACACCAGTTGCAAAGTGATTATTCCTTGTGCTTATGCTTCAAAACTTAAAGAATGCTCCTCCTACTTTAATCACCTTTCTGGCAAATGAATTAACTTTTAGTACCATATGCTTGGCTAGTAAATGACTTATATTTACTTATTTATTTATTTAGAGATGGAGTCTCACTCTGTTACCCAGGGTGGAGATGGGGTTTCACCATGTTGCCCAGGCTGGTCTCAAACTCCTATGCTCAAGCAGTCCACCCACCTTGGCCTCCCAAAGTGCTGGCCGGGTGCAGTAGCTCATGCCTATAATCCTAGCACTTTGGGAGGCCAAGGCGGGCAGATCACCTGAGGTCAGGAGTTTGAGACCAGCCTGGCCAACATGGTGAAACACCGTCTCTACTAAAAATACTAAAATGTAGCTGAGGATGGTGGTGCATATTTGTAATCCTAGCTATTCGGGAGGCTGAGGCAGGAAAATTGCTTGAATCCAGGGGTTGGAGGTTGCAGTGAGCAGAGATCTCACCATAGCACTCCAGCCTGGGCAACAGAGTGAAACTCCATCTCAAAAATAAATAAATAAAAAACAAACATAAAAATGAAAATACGAGAATTAACCATGCATGGTGGCACGTGCCTGTAATCCCAGCTACTTGGGAGGCTGAGGCAGGAGATTCGCTTGAACCTGGGAGGCAGAGGTTGCAAGTGAGCCAAGATCATGCCATTATATTCCCGCCTGAGTGACAGAGCGAGGCTCTGTCTCAAAAAAACAGAAGAAAAGGAAAAGAAAAAAAAAGTGCTGAGATTACAGGTGTAAGTCACTGCACCTGGTAAAACATTTCTAATGCCTTAGATGTCCCCTGTGTGCCTGTCAGTCTTACTCCTTTCCCCTCTCCTCAGAAGCAAACCATTATGAATTTTGGGTGTAGTATTATCTTGTTGTTCTTCATCATTTTATTGTATTTCCTTTTTTTGGGTAGAGACAGGGTTTTGCCATGTTGCCCAGGCTAATCTGGAAACTCCTGAGCTCAGGCAATCTGCCTGCCTCAGCCTCCCAGTGTGCTGGGATTATAGGCATGAGCCACTGCACCTGGCTGAGAGATACTGGAAAAACCAAACTCAGTTTCTCCTACCATACTCTTACAACAGAGAATACAAATGTGGCTTCTGCTTACCAAAATGTGTAGGAGATTTCTCCCCACCAAGCAGTCACTTCTGCAGTGGACACCAGCTGGGTGTCCTCCAATTCAGTTCTGACACTGTCTACCTGGAGGTAGCATCCAATCCTACACATCGAGAGCTCAATCCCACAAGACTGATCCCCACTTCAGACACCAGTGATAACTCCAGGTTTGTGGAAGTTCTGACCACCCTGTTGGCTGTAAATTTAATGGGATTCCCACTAGCCACTCCCCTGGTCTGATTAATTTGCTTGAGGGACCCACGGAACTCGGGAAAACCTTGTGTTTACACATTGATTACAAAGGAGAGTTTCAAGGATACATATGAACAGCCACGTGGAAGAGATGTGTAGGGCATGGCTTCTGGGAAGGGGTGTATAAGTTCCACATTCTCCCTGGGGGGTGCCACCCTCCAGAAACCTCAACATGTTTAGCTATCTGGAAGCTCCATAAAAACCTTTTGGGTTTTTATGGAGGCTTCAGTACACAGGCATGATTGATTACATCATTCACCCCCCCACCCTCCCCCATTCCCTCTGGGGGTGGAGGGCAGTATAGGGGAGGAAGCTGAAAGTACCAACCCTCTCTAGTCATTCCCAGGTCTAGCCCACATCCTGAAGCTATCTAGGGGTTGCCAGCTACCAGTCGTCTCATTAGCATACAAAAGACACTCTTATCACTCCAGGGAAACTGGAAGACCAAATATGTATTTCACAACTACACAGAGAGATTGGAATATGACTTACAGTCCAGCAGATAACATAATTTGCATGGTTCATCTTTAGTTCCATATCATTTTACACTGTACCAAGCATTTTCACATTTATTTTTTTCCATTATAAAATTATGTTCCTGTCTCTCCCTTCTCTACCTGCTGTTATTTGTCTGAAGCTCATGTTTTAGTACTTTACTACTGTATTTTAATCTGTCTACCTTGTCTCTGTACCATACTACCCCAAACTGGACTATAATCTCTTAAACTACCATGTTACAGTATTTACCCCTCATAGCACCAACTCATTATGCATATTGATAAACATACGGCTGGCCATGCTGAGATCCAGTCATGGGAAATATGACCAACAGACTGAGAAAATGACAGGATAAGGGCATTCTTTGAGTTCTGTCACTAATGGGCGGTTGTGCTGATGTACACACAGCAAGGGGACACAGTTCCTATTTTTTAAGTCTGAAAATCTCTGAAGTGTTCTGAGGAATTAGAAGAAGTGCCCTGTTTTGTTTTCCTCCATACCTGGCCAAGAAGGATCCAGACTGTCTCCCATCTGGGATAACCCTCTTCATACCATGGCAAGACAATAAGGAATTAAAAACCCTCTAGTGGGCTGGGCACAGTGGCTCACAACTGTAATCTCAACACTTCGGAAGGCCAAGGTAGGCGGATCAGTTGAGGTCAGAAGTTCAAGACCAGCCTGGCCAACATGGTGAAGCCCTCTCTATTAAAAATACAAAAATTAGCTGGGTGTGGTGGCACACACCTGTAGTCCCAGCTACTTGGGAGGCTGAGGTAGAAGGATGGCTTGAACCTGAGAGGCAGAGGTTGCAGTAAGCCAAGATTTCACCAGTGCACTCCAGCCTGGGTAACAGAGCAAGACTCTGTCTCAAAACAAAACAAAACCCAACCCTTTCATGGCCTTGACTTTTGTTAGGGGGTAAATGCCCCCATAAGGCAATACTTTTCCAAAAGTTAGTATTTTTTTCCTACTATTATCTAAAGACATGAAAGCAAAATAAGCCAAAATTCCTCCATGTATAGCCAACTTCAGCACTGAAAGAATTTTATATACAATTTGTATTCCACATTGCCTGGGGTCATGTGTTACAACTGTCTAGACCTAGTACATGGCTATTTTCCCTTAATTGTGTTGATAATTTGACTCCGGTTTGTTCACAGGTGGTCAGGACGCAATAACAGAGAGAAGATTGGTGTTCATGTTGTCTTTGAGGAAATCTTAAACATGGAGCCCTATTGCTGCAGGGAGACCCTGAAATCCCTCAGACCGGAATGCTTTATCTATGACTTATCTGCAGTGGTGATGCACCATGGGAAAGGATTTGGCTCAGGGCACTACACTGCCTACTGCTATAATTCTGAAGGAGGTATAGATAAGAAAAAGTATTTTATCTTGGGTTGGACTTGGAAGCTGGAGTTCAGCCTTTAATGATTTCTAAATTGACTACAGAGGAGAATACCTCTGGAGGTATTAAAAAAATCAGAGTTTATGTATCAAGTATTTTCTGGTTCTGCAGTACTTTTGACTAAGGGCTGGAGGGACACAGTAATGGGAATAGTCTTGTTGCTAACTAAAAGTGAGTGTTAAAGACACACTTTGAAAAGCAGATCCTATGTTTACTGGCTTACCTCAGTTAATTTTTTTTAAAGAAATAGAACTGGGGGATCACAGATAGTTGGAGCAAACACTGTGTTCAAGTTTAACATACAAAACTCACTTTTATTTTCTGCCTTCTAGTGTAGTTCTAGCAAAAGTGATTAGATTGAGATTTCATTTTTTTTTTTTTTTCCCTGCCCTCCTCAACCTTCTTCTGTCACCAGGCTGGAGTGCAGTGGTGTGATCTCGATTCACTGCAACCTCCGCCTCCTGGGTTCAAGTGATTCTCCTTCCTTATCCTCCTGAGTAGCTGGGACTACACCCTCGTGCCACAACGCCCAGCTAATTTTTTGTATTTTTAGTAGAGATGGGGTTTCATTGTGATAACCAGGTGGATCTTGATCTCCTGACCTCCTGATATGCCCACCTCGAAGTGCTGGGATTATAGGCGTGAGCCACCATGCCCAGCCTTTCTTCCCCTTTTGATACTGTCGAACAAAGTATGAAACGCCATCTCCCATCTTCAACCCCACACACCCCAAACAGAAAGAGAAGTGAGGATAAGAAGCCCAGCTAATCCACCAAGGCAACTCAACACTAAACAACTGCCAAGTTAGTTGTATACTATTTGCTTTTTTTTTTTTTTTTTTGAGACAGAGTCTTACTCTGTCACCCAGGCTGGAGTGCAGCAGCATGATCTTGGCTAACCGCAACCTCCGCTTCCCGAGTAGTTGGGATTGCACATGCGCACTACTACACCTGAATTTTTGTATTTTTAGTAGAGACACGGTTTCACCATGTTGGCCAGGCTGGTCTCCAACTCCTGACCTCAGGTGATCTGCCCATCTCAGCCTCCCAAAGTGCTGGGATTACAGGTGTGAGCCACCATGCCCGGCCAGATTTTGGAATTGGGGATGATCAGCCTGTATGATTAGTGGCAAAAGCATTAACTGGTAGGTTTATACAAGGAATAGTGTCAGGTACTCTAATCAGTCAGATGCTTACTGTAAACTTCAAGCTACTTCTAAAATAAAGGTAGATAATTCCAGGGTACTGCCCAATTTATATTTCTCATTAAATAAAAGAAAAATTGGCTAGAAAATTATTTTCCCTTCAGAAAAAATTTAATTTTCACTCAAACTTAATGCCTTTCATACTAGAATTTCCTAAAGTCCTTATATAAACATATTTCTGTGCTTTGCTCTAGGGTTCTGGGTACACTGCAATGATTCCAAGCTAAGCATGTGCACTATGGATGAAGTATGCAAGGCCCAAGCTTATATCTTGTTTTATACCCAACGAGTTACTGAAAATGGACATTCTAAACTTTTGCCTCCAGAGCTCCTGTCTGGGAGCCAACATCCCAATGAAGAAGCTGATACCTCTTCTAATGAAATCCTTAGCTGATCCAAAGACAATGGGACTTTCTTCCTGTGATTTATATATATTCTTTTAAAAAGGGCTGATGTACCATTTTAAGCTTCATTTTTTTCTTATGAATCAGTGCACACTACATTTATATATTTTGTATCTAACTACAACAAAACCTTTTATTCCCCCAAAGTACAAATATGTGTATATCAACTTAAGGTATAGACAGTTGTATATACACTGGAGTTGTATATATACTGTTGTATATACACTGTTGTGTATACACTGTTTAAAATCTGGAGTTTTAAACTTTTGGTGTTTACCTCAGACTGTTACCTCTTTTATATTTTTATGTCTTAACGGGCTCAGATCATGAATTTGTGCAGTCTTCTACCAACAAAGTTCAGGTGGCATCATTTTATATATACTTATTATCTTTTTCAGCTATTTTGTATACAAATTCTTTTTTTTTTTTTTTTGAGACAGAGTTTCGCTCGTTACCCAGGCTGGAGTGCAATGGTGCGATCTCAGCTCACCGCAACCTCCGCCTCCTGGGTTCAGGCAATTCTCCTGCCTCAACCTCCTGAGTAGCTGGGATTACAGGCACGCGCCACCATGCCCAGCTAATTTTTTGTAGTTTTAGTAGAGACGGGGTTTCACCGTGTTGACCAGGATGGTCTCGATCTCTTGACCTCGTGATCCACCCGCCTCGGCCTCCCAAAGTGCTGGGATTACAGGCGTGAGCCACCGCACCCGGCTTTTTACAAATTCTTAATAGATGGAAAAATTAGACTCTACTTTGGTCACTAATAGTCTTTCTTTCAGGCCATTTGTATACTGAAATTACCTTGCCCCTTGGAGTTACTGAAGTGACATATCAAGGTATCACCTAAATATTCATCAGTCACACTCACTGGTATTTCTGAGGCTTTGTGTGTTAACAGGCCTTGTAATAGACATGATTTTGGTTAATGTAACCCCATAATAATTGTTTTAGTAATTGCTCTTTACTTGGCATAGTCAAACTATACATAAAAATGGCAGCTTTATAAATAGTATATTTAAGTGAACTTTGGAACTATGGACATGAAAAAATGATGGCTGGGATTTATTATTTTTGTCTGGCAGCAAACAGTTGTCCAGTAGTCTAATAAAGCAATCATAAAATGTCTGAATTCAGCAAACCAGTGTATGATGTTATTCAAATAGTTTACCTTGGGCATGAGTTCATTTTGTAATGTCTAATGACATTAAAACTTCATATATATTTTTTAGTTCAAAGGAATAAGAGTCTTAAAGAGAAATAATTATAGGGCAGAAAAGGTACCTGTTGAAAATTGGCTACTGGACTATATGTCTAGCATCTCATTCTCCTAAATAACTAAAGCTTGATTACTTACTCTTGTTAGGATTATGTGTCTACTAGGTAGGAGCCTCTTCAACACTGGCCCTGAGAATTAAAAAAAAAAATTAAAAGCTATTTAAACTTGCATTAAAAAAAAAAACAACAGTGTGAGTCACTCTTTCAAGTCCTGTTGCTGCTAACTTATCTTATTGGGAGAGGGTAGAATTAACTAATCTCTGTAGACCAGCTATATAATATCTAAGCTCAGCGATAACCACAGGAAGATCATTTATTTATTTTTTTTTTGAGATGGAATCCCGCTGTCGCACAGTGGCACGAACTCAGCTCGCTGGAACCTCTGCTTCCTGGGCTCAAGCGATTCTCTTGCCTCAGCCTCCTGAGTAAGTGGGATTACAAGGCACCCGCCACCATGCCAGGCTAATTTTTTGTATTTTTAGTAGAGGCGGGGTTTCACTATGTTGGCTAGACTGGTCTGGAAATCCTGACTTCATGATTTGCCTGCCCCAGCCTCCCAAAGTGCTGGGATTACAGGCATGAGCCACTGCGCCAGGCCTATCCTTTTTTTAAAGTGGGTTTATTTGCAGGTTGAAGTCTTAGTGAAAGATAATATCCTGTAGAATGCTGTTCACCACTAGGTTCATCTTTAAGTACAGACTTGAAAGAAATCTCTACCAGTAAATTTTTCTTAAGTTTCACAAAATAAGTTGTTAGCTGATAGTGAAGTGCAATCAGACTTTAACACTAAACAAATCATTTGTGCCAAAAATGATTGGCTATGTTCAAAATTGTTCATAATACCTATACAAATTGTTACCTCAACTGTTACACACTTAATACCTCATTAAAAATTTATGTGGTCAAGTTACCAGAGTCTAGCCTTTTCTAATTTCAAGGACTATTTAAAAAATGTCATTTTTACATTTTAGCATGTAATTTTAATGGAATTCTAAAAAACTCATCAACTATGTTATTTGTAATGGTATAGTTGCTTGTACTTATTTCAATACAAAAATATATGAGAAAGTGACTTAGCCCTTTACTTTGTAATCCATTAAAACTAACACCTGTTGGGGGAGGCCTGAAGGAGGGAGATGTTATTGGGGCATATGGGAAATCTGTAGTACTTTCCATTCAATTTTAGTATGAACCTAAACTGGCTCTAAAAACATCTCAAAATACCAAAGACAAAATTAAAACCTAAACAATAAACAGAAACTTAGATTTCTTACTATGTATCTTAAAGCTCAACATGGATGTCTACATTCTGCTAAGTTGATCTAACAAAAAACAACATGTTTTGGTTGTAAAATAATTTACTAAAGGCACTATTGTTAAACATCAAACTAATAATTTGTTGCCAATAAGGTACATCATTGTAAACATAACAAAATTTTAAGAGATACATGACTAATATGCAAACAATACAATTTTAAGTGACAGCTTTCCTACTTACAAGATCATGTCCCTTCCAGCCATTACAAGGGCATACAGTGATGCCATTGCTCCCAGCAGTTACCTGGGAAGGGAGCTTGGAGCTCATAATTGGTTTGAGATCACGACTGCCAAGATCTGTAAAAGCTCCAAAAGTCTCTTCACTCATAAAGGCCAATTCTAAAATTCCTGGGTTTAGAAATCAAGATACTTACTCTATATACTTCCACATCAAAAAGATATGGACTCAACCCCAAAGGAGCTAGCTGGAGGGCCCAGCCCTGACAGTATATCCAGGCATGAACTGGAGAGCTCTGTTGCTAGCCACAGCATCACAGAAAATGGAGAAATTAGTAAAATGTGGCTATTGAACATTAGCACCATAATAAACAGCTCATACAACTAAAAACTAGATTGTTTCCCCACAAGATAACATTCATTTATAGCTCTAATGCTGAAAGAGCAGCTTTTTAATGTAACAAATGATCTAGATACAGAAGTCATAGGTTTCTCTTCCTATGATAAAAACGTTCAACAAAATACAAACTAAACAGCATCCCGGAGGCAATAAAATCTCATTGTACTGAAACATACACAAATTAAGGCTACCTTGGTATATAAACAATTTAGAAATTATGATGGAACATTCCCATAAAATTATTTACATATAAGAATTCAAGCAATTTCTTAAAGAATCAGTAGCGGGCCTCAGTTCAAACAAGTTAATATTATCATCGTTACATTCAACTTAATACACTTAGCCGCTAAAAGGAAAGTAACTGTAACCTCACTTCCTGAAATACCATTAGTAATGTTAAGAATACAAACCTGTCAAAGGGCAAGGTACTATAGCATTTGCCTGATGAATGAAAAACCCCAGTAATTTCAATTTAATTTTTCTAACCAGAACAAGATCGGAACATGGGAAACTTTTTTTCTTCTTTGCTTTCATGGCTTTAATGCCCTTTTGGTTTTCTGAGCAAGCTGAGTACATTCCCTGATAAATACTGCCACTGGACAAAGGATCTAAACATTGAGATTTTTACTAAATCAAGGTTTCGAGTTGGAAATGTTCCTACTAAGTCATGTTTCAGTTAGTATGTCTTTCCAATGTCAGGGGAAAAAAAGACAAAGACTAATCCGTCCTATAGAAAATGGCAAAATATTCCTAAAGCTGTATATTTATGAAGAAAAGATGATTGTCCCTCTTATGCACGTGAAGATCTTGTTTTAGCCACTATGCCAGAAGAGTCTCAGTGTAGAGGCCTACATTTCCGATTAATCACTCTGCATTTCTCTGCATTAAGTTTAGCTATTTATCCTGTCCAGAATTATAACCACAGACATTGAGATGTAGCTCTCCGATCTGAAAATGTCTTTATTTTTTAGAAAATGGATTCCAGGAAGGTTAAAAAGCAACACCAGAGGGTATGGGTGCAGAACTGGATGTAGTCATTCAAAGCATTCAAGTAAGAATATGGCAATATAAATATTCAAAAAGTATCTCTTAGGTGTTCAAAACAGAACGTATAAGTCATTCCTAACTAATTTGAGCTTTATAGCATTTTCCTAGACAGGAAGGGGAAAAGTCAACATTTAAAAGTCCTGAAAGCTTTTTCCTTGGTTAATTACATTAGACGGTTTGCCTTTGATCAAATTCCTTCTTTTTTTTAAACATGGATAAAAGTATTACATGGGTCCACTGTTAAAACAGATATGTTGCAAATTAATTCTGGTATAATGTTTTCCAACAAAGCTTAGAAAATAAAGGTGTTGAGGTGGCTTTGGACTAAGTTTAATAGTCATCTCCTCTGCTGACAACTTCTTTGCATGTTGGACGCAACAGTATGGTATGTTCAAATTGAGCTGTATACGATCCTTTAATGTCACATAATGGTGGATATGGATCTACAATGCCCAAGTCACACAGATTCTTCAGAGCCATCAAGTATTTACTTTCTCCCAAGCGATCCAGCCATCTGCGGCAGAAGGCAAGGGTGCCAAAGTTTTCATTGATGACATTTAACAAGTGTTTTGTTCTTGGAAGCCTAGGAGGAGAAAATCCAAGATTAACTGTTGGCAAGAGAATTACGAACTCATTTCCCTCATTAAGAAAAGCCCAAACCTTAGCTGTGTCTTAGTAGTTAAAGTCCAAAACTGTTTGTTGTTGCTTTCAATAATCAAAAGCCAGAATGTATAATAGCCCAGACCTAATTATAGATGGCAGCTGAATAGAAAACCAGCTGGCGGCCATCTCATTGTGTTTATGTGTCTATGCATGTGTGTGTTACATTCCCAGAACGGACATAGCTACGTGGTATTATCATGGGAATTTCCTTTTGTGTGCAGCAAGCTCAAAGACTTGCATATAAAAGATGTAAATCCAGACTTCAATCATCTTCTCCAAATGTTAAAAAAAATTAAATGTAAATTCAAAGATATTGTAAATAGAAGTTTACCAAAGGGAAAATATTAAGAAAAAAACCTAGGAATGCTAGCAAAGACATTTATGATTATCAGAAACCAGACTTGAAGAGAGCTGTGTGTGTGTGTGTGTGTGTGTGTGTGTGTTTTATCTCAGTTAAAATGTTTAACAGGCTAATTTTTTTCTTATTGTTGGGCTATAGAACTTTACAATCATGAATATACATTTTAAAAATGTATGCCACATTTTTTAAAAATGCTGTTAACTCAGAAGAGATGCTTGTTACCCACATAAAATTAATCGTCTCTCACCTTATTGGCACATGTCCAACATCAAAATTTTTCATGTAATGTGAACATTCCATATCATCATGAACAACACCTTTTCCTGTACTACCAAAGGTTTCAATTGCATATACTTCTCCTTCCTTAAAAATAAATAAGGGTCAAGGGGAGAGAAGAAAAATTCAGAACGCACCATAATTACCATCTCTCTCTCTCTTTTTTTTTTGAGACGAAGTCTAGCGCTGTTGCCCAGGCCGGAATGCAGTGGCGTGATCTGAGCTGACTGCAACCTCCACTTCCTGTGTTCAAGCGATTCTCTGGCCTCAGCCTCCCAAGTAGGTGGGACTACAGGCACGTGCCACCATGCTCAGCTAATTTTTTGTATTTTTAGCAGAGACGGGGTTTCACCATGTTGGCCAGGCTGGCCTTGAACTCCTGACGTCAGGTGATCTGTCCACCTTGGCCTCCCAAAGTGCTGGGATTAATAGGCCTGAGCCACCGCGCCTGCCCAACAATCACCATCTCTTGAAGTCCCTACCTGACGTACGCAGCAAGATGAAAGAGCCTCTGGCAGTCCTTACCTAGCCTTGCCCTGCTTTATCTCCTTAGCACTTTTTGGTCTTTCTAACTCCCTCTATGAATTTTGTTTACATCTCTACCTGTAGAGCCTACTATAAAGAGACTGGCACCTGGGAATGCTCAATAAATACACAATTCTTTCACAAACCCAATTTCCACAACTGATTTAGGGCTGACTATACACAATTTCCACATTATTCAAATGGCCCAGTTCCTGGCAGGGTGAATATGGATGATAAACTAATTCTGGTCATTATAACTATACACTTAACCATCATGACCTTTTGCTTGGAAGGGAAAATGTCCTCCATGGGAGTAAAAAGTGCCACACATACCTCCATTCTTGTTGCCTCCCCTCCTTTCACAATCGGCACGGTTTTCCCAGCGTGTATTCTATATTGCCCAATTGAATGTCCATTTAGATTACGGATTGGTTTCACTGTTATAAAAAAATAGGGAAATAAAGGTTATTCAGGATCTCAAGAAGCAAAAACAGATCTCTTACATTTTGGTACAGAGTTCAAGCATTTATTCAAAAACCAGATATGGCTCTACTAAATAACCTTACATTAAGGTAGTTAAATATAAACTGGAATCTAGTGGAATATAAAAAGTAGTTAGTTGCAGTGTTATTAATACTAGAAGTAGGCTGGGTGCAGTGGCTCACGCCTGTAATATCAGCACTTTGGAAGGCTGAGGCAGGCAGATCACCTGAGAGTTTGAGAACAGCCTGGCCAGCATAGCGAAACCCTGTCTCTACTAAAAATACAAAAACTAGCTGGGTATAGTGGTGAGTGCTTATAAATTCCAGCTACTCAGGAGGCTGAGGCAGGAGAATCACTTGAACCAGGGAAATGGAGGTTGCAGTGAGCTAAGATCATGCCACTGTACTCCAGCCTGGGCAACAGAGCAACAATCCATCTCAAAAACAAAAGAAAACAAAACAAAAATACTTGGAGGATGGAAGAAAGAATTACAGGATTAAGGGTATAAGGGAGGTCATCTAAGGAGGTACTGTTAACAACAACAACAACAAAAAAATGCCGTGTACACAAATGATTAGAAACATAAATTGTATTGTTATGGACCAAAAAGTAATATGAAAGATACTGTTAAGATGACAGTATTATAAAACTTTATATCAACATTTCAAATGCTTAAAAAGAAAATCTATGTGCCCGAGACACAATAATTAACAAAGAAAATCTAAACAATGCCACTGTCTGGACAGCAATGACAGAAATACAGATTGTGGCATATTCACACAATGGAATAACATTCAACAACAAAAACAAAAAGCTAGGAATACATTTAACAACTGGAATCAAACTGCTAGAAGTTTTATTTTCCAGTTAAAACAACTGGAATAAGACAAAATGAGCAGAAAAACGCAAAATTACATGCATACTATACAATTCCATATTTATAATAGTTCAAAATTAAGCATAATAAAACTACTGTTTAGAGATGCATCATCAGGTAGCAAAGACATAAAGAAAAGCAAATGCAAATCCTTCCATACTTGCAGTGCTGATAAGCTAAATACATTTTAAAATCCAGACATCATCACTATTTCTCTAAGACCTGGCAAATTGACCCCACAAGCCAAGATAGTGGCTCATTAGAGGCAGGCTGCTGTAATTCGAAAGCAGTGTATTGGTGCTATGGTTTGAATGTATCCCCCAAAGTTCATGTCTTGGGAACCTCATCCCCGATGTGATAGTGTTGGGAGGTGGGACCTAATGGGAGGAGTTTGGGCCATGGAGGCACCACTCTCCAATGAATTCATGCCATTATCTCAGGAGTGGGTTCTTGATAAAGGACGAGTTACCACCCTTTTTTTTGGAGACAGAGTCTCTCTCTGTCGCCCAGGCTGGACTGCAGTGGCATGATCTCAGCTCACTGCAACCTCCGCCTCCTGGGTTCAAGCGATTCTCCTGCCTCAGCCTCCTGAGTAGCTGGGACTACAGTAGAGATGGGGTTTCACCCTGTTATCCAAGATGGTCTCAATTTCCTGACCTTGTGATCTGCCCATCTCAGCCTCTCAAAGTGTTAGGATTACAGGTATGAGCCACCATGCCCAGCCTGAGCTTGATCACTTCTTGCTCTTTCTCTCACACTTTTCATTGCTCTTCTGCCTAATGCCATGGGACGATGCAGCAAGACGACTCTCACCAGATGCCAGTCCCTCAATCTTCCCAGCCTCCACAACTGTGAGAAATCAATTTCTGTTCTTTATAAATTACCCAGTCTCAGGTATTCTGCTGTAGCAGCACAAAACGGACTAAGAAAATGAGACTGAACATCTTCTGGAATGCTGGTGATATTCTATTTCTTGCTGAGTGAAGTTACACAGCTTTTGCAATTGAGAAGTTGAGTTTTTATGCCTTGTATATTTTGTGTTACTATTTCAAATTTTAAAAAGGGGCTTAAAATGGCCATGTGCGGTGGCTGCAGTGAACTGGGATAGCACCACTGTACTCCAGCCTGGGTGACAGAGGGAGGCCAGTCTCAAAAACAAGGCGGGGGGAGGGGCTTAAAAAAATCTAGGTCTATCTCGGAACAGTTTACTGCTATGTTCAGGCAAAAGAAAAAAAAAATCTAGGTCTACAGTGCTAGAATCCTCAGTATGAGCTACCTTTCTTCTAGAGAGGAATTAAGTAGTCTGAAGCAATGAACAAGTATGTTACAAACTTAGTGAGGTAGCAAGAAAACTCAATTTGCTCTTCACAAAAACCTTCTTATATAAATGTGTGAAATTTGTCAGACTCAAAATGGAGGCAGTAATGTTAAGAAAACTCTGACAAACAGAGCTAGGGAAAGCCATGAAGAGAGAATTCTCGTGTTTGTATGCCTGATAATGAAGATGACTACAAAAACCATAATCTTGCCCAAAGACCACTGCAACCTTCCACAAAAAAATACTCTGGAAAAAAATAAAAAAAACTTCTACGAGGACATCTGCCCAACAACTGCTCACCCAACCTCAGACTGGCGTCACTCTTGTTATCAGTCTTTGGAGCCAAGGATAATTATTTCAAAACAGTTATGTCACCCTAATTTTTGTCGTTAAAAACCTCTGCCTTCCTTACCTCCCTGAATATGCACAAGTTTCCTATGGCATTCCCACTGCAATGCTCTATTCCCAAACAAACATCAGTTTCTTGTAGAGAGACTCTCTCTGTTTAGGTTGACAAATAACTAGCTTACTGTAAAATTCAAATCTTGCAAACTGACCCTTACAAGCCAATCATTTTTTAAGAAAGTTTCTTAGCCATACCAACCTAACATGTTAGTTACACAGAAGAATGAGAGTACAGGGGAATTCATTTTTTACTTATGCAGATTGTAAGAGCACAGGCTAATTCTGGGGCCAGTAGTTTGTAACAATCACTTTTTAATTCTACAGCTTCCTGATGAAAGGAGATTAAGCACTCCTTTGATGGCCCAGTTGTGCTATGTGGTTTTTTTATTTGTTTCTGAATGTTCAACAGAGTTCATTTCTTCATCTTCCTAGTATTATGATTTTTTCACATCCTCTCTGCTTAAACTATTAAAAATGGATTTTGCCTCAAACTAAGAACCCTGATCAATACAATAACAGGCATCAAAAGAGGGGCACTGAAATAATGGAACCTAAAATGTTACATTTGCTTAGTGGAAGACGTAAGAGGGTAGATATGAAAAATCCCAATGTTGCGGCCAGGCGCGGTGGCTCACGCCTGTAATCCCAGCACTTTGGGAGGCTGAGGTGGACGGATCACCTGAGGTTGAGAGTTCAAGACCAGCCTGACCAACAAGGAGAAACCCAGTCTCTACTAAAAATACAAAATTAGCTGGGTGTGGTGGCCCATGCCTGTAATCCCAGCTACTCAGGAGGCTGAGGTAGGAGAATCGCTTGAACCCAGGAGGCAGAGGTTGCAGTGAGCTAAAATCACGCCACTGCACTCCAGCCTGGGCAGCAAGAGCGAAACTCCGTCTAAAAAAAAAACCCAATGTTGCAGGCTGGAATTATTATGCAGTGACTATAAACATCAAGTCAAATTGTCACCTACTATACCTTGAAAGGCAGACCACATACCAAACAAGTTGTAGAATTAGGAGAAAATGAAAGGAAAAAGAGAAGACACTGGCATATGTGTTGGCTGGTGTCAGAATTTACAAAAATTTCAGCAAATTCTCAAAAAAGAGAAATAACTCATTCTAGAAGTAGTCTTCAAGCAGACTACTACAGTTTGTACTCCAAGTTGACCTAAGAGTCACAAATGTGGAACTAATAGATTCTGTTCATTTGCAGCAGTGAACCCAGAAATCAGAAGGCCCATGTTCCAGACCCATAAATTCCTCAAATTAACTTGGCATTTATGCTGTTAATCTCAGCTTCCTTTGGGGTAAGAATCTTGCTTCTGGGGAGCTCATAAAGTGTTAATAGAAGCAGCAAGTCCTAAAACTGGTTATAAGCTATTTAAAGAACTAGACAAAACATTTTCCAAAGAAAAGCACACTGGAAATGGGATATTCTAAATTCTAGCCTTTAAAAATCTTTTGGCTGTCCTTATGGCTTTGACTGGACACAAAGAAAAGTATGTTCACTCTTAAACATAGTAAATTTAAGCCATGTCTTAATGTAGAAATGAATTTTTAAAATTTCACATAACAATAAGTAAAAGCCAAAAGTAGAATATGTGAGTCATAGAAGAATATCTAGTGCTAGGATTTTTATTGTCCTCCACACATGCTTTCACACTGAGAGGAGCCACTAGGGAAAGGCTGAGTATGCAGAGAAAAGGGGTAATAAGATGGTATCTCAAAGGAGGTGGGAGGATTTACACGGAAAAGAAGATCCTTAAAGCAGTGTTTGAACTAACAATTAAAAAAAAAAAATGCTATATAAAAAAAAGAATATTTCTTCCTCAAAGAAGAGAGAAGAAAACATAAGAATAGGGAGAAAGTGGGTTTTCTTTATGCAACACGGCAAAAAAGTTAAAGAGTGTTAGGATTGTTTGGCTATTTTTCTTATTAGGTAAGTAATTTCCTGAGATATGAAGAACGATTTGAGAAGAACCTGAATAAGCACTGTATTAGTGGCACTAATCCCAGAACTGGGGTGAGAAGGGGAAAGAATAACAAATAATTGTTGAATACTTAATAAATTCCAGCACTATCATATAATTTACATTTCTCAAAATAAACTAGATGCCATTAATCCTATTACAGTCAACAAACTTGGGTATTCAGATTATAGGATTTATCTAAGACTCCAAGTAAAAACTGCCTGAACCCAAAGTATGTTTTCTTCACTATTCCGCACCTCCTACCTAAGTGTGAGTAACATCAAGAGTATTCTGGGCTGGGCATAGTGGCTCATGCCTGTAACCCCAACACTTTAGGAGGCCAAGGTGGGCAGATCATCTGAGGTCAGGAGTTCAAGACCAGCCTGACCAACATGGGAAAAAAAAAATCCAATAATTAGCCGGCATAGTGACACACACCTGTAATCCCACCTACTCTGGAAGGCTGAGCTTGTAGTGAGCCAAAAATGCACCATTGCATTCCAGTCTGTGCAACAAAGTGAGACTATGTCTCAATAAATAAATAAACAAGCAAACAAACTGCTTTGCACTTGTGTGTTCACAGAATTAGAGGTCTTTAACAGAATATCTGAAAATCAAAGTAATAAGGAAGTTAAAGATACGGATGAGAGAGACGAATTAAAGCTGCTGACACAGGGTCTAGGCAGGAGGAAGGGAAATGAAACCATGAAGAACATTGAAATGTCCGAATATCTTGATATAACAAAGCATATACATTAGAAATAAAGAGAAATAGAAATAAAAAAGTAAGGAAATGAAAGAGCTGCAAACAAAGATTAGCTATTGTTTAAGAGTCTAAGATTGGGCTGGGAGCAGTGGTTAATGCCTGTAATCCCAGCACTTAGGGAGGTCAAGGCAGATGGACAATCACCTGAACCTGGAGTGCAAGTCGAGATCATGGGCAATATGCTGAAACCTGTCACTACTTTTAAAGAAATACAAAAATTAGCCAGGAGTGATACTGCTCATCTGTAGTCCCAGCTACTCCAGAGGCTGAGAGGTGGAATGCTTGAGCAAGGGGGTTGAGCTGTGACCATGCCACTCTACTCCTGCCTGGACAACAGAGGAAGGCTGTCTTTTTTTCAGATGAAGTCTCGCTCAGTCACCCAGGTTGGAGTGCAATAGCACAATCTCATCTCACTGCAACCTCTGCCTCCCAGGTTCAAGTGATTCTCCTGCCTCAGCCTCCCAAGTAGCTAGGATTACAGTTGTGTGCCATCACGACCAGCTAGTTTTTTTTGTATTTAGTAGAGATGGGGTTTCACCATGTTGGTCAGGCTGATCTTGAACTCCTGACCTCAGATGACCCACCTGCCTAGGATTCCCAAAGTGCTGGAATTATAGGCGTGAACCACCAAGCCCAGCAGACTCTGTCTTAAAAAGAAAGAAAAGGGCTGTGCACCTGTAGTGCCAGATACCTGGGAGGGCTAAGGTAGGAGGATTGCTTAAACCTGGGAGGTTGAAGCTACAGTGAGCCATGATTGCACCACTGAGCTCCAGCCTGGATGACAGAGTGAGACCCTGTCTTTAAAAAACAAACAAACAAAATCAAAAAATCACAATGAGGAGTCAACAATGGCAAGAGTCCTGTCTTCTATCAGTCTTGATTTTACTAGTCACAGAAAATCTGCTCCAAATCTTGGCTGCCCTAGTATAATTCCTCAGGTGTTTATCACTAACAGAGTGGCTTGGCAATAGTTTCCAGTTAGTTATAGCAGTACTCCTACCATGTACCATGCTCTAAGCAGGTCATTTCCCCATTTTCTTTCCTTGTGTTTCCAAGACATAAACATGAAGCAGCTAACCCAAAGAAAGCACTCAGCAATAGTTTGTAAAAATCAACTGCAAAATAAGATGCATTTTAAAAGAACATACCTTGATATGTCTTCCCATCTATTTCAACTTCATAGGACTCCATAACTTCTTGGATGGCCTCACCAACATCACATAGACGAACATCAATTCCAGCACACTAAAAAAAGAATAATGTATGCTTTATTATCCAAAGTGCAAAATTTTCATAGCAATATTTTTTTTATAACATTTAAAAATAAGGGACAATCAAAAAAACTGCTTTGTACATTATAACTTCCTGTTTAAAATACTTTGCAGAGGATTATGGGAGGATGGTGAAGTATTAAGCACCAGGAATCTGTGTCCCTACATAGACAACAACTGCTCTGACAAAATCTGTCTGATGTAACTACTTGGGAACTCTGGAGTCTACTGAAGCCTTGCAATTTCCAGGGGAATAATGGGATGGTCAAATGTGGTTAATTTCCATCCATTTTAGCTCTTAGCACAGTAGCAGTGCCACTACCTACCCTTCCATAAGCTCATGGTTGGCTTGTGTTCCTGGAACAATATGCACACAGCTTGGGGGTATCTGGGTAGGCAAAACAAACTTTGCCCAAATGCTAGCAATCCCTGGTTGCTGCTCCAGGTCACAAAGGTGCAGATACAGAAGTGGCCATTGTTGTTGCATCTGTCCTCGTAGTTGCAAACCTCAGTCCCTACCCCTCTGGCCGAAGTGACTTCTAGGGGATTTCCAAGTGGTGAGCACTCTTTCCCCTCCACTCCCTCACACTTGGCATGGCCTCCAGCCCACACTCATTTTTCTTTTTCTCTTCCTTTGGGGTCAGATATTAAAGACTAGGTCATTCAAAAACAACTGCATGTACAAGAAAATTTTAAAGTGAGCACACACGCCCAGGGAAAGACCTGAGAAAACCTAAAGTGTACACCTCAGGTGGATCCTTGGCAGAGACTGACGACAAGAATCAAAAACAAAACAAAACAAAACAAAGTCTAAAATAATTGCTGGGGAAGGGGGAATATCTGATTTCCAGAATTACTATATTACATTCAAATATGCAGTGTTCAACAAAAACAAGGCATACAAGGAAATAAGAACACCCATTCAAAGGAAAATAATAAATCGACAGAAACTATCCCTGAAAAAAAAAAAAAAAAAAAAAAAAAAAAAAAAAAAAAAAAAAAAAAAGAAAAAAAAAAAAAAAAAAAACTGATGGCAGATCTACTACTAGATAAACACTTCAAAACAGTTCTTCTAAAGATGCTTAAAAAAATTAAAGGAAGACAATGAAAGAGTCAAAATATATATATATATATGAACAAAATGAAAATATCAACAAAGAAATAGAAAACCTAAAACAAAAAAAATTTCTGAGTTGAAAAGAACAGTAACTAAAATGAAAAATTCACAAGAAGAATTCAAAAGTACTTGAGCAGACAAAAAAAAAAAAAGAACCAGCAAACTTGAAGGTAAAGGACAAGAGAAATTATCAAGTCTAAGATTTAAAAAAAAGATTAAAGTGAACAGAACCTCAGGGACCTGTATATCAAAAGTAAACCTGTATATGCATTATGGAAATTTTCAGAAGGAGAAAGGGAAGCAGAATATTTGAAAAAATAATGGCTGAAAACTCCCCACATTTGATGAAATACAAGAATATATATAAACATCCAAGAAGTTCAAAGAACTCCAAAAAAGATGAACTCAAAACTCTCCACACAAAACTCCCTTTGAAAGCCGGCACTAAACAAGGATGCCCCCTCTCTCTCACCACTCCTATTCAATATAGTATTAGAAGTTCTAGTCAGAGCAATCAGGCAGGAAAAAGAAATAAAGGGTATTCAATTAGGAAAGGAGGAAGTCAAATTGTCTCTATTTGCAGACGACACGATTGTATATTTAGAAGACCCCATTGTCTCAGCCCAAAATCTCCTTAAACTGATAAGCAACTTCATCAAAGTCTCAAGATACAAAATCAATGTGCAGAAATCACAAGCATTCCTATACACCAATAACAGACTAACAGAGAGCCAAACCAAGAGTGAACTCCCATCACAATTGCTACAAAGAGAATAAAATACCTAGGAATACAACTAACAAAGGATGTAAAGGACCTCTTCAAGGAGAACTATAAACCACTGCTCAAGGAAGTATGAGAGGACATAAACAGATGGAAAAGCATTCCATGCTCATGGTTAGGAAGAATCAATATCATGAAAATCACCATTCTGCCCAAAGTAATTTATAGATTCAATGCTATCTCCATCAAGCTACCAATGACCTTCTTCACAGAACTGGAAAAAAACACCTTAAACTTCATATGGAACCAAAGAGAGCCCACATAGCCAAGACAATCCTAAGCAAAAAGAACAAAGCTGGAGGCATCAAGCTACCTGACTTCAAACTATACTATAAGGCTACAGGAATCAAAAGAGCATGGTACTGGTACCAAAACAGAGATATAGACCAATGGAACAGAACAGAGGCCTCAGAAGTAATGCCACATATCTACAACCATCTGATCTTTGACAAACCTGACAAAAACAAGCAATGGGGAAAGGATTCCCTGTTTAGTAAATGGTGTTGGGAAAACTGGCTAGCCATCTGCAGAAAGCTGAAACTGGACCCTTTCCTGACACCTTACACTAAAATTAACTCCAGATAGATTAAAGACTTACACATAAGACCTAACACCATAAAAACCCTAGAAGAAAACCTAGGCAAAACCATTCAGGACATAGGCGTAGGCAAGGACTTCAGGACCAAAACACCAAAAGCATTGGCAACAAATGCCAAAATAGATAAATGGGATCTAATTAAACTCCAGAGTTTCTGCACAGCAAAAGAAACAATCAGAGTGAACTGGCAACCAACAGAATGGGAAAAAAATTTTTGCAATCTACCCATCTGACAAAGGGCTAATATCCAGAATCTACAAAGAACAAAAACAGATTTACAAGAAAAAAAAAAAAAAACCCATTCAAAAGTGGGCGAAGGATATGAACAGACACTTTTGAAAAGAAGACATATATGAGGCCAACAAACAAAAAATGCTCATCACCACTGGTCATTAGAGAAATGCAAACCAAAACCACACTGAGATACCACCTCATGCCAGTTAGAATGACAATCATTAAAAAATCTGGTGACAACAGATGCTGGAGAGGATGTGGAGAAATAGGAACACTTTTACACTGTTGGTGGGAATGTAAATTAGCTCAACCATTGTGGAAGACAGTGTGGCAATTCCTCAAGGATCTAGAAATAGAAATTCCATTTGACCCAGCAACCTCATTACTGGGTATATACCCAAAGAACTATAAATCATTCTACTATAAAGACACATGCACACATGTTCATTGCAGCCCTGTGTATAAGAGCAAAGACCCAAATGCCCATCGATGATAGACTGGACAACAAAAATGTGGCACATATACATCATGGAATACTACGTAGCCATAAAAAACAATGGGTTTGAGTCCTTTGTAGGGACATGGACGAATCTGGAAACCATCATCTTGGCTAACTGACACAAAAACAGAAAGTCAAACCCCGCATGTTCTCACTCATAGGCAGGTGTTGAATAATGAGAACACATGGACACAAGGAGGGGAGCATCACACACTGGGGTCTGTTGGGGGTGGCTAGGAGAGGGACAGTAGGGGGTGGGAAGGTTGGGGAGGCATAACATTGGAAGAAATGCCAGATATAGGTGACGAGGGGATGAAGGCAGCAAACCACCTTGCCCTGTATGTACCTATGCAACAATCATGCATGATCTACACATGTACCCCAGAACCTGAAGTAGAAAAAAAAAAAACTTTCTAAAGGACAAAGAGGGAAACATGAAAGCAACAAGAAAGAAGTGATTCACTATATACAAGGAATGCTCAATTAGACTTAAGCACATTTCACACTAGAAACTTTGGAGGCTAGAAGGCAGCAGTGCAACATATTCAAAGTGCTAACTAAAAGAAAAAAGTTGTCACCCATGAATCCTATCTGGGAAAACTGTCCTTCAAAAGTGAGAAAGAAATCAGGCTGGGTGTGGTGGTTCATGTCGTAATCCCAGCACATTGGAAAGCCAAGGTGGGAATCACTTGAACCCAGGAATTCAAGACCAGCCTGGCCAACAAAGTGAGACCCCCGTCTCTACAAAAAGTTTTAAAAATTCGCAAGGCATTGTGGCACATGCCTATAGTTTCAGATACTTGGGGAACTGAGGTGGGAGGATTTCGAGGTGGCTCATGCCTGTAATCCCATCACTTTGGGAGGCCGAAGCGGGTGAATCATGAGGTCAGGAGTTTAAGACCATCCTGGCTAACACGGTGAAACCCTAACTCTACTAAAAATACAAAAATTAGCCAGGCGTGGTGGCATGTCCCTGTAATCCCAGCTACTCAGGAGGCTGAGGCAGGAGAATCACTTGAACCCAGGAGGCAGAGGTTGCAGTGAGCCGAGATTGCACCACTACACTCCAGTCTGGGTCACAGAGCAAGACTCT
>NW_016107333.1:13185975-13196208 GCF_001604975.1 Cebus imitator | reverse complement strand
CTCTGTTTCAAAAAAAAAAAAAAAAAAGCAAATCAAATTCAATTGCACATTAAAAGAAATACACCATGGCTTAGTGGGATTTATTCGTGAAATTCAAAGATGGTTCAACATATGAAAACAGATTAACAGAATGAAGAAAAATAACCACATGACCATCTGAATAGGTGCGAAAAAAGCATCTGAAAAAATTCAATGAACAAACTAAGAACAGAAGTAAAACACCTCAATATAATAAGAAAAGCCATCTACGAAAAACCTACAGCTAACATCATACTCAATGATGAAAGATTGAAAGCTTTCCTCTAAGATCACAAACAAAGCAAGGAAGACTATCCACTTTTGCTGGTTTTACTCAACATAGGTCAGAACAATCAGGCAAGAAAAGAATAAAAAGGCATCTAATTGGGAAGAAAGTAAAACTATCTTTGTTCACAGATTACACGATCTTACCTGTGGAAAACCCTAAAGATTCCACACAAAAGAAGTGTCAGAATAAATGCATTCAACCAAGTACAGGATACAAAATCAAAACATAAAAATCAGTTGCATTTCTACATACTAACAATGGGCATTCTGAAAAGGAAATTACAAAAATAATTCCATTAACAACAGCTCAAAAAAAAAAAATTAGGAATTAACCAAGAAGGTGAAAGGCATACAATGAAAACTACAAAACGTTGTTGAAATAAATTAAAGACATAAATGGTAACACATCCGATATGGTTTGACTCTGTGTCTTCCCCCAAATCTCATTTCAAATTGTAATCGCCATGTGTCAAGGGAGGGAGGTGACAGGATCATGAGGATGGTTCCCCCATGTTGGTCTCATAATAGAAGTTCTCACAAGACCTGATAGTTTTATAAGCACCTAACATTTCCTCTCTTGCAGTTCTCTCTCCTGCTGCCTTGTGAAGAAGGTCCTTGTTTCCTCTTTGCCTTTCACCTCGATTCTAAGTTTCCTAAGGCCTCCCCAGCCATGTGGAACTGTGAATAACTAAACTTCTTTCCTTTATGAATTACCCAGTCTCAGGTATTTCTTTATAGCAGTATGAAAATGGACTAATACAACATCTCATGTCTATGGATTAGAAGACTTATTGTTAAAATATCAATACCATCTGAAGCCATTTACACATTCAACACAATCCCTATCAAAATCCACTGGGTGGTTTTTGCAGGAAAAAAAAGAAAGATCCTAAATTTATATGGAATCCCAGGACATCCTAGATAGCCAAACAATTTTGAAAAAGAACAAAGATGGAGAATTTACACTTTTCAATTTCAAAACTTACTATAATGCTATAGTAATCAAAACAATATGGACATCATGCACAGTAGTTAACGCCTATAATCCCAGCACTCTGGGAGGCTGAGGCGGGAAGGCTGCTTGAGATCAGTTCAAGGCCAACCTGGGCAACACAGTGAGACTTGTCTCTATAAAAAATAAAATTGCTGGGTATGGTGGCACGAACCTGTAGTCCCAACTACTCAGGAGGATGAGGTATGAGAATTGCTTAGGCCCAGAAGGTATAGGCTGCAGTGAGTCAAGATCATCGCACTGTAATCCAGCCTGGGTAACAGAGCAAGACCCTGTCTCAAAACCAAAACCAAAGCAAACCAAAAAAACCCAAACCCAGTGTGGTACTAGCATAAAGACAGACATGTAAACTCATAAAATAAAATGAAGAGCTCAGAAATAAACCCTTACTTACAAAGACAAATGATTCCTTTTTTTTTTTTTTGGACAGGGTCACCCAGGATGGAATACAGTGGTGTAATCTTGGCTCACTGCAACCTCAATTGCCCTGGGCTCACATGATCCTCCTACCAGAGCCTCCTGAGTAGCTGGGACCACAAGGGTGCACCATTACACCTGGCTAATTTGTTTAATTTTTTGTAGAGATGGGGTCTTGCTATCTTGCTCAGGCTGGTCTTTAACTCCTGAGCTAGTGATTCTCCTACCTCGGCCTCCCAAAAGTGCTAAGATTACATGCATGAGCCACTGTGCCTGGCCCAGATGAGCTTTAACAAGGGTGTCAAGACCATTCAGTAGCAAAAGAACAGTCTTAACAAATGGTGCTGAGAAAACTAGACATGCACACACAAAATACTGAATATGGACCCTCAACACCATATAAAAAAATTAACTCAAAATGGACCAAAGACCTAAGTTTAAGACCTGAAACTATAAATACCTTAAAAGGAAATAGAGTAAAAGCTTTATGACATTAGATTTAGCAATGATTTATTGGATATGACACCAAAGGCACAGGCAACAAAAGAAAAAATAGACAAACCGGACATCATAAAAATCTAAACATTTTATCCTTCAAAACACAGTATCTGGAGTAAAAAGGCAACCCAGAAAATGACAAAAAAATTTTCAAATAATATATCTGATACAGGATTAATATCCAGAATCTATACAGAATTCCTAAAACTCAACAACAAATGACTCAATTCAAAAATAGGCAAAGAGCTGGGTACAGTGGCTCATGCCTGTAATCCCAGCACTGTGGGACGCTGAGGTGAGGGGATGGCTTGAGCCCAGGAATTCAAGACCTACCTGGGTAACATAGCAAGACTCCCGCAATCTCTACTTTTTTAATTAAAAAAAAAAATGAAAATGGGCAAAAAACTTGAATGGAAATTTCTCAAAAGATACAAAAAACTACCCAGAAAATAGTGTTAGTGATGAAATGGAAAAATTGGAACCCTTCCTTTTGTACTGTTGGTGGGAATGTAAAATGGTACAGCCGTCGTGGAAAGCAGTATAGAAGATACTCAAAAAGTTTTAAAAAATGTAATTACCAGCTGATTCAACAAATCCACTTCTGAATATATCCAAAAGAATTGAAAACAGATCTTGAAGAGATATTTGTACACCCATATTCATAGCAGCAATATTCACAATGCTAACACATGGGAGCAATCCAAGTGTCCATCAATGGATGAATGGATAAGCAAAAATGTGGTATATAAAAATGTGTTGTTTGTAGCATATGTCAGAATTTACTTCCTTAATTATGACATATGCTACAACATAGGTGAACCTTGAGTACATTGTGCTAAGTGAAATAAACCAGTCACAAAATCACAAATACTACATGACATATTTAAAACCATATATAGTAGAATGGTGGTTGCCAAGGTAGGGGGAGAAGAGGAAATTGGGAGTTATTGTTTAATGAGGACTGAGTTTTCAGTTTTACAACATAAAAAGAGTAAACAGAGATGAATGGTAATGATGGTTGCACAATATTATAAGTTTACTTAATACCAATGAACAACATACTGAAAAATGGCTGGGTGTGGATGGCTCACACCTGTAATCCCAGCACTTTGAGAGGTCGAGGCAGGCAGATCACAAGGTCAGGAGTTCGAGACCAGCCTGGCTAATATGGTGAAATCCCGTCTCTACTACAAATACAAAAATTAGCCAGACATGGTGGCAGGCACCTGTAGTCCCAGCTACTCAGGAGGCTGAGGCAGGAGAATCGCTTGAACCCAGGGGGCGGAGGTTGCAGTGAGCCAAAATTGCACCACTGTGCTCCAGCCTGGGCAAAGACAGACTCCATCTCAAAAAAAAAAAAAAAAAAAAAAAAAAAGAAAAAAAAAAAGAAATGTCTATTTTAATTGCAACCCCCACCAAAAAAAAAAAAAAAAAACTGCGTAGAGAAAAGCTGGGCTGTACCAGGACTTGGTGGAAAAAGAGGAATGAATCCATTTGAATCAGGTGAGCACAGATGATTTTGGTGGCAGTGAAAATACTCTATATGATACTATAATGGTAGATGCATGTCATTATATATTTAAAACCCCTTAGAATGCATAATACTGAGAATGAACCCTAATGAACTTTGAACAATTATGATGTGGTCAATGTTGGTTCAAGTGATTTTAACAAATATACCTATGTGGTAGGGATGCTGACAACAGAGGAAGTTGGGGAGGGGAGGGTATATGGGAAATCTCTGCACTTTCTGCTCAATTTTGCTGCCAACTTAAAATTGTTCTAAAAAACAACACACATACACACAAATAATCATTGCCAACTGACAGACAAATATAGATCCAAATTCTGTTTTAATAAATTTTAGCAGGGGAAAAACAAAACACCTTTGGTACACTATAATACAATTACTTGCTTAAAACCACAGAGCAATGGATTGGTTTTGTTCGTCTTAATTACTCAAAGACCTTAAACAGGCCTTAAAAGTACTTAAATGCTGTAAGTGTTTAAAAGACCTTAAAGTGCTCAAAATATGTGAATGAAATGGTGCTTACAGATCACATACCTTTATTCCAGTGTTAGTAGCATCTTTTACAGCTTTTAATAATGCATCATATTTGGGATTAAAAGTGACGGTAAAAGCACAGTCAATAATCCTACCTGAAAGAGAAAATTCCTCTTTTAATTATACTTATCAGCTAGTCAATTTATCCACTTTATAGCATTTATTCTATTAATCTTGCAGGTTTAACAGAAAAATAGAATGAAGGCTCAAATAAAGGCTGTACTCCAAATACCCAGAGATTATTCATAATCAAAGAGACAAAAAGTAGAAGTATACAAATAATTCAGAATAAAAAGGAATAACTACAGAGTTAGTATGTATTACTCCAAGACAGCATCAATTCAGTGCTCACCCTGGCAGTTATACAAACATATAAACAGAAACAAAACGAATGCAAGAAAAGACTAGGGAAATGAGGAATAGCAACACAGGGCAGAGAAAGTATACAGGGCTCTGAATATAGTACTTTCTAACGTAGTGAAACCTTAGCTAAGTATTTAATCTAAGCTTGCTTTCTCGCTTGTAAGTGAGATAACGAGGTGCTTACCTGATCGGGTTTTGGAGACAATTTGGAAAGCAAACATGTATATGAAGGCTGATAAACTTAAATATACTAAATAAACGTTATTATTTGAATAAAAGAGGTATGAAACAATGACCTGAATGAAGAAAGGGAAGATAATGTCTTCCATGCCTTGATACAAAGGGTAATAAACCTCAACTACCTAATAGTTTTCATTTCATTCCACTTTAGCAATATGCTTTCAAGTAAATCTCACAACTGCTTCTCTCTCCTTATAACTGCACTACATTTTTCTTTAAAATCTGCCTCAACACACCTTTACTAATGAAGTGAGGAAGCAAGAACAAAATTTGGGAGTTCAGTATTTATTTATCACTCCATTTAACAGAAATAAAAACTAGAGTTTTCAGGAGGAGGCTGGGGTAGTAATTTCTGCAAGAATTTACCACTTATATGTGTTCCAAAGTCTATTTTACAGATGTCATCATACTGTAATACTGTTGTGTCACCGGCATTGGGAGTATAATGGGCAGCACAATTATTGAGAGAACATCCAGTAGGAAATGCCAGGCCTGCATTTAATCCATTCTCTTTTATTAGCTTGCGTGAACAGTCTTCCAACTTTTCACTAAAACAAAAAAAAAAAGGGAATGTGTTTAATTTTTTATTCTTACTCTTATATATTAAAACTATATAGCTCATCACATCCTGAAAGTTAACAAAAAACCTTAAATACTTTCTGAGAATGATCTGAGCACTTTCTGAATATAAATAACAGTTCTCTGATGCTATGAAAACAGCTCATTTTTAGAAGACAAGGAATTTGCTTCCGCCAGAAACTCAGAAAAAACTCAATCCACTTTTAACTAAATTTACTAGAAAATAAGAGTCTAATTTAGACCAATTTAAATGCTGATCTTACTTGTTCATGTTGCATATTTTTTAAATTGTAGGAATCAGAGAATTACATGTTACACTAATCATTTCTTAAAAGGAAAAACTAGAGAAATAATTACTTTGTCTTACTGCATTAACATCATGTTCCGTATTTAAGCAAATGCTCCAGTAATTTTGTATTTCTTAGTATGAATTATTAGATAGCAAAATAACAGATTTCCAGATGGAAAATAAGAATCAGTAATGACTACATAAGCACAAAACCGGGTGGCTGGAGTGCCAGTGGGTACTCCCCTCCATGGTTTTCTCATAGTGACACTACAATAATGTAGAAGACATTTCTATAACCTTTACTTAAAGATTTAGCAAAGTGGTAAGGAAAGCCAAACATTACAATTGGTGAGTTAGTACTTATCAAATTGTTTTAAAATCATGTTCTTACAAAAAAGTATTCCTTTTACCAGATTTCTATCATTGTCATCCCAGGCTTGATCCAGCTCATCACGTATTTTCTAACTTGTCGATGTGCTTCTGCAGCTTCTCGAAAATCATTCCAAATCTCTTCACTAGCCTGATCTAATGCTTTCTTTTCTTCACTTGTAGTTCTCCAGGCAGCTGTTCGCCTTTAGAGTGGGCATAGAGTACTATTAGTCATTAAGACAGCAGAACAAGCATAAAAGCTGAGGGAGATAAAACTATACTAAGTAATGAGACAGTTCAAATAAAAATACATTACATACTCAGCTTATGTCAACAAAGTTTCTGAAATGCAAAAAGTCAAACACTTGCAACCAGCCCAAATGAAGTTAAAACCTTTTTAAGACTCGTAAGGGAGGAAAAATATCCGGTGATACTTCATTCATAGTCAGAGGAACTAATACCCTGACAACACAAAAAGATAACAAAAGAATCAGAACAGTCTGACAAGTGTCCTAGAATCAGAGTAGGTAGGAAGAAGTCAATCTTCCACTTGAGGTCATAAGTGCTTTAGACTTCAAAGGAGCTTTGCCAACAGGGTGAATACTAATCCAAGAAACTGACCTGAAAATCTGCATATACTTCCTCAAAACACATATTATATGCTTCTGTAGGGTTTTTCTAATTGTTTGTGTATATAATACATAAGAGGTGTTCTTCCTTGAGAGACATGGCTCAAATTTTAAAACTGCCAGTGCTAACAAATTTCTTTTTGTTTTAAAAGATAGGGTCTCAGCTGGGGGCAGTGGCTCAGACCTGTAATCCCAGCACTTTGGGAGGCCGAGGCAAGTGGATCACCTGAGGTCAGGTGTTTGAGACCAGCCGGGCCAACGTGGTGAAACTCCATCTCTACTAAAAATACAAATATTAGCCGGGCATGGTGGCAAGCACCTGCAGTTCCAGCTACTCCGGAGGCTGAGGCAGGAGAATCGCTTGAGCCTGGTGGAAGCTGCAGTGAGCTGACATCGCATCACTTCACTCCAGCCTGGGCTTAAGAGTGAAACTCTGTCTCGAGGCGGGGGAGAGAAGAGACAAAGAATCAGGGTCTCACTCTGTCACCCAGGCAGATGCAGTGATGGGATCATACCTCACTGCATCCTCAAACTCCTAGGTTTCTTCTGCCTCAACTTCTCAAGCAGCTGGGAATAAACAGGTGCATACCACCACACCTAGCTAACCTTAAAAAAATTTTTTTTTCAAGAGATGAGGTCTTGCTATTGTTGTCCAGGCTGATCTTGAACTCCTGGCCTTAAGTGATCCTCCTGCCTCAGCCTCCCAAGTGGCTGAGGTTACAGGCATTAGCCACCCCACCTGACAGTTTTTTTTGTTTTGTTTTGTTTTGTTTTGACAGAGTTTCACTCTTGTTACCCAGACTGGAGTGCAATGGCTCACGATCTCGGCTCACCGCAACCTCCGCCTCCTGGGTTCAGGTAATTCTCCTGCCTCAACCTCCTGAGTAGCTGGGATTACAGGCACGTGCCACCATGCCCAGCTGATTTTTTGTATTTTTAGTAGAGACAGGTTTCACCGTGTTGACCAGGATGGTCTTGATCTCTTGACCTTGTGATCCACCTGCCTCGGCCCCCGCAAAGTGCTGGGATTACAGGAGTGAGCCACCACGCCCGGCCCTGTTGTTTTTTTTTTTTTGAGATGGAATCTCGCTCTGTCATCCAGGCTGGAGTGCAGTGACACAATCCTGGCATTCTGCAATCTCTGCCTCCTGGGTTCAAGCAATTCTCCTGTCTCAGCCTCCTGAGTAGTTGAGATTACAGACGTGCTAGCGCATGCCTGGCTAATTTTTGTATTTTTACTAGATACAGGGTTTCACCATGCTGGCCAAGCTGGTCTTGAACTCCTGACCTCGTGATCCACCTGCCTTGGCCTCTCAAAGTGTTGGGATTACAGGCATGAGCCACTGAGAATTTTTTATTCAGTATCTGGGAATGAGATCCATGACTCCCTGTAAGTAGGAAAAACATTAACTGCTTTAAAATTATTCTTTTTTTTTATCTGTTACAATTTTCTGACATTCTTAAATACTGAATACACAGTTTGCAACTTAGTGATCACGGAGTATAAATTACACAAGTATAAATGTGATACCTTCCAGGAATTACTCCTATTTGCCTCCCCTGCTGTCTGTTTTGTAAATAAAATTTTATTGCAACATGTGCCCACTCATTTATGTACTGTCTATAGCTATTTATTTTTTTTTTTTGGATTTAAAAAAAAAGAAGGGGAATGCGAGGGCGGCCGCCGGGCCGGACCCGCTCTATAGCTATTTTCATGCTACAATGGCAAAGCTAAGTAACACTCAAGGCCTAAAATATTTACTATATGCCCTTTGAAGAAAAAGTTCAGTCAACTCTGTCCTAAACTACAGACCCTGAGCAGGGTGGGAGGATCATTTGAGGCTAATAGTTCAAGACTAATCTGGGCAACACAGGAAGACTCTGTCTCTACCAAAAAATTAGCTGGGCATAGCCAGGCACAGTGGCTCATGCCTGTAATCCTAGCACTTCAGGAGGTCAAGGGGGGCAGATCACGAGGTCAAGAGTTCAAGACCAGCCTGACCAAGATGGTGAAATCCTGTCTCTACTAAAAATACAAAAATTAGCTAGGCATGATGGTGCATGCTTGTAGTCACAGCTACTTGGGAAGCTGAGGCAGGAGGATCACTTAAACCTAGGAGGCGGAGGTTACAGTGAGCCGAGATCATGCCACTGCACTCCAGCCTGGGCAACAAACAGAGTGAGACTCCATCTCAAACAAACAAAAAAAATTAGCTGGGCATTATGGCTCATGCCTTGTAATCCCAGCTACTCAGGAATCTGAGGCAAGAGGATCACTTGAGCCCAGAAGTTCAAGGACACAGTGAGCTATGATCATACCACTAAACCCCAGCCTGGGCAACAGACCAAGTCCCTGTCTCTAAAATCATACAATCGGTCAGGCATGGTAACTCACGCCTGTAATCACAGTACTTTACGAGGCCAAGGTGGGCAGATCACAAGGTTAGGAGATCGAGATCATCTTGGCTAGCATGGTGAAACCCCATCTCTACTAAAAATACAAAAAAATTAGCTGGGCACAGTGGTGTGCCCCTGTAATCCCAGCTAGTCAGGAGGCTGAGGCAGAAGAATCGCTTGAACCCAGGAGACAGAGGTTGCAGTGAGCCAAGATCACGCCACTGCACTCCAGCCTGGGCAACAGAGTGAGACTCTGTCTCAAAAAAATAAATAAATAAAATAAAAAATAAAAATAAATAATACAGTAAAAAGAAATGGGATTAAAGAAATCCTTTGCTCAAAGTCTTGAGTTCAAATTGAAAGTTATTAACAACAAGAGAAACTCAGTGTCAGGGTCTATTAATTCCAGACCCCCTAAAAACAAAGAATATTATTTTCCCACATTTGATCTTATTTTGCTCTTGCTCAGTCAGTTAAACAAAAGTATAGAAATTAAAGCCAGGCAGAGTGGTTTACTCTAATAATCCCAACAATTTGGAGGGCCAAGGTGGGAGGATTGCATGAGGCCAACAGTTCGAGACAATCCAGGGTGACACAGTGAAGCCCTGTCTCTACCAAAAATAAATAAATATATGTATGTATATGTATATACACGATACTCCAGGTGCAGTGGCTCATGCCTATAATCCCAGACATTTGGTAGGCTGAGGCAGGAGGACTGTTTGAGCCCAGAAGTTCAAGATCAGCCTAGGTAACACAGAAAGACTCCATCTCTATAAAAAGAAAAAAACTTTGGCCAGGCAAGGTGGCACAAGCCTGCAGTCCCAGCTATTCAGGAGATGGGTGGGAGAACCCAGAGGTCAAGGCTGAACTGAGTTATGATCTCTCCATTGCACTCCAGTCTGGGTGACAGAAAATTAGCTGGGCATGACAGTACACACCTGTAGTCCCAGCTACCTGCGAGGCTGAGGCATAAGAACTGCTTGAGCCTGGACGGCAGAGGTTGTAGTAAGCCAAGATTGCACCACTGCACTCCAGCCTGGGCAACAGAATGAGACTCTGTCTCAAA
>NW_016107333.1:13181645-13185268 GCF_001604975.1 Cebus imitator | reverse complement strand
AAAAAAAAAAAAAAAAAAAAAAAAAAGATTTGGCTGTCACATTAATCAAAAGGTCAAACACAATAAGACAGTAGGATAGCCTGATGTTACATCTAACATAACAGAATATGGTAAAATATGAAGGTCACAATCACTTATTTTATATCTCTCTCAAAAATGTTTAATCTAAATCTAAGTCCATTAATACCTAATTCCAGTTTACAGAAAACACAGATGTAGAGAAAAAGTTTAACACCCCACAAAGGAACAATCAGAGAAATTCCAGAACACGAGACTTTCTACAACTGCCTGGTTTCTTCAAAGAGATGGGACACTGAAGAGAAAGAGAAAAAGGTGAGGACTCTAACCATATACAACGGAAACCTCAAGTGGATCCTGGTTTTAGAAAGCAAACAAACATTACTACAACTATTAAAAATTAGTTTCAAACCTACTTGAAAGGATAAGGTGGGAGGATCACCTGAGCCCAGGAATTCTAAACCAGCCTGGGCAATATATCGACACCACATCTTTAAAAAAAAAAAAAAAAGGTTTCAAGCTATGTGTGAGAAGCGTTGTTCAAAACAGTTATCTGGATATCCTCAAAACAACTTCCCACAAATTAATAATTACAAGAGGAAAAAAAATGCTATCAATACACTGGAGAAACTGGCTACTAATTTAAACAAACAATAAAAATTAACCACCACCAATAAGGAGCAAATTGACATTGTATGTCTCCACATATAACACCCTGAAAAGGATACTACATATATATTATCTAGTATCCCAGCCAAAAATGCACAGTCTGGCTCAGAAAAAAATACTATGCCGGGTGTGATGGCACACACCTGTAATCCCAACACTTTGGGAAGCCAATGCAGGAGGACTGCTTAAGCTCAGAAGTTCTAGGCTACAGTGGACTATGATCATGCCACTGTATTCCAGCCCAGCTAACAGAGTGAGACCTTGTCCCAAAACAAAACAAAACAAAAAAAGAAAAAATAAATTATATGTATACAGACTCACTGATTTAACATTTTTCACATTTGCCTTATATCTGTCTTCCAAGGAGAAAATGGAATGTTATTGGTATATGACAATATGCATACTTGTTAAATTCCATTGAAATAGAGAAGAATAAAACAAATGTGGCAAAACAAAGGAAATCTAAGTGAAAGGTATGTGGAAATTCTTTGTGCTATGCTTGTAGCTTTTCTGGAAGTATGAAATTATTTCAAAAGAAGTTTTTAAAAATACGCTTAACCTAGAAAAGCTTCACAGGTGAGTTGTGATAATTCATTCAATTTCTAATAAAAGTTTATTAATAAGACAATGAAGGAAAGATATAAACTATACCAAATCTGTAAGAATACTGAATCTGATCTATTCGCAAATAGTCAAAACTGGTTATATGAATGTAAAAAGTATTGAGATTTATTAAAAAGCAAACACATCACACTATCTTATGCTTATTCTGTATTTCTCCAGGATAATATACAATACTGCAATATTTAAGAAAATTATTTTGAGAAGTATTATAAATTGTAATTAATATCTTCCTTCATTATTTCAAAAACAGAAGTTATTCTACTTACTTAATTTCAATAGAAGCTGAGACTAAGGAAAATGAAGTTTTTTTAGGTTTACAAAATCTCATTTTTTTCATGTATTAAATACCACTTCAAGTGTTCCACAATATTCACATTATTAAAAGTATTAAAAGTATTAACAATCTGTTAACTAGTGTAAGAACTCAATGGCTTTCCTTCACTCTAGAAGTAAGTATAAAGAAACAGAAATGAGATTAAAATACTTCATTCACATCACTAACAAAAACCCTGAAACACTTAAGAGTAAATTTAACTAAAAAGGGCTAGGACCTAACTAAAAAAAAAAATTGAATATGTGAAAAAAAAAAAAAAAGTACCAAAAACATCCCATGACATTGGATAAGACAAGATGATAAAACTGTTAATTTTCAGAAACTAACACACAAATATAAATGCAATTCTGATGAGAATTTTAACAAGGACATTTGCGTGTGTATGTGTGTGTGTAAGGCTACATGACTGAGAGTAGCTAAGAAAACTGTTAAAAATAATTGTTTGGGATATCAAATCAAAATAGTGTTGGCATAAGAACAAATGAACAGATCAGTGGAGCAGAGTAAATAATCCAAAAACTGATTCCATTACATACATGGGAATATAGCATGTGACAAATATGGTCATTCAATTCAGTAGGAGGAACTAATTAATAAACAATAAACTAGCCAGGCATGGTGGCTCACGCCTGTAATCCCAGCACTTTGGGAGGCCGAGGCAGATGGATCACTTCAGGTCAGGAGTTTCCAGACCAGTCTGACCAACATGGTAAAACCCCATCTCTGCTAAAAATACAAAAATTAGCTGGGTATGATGGCACACACCAGTTATCCCAGCTATTCGGGAGGCTGAGGCAGGAGAATCACTTGAACCCGGGAGGCGGAGTTTCTGCAGTGAGCAGAGACAGTGTCATTGCACTCCAGCCAAGGAAACAAGAGCAAAACTCTATCTCAGAAAAAAAAGATGTAATAAAACACAAAATAGATGTGCAAGAAAATCTGAGAGATTATTGGGAATTCAGAAATATTAAACATGGACACATAACGCATTTAAAATCTTAAGACATTGGGTGTAGTGGCTCACGCCTGTAATCCCAACACTTTGGGAGACTGAGGCGGGCAGATCACGAGGTCAGGAGATTGAGACTATCCTGGCCAATATGGTGAAGCCCTGTCTCCACAAAAATTAGCTGGGCGTGGTGGCATATGCCTGTAATCCCAGCTAATCCGGAGGCTGAGGCAGAAGAATCGCTCAAATCAGGGAGTCGCAGGTTGCAGTGAGCCGAGATCACACCACTGGACTGCAGCCTGGCAAGGGAGCAAGACTCCATCTCAAAAAAAAAAAAAATTTTTTAATTTTAAAAATTAAAAAAATAAAACTGGGACAAGCAAAAGGTATCATAAACAAAGCCTACAATCAAAAGTTGCTCAAAATCACTAGTAGTTTTAAGAATCAGAAATTATTAATCTATTCTTTGATTACTCAATCTCACACCTAAAAAATTACTTCAGAATATAACTACCAATATATGAGAGAGAGAGAGAGAGATACACTACGTATCTAGCTACCTATTTACCTAAGGAGGTTTACTACAGAATGGTTTACAGTGGCAAAAATTATTGCAGACAAAGCAAATGGCCATCAACTAGAGAATGGTGAAATAAAGTGTGGTACACTCACACCATGGAATATTATGAAGCCATTCAAGATAATAATAGAAGTATTCTAATTGACTTGGAGGAACTTCCATTAGTTAGCACTGAATGAGAAAAGGAAGGCCGAAGAACATGTGCCTATGTTTCCATTTTTGTAAAACAAACAATGATCAAACATTCCCTTACATAGACAGATGTATACATATATGAGCATAGAAAAAATATGGAAGGCTACCTGCTAGGTGGTTAACATGGGTCTGGAAGGAAGGAAAAGAAGAGGGAACAGCAAAAAAAAAAAAAAAAAAAAAAAAAAAAAAAAAAAAAAAAAAAAAAAAAAAAAAAAAAAAAAAAAAAAAAAAAAAAGTACCAAAAACATCCCATG
>NW_016107333.1:13164948-13181629 GCF_001604975.1 Cebus imitator | reverse complement strand
AAAAAAAAAAAAAAAAAAAAAAAAAAAATTAAGAGATTATATTTTAAAATAAATGTGATCACATCATGTGTACTATAAGAATTTATTAATGTAAAATTATCTGTATCTGCGACATTTTAAAAATGTGTTTTAAGATAGGGACAACTGATGATTTCAAATTCAAAGAAAAGAAGCCCATGCCATAAAATGCCAGAATTTTACAGACTTATCCCCTAAGAACATTCATAATTGGAAACAAGGGAGCAGGTGACAATGTTAACAGTATGTTCTTTTTTCTTTTCTTTTTTCTTTTTTATGTTTAAAGAAAAATAATGGTGTCTTTACAGGCCAACAAAACAAGAGCTACAGTAGAAGCTTTCTTAACCAATGATTGCAACCACTGGATTAAGCAAAACTCTTAACTCCCTCTGTAAAACATACTGATCAATGTTCATGGTATTATAAAAATGGTGACTGACAGGTTCCTATTCTGAATGACAGCAACTAGCTTGCTTTATGTTCACTATGCATCTACTCTTATGCATCTACTCTTCTAAGTGTTTTTCATACATCATTCTTCACAACCCTGCAGAGTGCCCATTTTATGGATGAGGAAATGAAAGTACAGATGTGATAATTACTTGCCCAAGTCACAAAGCTAGTAAGTGTTAGAACTGGGATTCAAATGCAGATAGTTTGGTCCCAGCTTCCATGCTTTCAATATGTCTACATAATGCCACTTCTGCTAACCATCTGAAATGTATCCTTACAGGACACCTTGAAGAATCAGGTGAATTTGGTCTCAAGACTGTTTAAGTCATCTGTACTTGTTACAGTAATTATGTGATCTAATAATGTTACATCAAAAAAACTTTCCATGAAAACTATCCTGATAAATCTCAAGAAGGTTAAGTCATCAAAAAATACTTCTGTCAAATTAAGTGTAGGTAAAAACTATCAAAAGGTTTCAGGGAAAAAAAAGTAAAGATATAGCAGGCATCAACCCTTACATCACTCAGAAACCCAAAATGGAATTGTAGAGAATGCATTATGAATACATAAATGGGGGGGGGAGGGGGCAGGCAAGTGCTAATCTATATCCAAATTTGAAGAGAGGTGAAAAACGAATTTGTTTACGTTAACTTTTGTCTACAAGAATTTTTATTTTGTGATCCTCGGTTTAAGATAATTTTTAAATTAACCAACCTGTTATTGGTCCCAATCATTTTGGGTAAGAGGGCTTCTACTGCATCTTCTTCACAAGAAATTTACAAGCATTTATAAAGTAGTGGAGCAAAGCTCTGAGAAACGTCAAATCTGTTTATTGCTAAGCTACAATTGCCGAAAGTTAAACTGGAAGTGATTTGATGATCCTTACCCATCTTGTGTGGGTGGGTATTCGCATTCTTGTCCTTTGGGAAATACACCATTAGGATACAGGTCACATATTGGAACTGAGGGAGGGTCTGTTTGAACTTTTGCTGTGAGATACAAATAAAGGATTAACTTCTGTAGTTATAAACAAAATTAAGCAGTTATTAGAGTTTTCTCAGTTCCTAATGGTTGTTATATGTTCTGATTTTAAGGAACCTCCTCCTTGCTGTCACAGTTAAGAACAGAAGACACTTCAACACGCTGGCCACCTCCTCACTGATTTATTGCTGCTTGGGAAAAGAAATTTTTAACTCCTCAGAACACCACTATGTATTTAAACGGTATATGCCTTCACAAAAAGCACACTTCTAATGTTTCCATCTTCATTCACTGTACTAGGGATGAAATAGCATAGAGACATTGGGTTTCAAAACACAAACCAAAGTAATAAGTCGTCCTATAGCAATAAAATAAAAATATAAACCTAATATATATTAATCAAGCACAACTATTATTTCAAGGGCATATTAGGTATAAAAGTTAAGAGCATATATAATCAATTCTGAAATCTTGATTTTTGTCAAAGTATTTTATTACCCCAACTTTATCTCATCTACAAATCTGATAAAGATGCCTTTTATACTGTGCATAAATTACATAAGGGACTCAAAAAGATCATTAGATAAAAAACATAGATTTTGTAATCAAAATATCAAAGTTGAAATCTAGTCTTTACCACTTATTAGCTGTGACTTGAACAAATGACTAAATAGTACCAAGCCTCAGTTTCCTCATCTACAAAATGAACGATCAGATGAAATCTTGGATAATCTTTGAAATTATAATGTACTACATCCAAGTTATTATATAAAACCATGAATTATCTATAATAATCTGTACTATAGTTATCATTAACTATCATTTATGATTTTTCCACTGTATAGATGAGGAAAATGAGGACAGTGAACTGCCCATGACTGTATTATTTGGTTTGTTCCAGAAATGATTCAAGAAGTCTACCAGGATATAAAAAATAAACAAGTCAGACATTCAAAGTAAACTAGTAAAAACCAAAACAAGAACAACATAAAATAGTGCTTGAAATAAGACCAACACAAAACCACACATTTGGCTCTAAGCCCTTTAGTAGCCAACATTAAAAAAAAAAAAAAGTTATTTACATAGGTCACAATGTTTCTGAGATAAAGTAGACTGATACTCAGAAAAAAACACAATTATCTTTGATACTAAGCAGAAAAAAAAGAAGTAGCTCTAGAGAATGCTCATAAATAAATATAATAAACAGTACATTTAACAACATCCTCAGAGGAAGCACAACAAAGGTTAATGGCATCATACTTAAACACCTGTCAGAAGAATTCTATCAAGTGCAAATATAAAACAGTCCTCTAACAACACTCCTCCCTGCTGGTCTGCCTTCATATAGGAGCAATTGTAGAGTTCTTGGAGAAACAGGCATGGCTTTTTTTTTTTTTAGAAATCGGTGTCTCTTAAGTAATTCTCAGGTAATACTATTTCTCATAGCCAAAATGTTAATGATTTTTTTTTAGTAGAAAGAATAGGACATTATAGCCCCTAGAAGATTCCTGGAATGCAAGTATCCTGTGCTCAGCAAATACAGACTCATGCGCCCTCACAGGCTTACAAGAATAGTTGACATCCTCATCTAAGAGTAGAAGGATCTAGTAAGGATGGATGTCTGAACACAAAGAAGGCTATCCTACCTCCACGTAGAGAATAGGTGAATGACTATCAAACCCCCAAAATTCTGATTCATAAAATTTTAGCCTGAAAAATTTTAAAGGAAGGCATAACCAGACATTCAGTGGTCTCCAACAGCCCAAATGGCATCTAAGATTAAAACTTACACGTTGTGATTCTCAACCCAACCTTTCTTCCTCAATACTATGAAATCTCCCCTTAGTCTCACTAATATATTTTCAGGTCCCTGATGATGTTTGGTTGTGCCATTTATAGAAACTCAAAACAAGTAGGACATTTTATACAAATCTGATAGTACAATATAAAAGTTATAATCAATAATAAAGTCTCACCATATGTACACATTTTAAATAATGGGACTCCTCTTTAAATATTCATGAAGAATCTCATAATTTAAAAGCTGGAAGGTAAATTACAAACAACGTTTACCCTACCACCACAGTGGCACCATTTTAGCCATTCCTGACAGAATTTTTTAAATTATGCAAGTTTTAAATCATAAAATTTTTAGAAACTCATCCCTAACTTGCAGTAAAATGCAACCAATTCACATTGACATCCCTTAGCTAACAGCTAAAGAAAATACAGGATTGTTAAGCCAAAGTTATTTTCTAAATAATTACTAGTTTCACGAAAATCTGCTTCTATTAAGCCTAAGTTTATTTCCCTGACATATATCAGGATCTTAAGCAACTTCAAACCTGTGGGTGAATAACCACTTCTTTTTTTTTTTTTTGAGACAGAGTCTTACTCTGTCACCTAGACTGGACTGCAGTGACATGACCTTGGCCACTCAACCTCCACCTCCTGTGTTCCAGTGATTCTCCCGCCTCAGCCTCCCAAGTAGCTGGGATAACAGGTGTGAGCCACCACACCCGGTTAATTATTGTATTTTTAGTAGAAACAGGATTTCACCATGTTGGCCAGGCTGGTCTTGAACTCCTGACCTCTGGTGATCCAACCGCCTTGGCCTCCCAAAGTGCTGGGATTACAGGCATAAGCCACCGCACCCGGCCAAATAACCACTTCTAATATACCAAGTAAGATTAACTTAAGTCACTAACGTCCTCTCTTCTTCTTCTTCTTTTTCTTCTTCTTTCCAGTTGCTCCATCTCCATCACCATCTCCATCTAAGAAAAGAAATTTCAAATACATGTTCATTTAAACCTCGTAAACAGAGGGACAAAGCAAGTACAAAGAGACAAATATTTGGTCTATTCAATAAATGAATAAATGTTAGTTTATCTTGTTTACATTTATTCTCTCACTGAAACAAGAAATAGGAAGCAGCTGCCAGGTGTGGTGGCACGTGCCTACAGTCCCAGCTACTTGGGAAGCTGAGGTGGGAGGATCACTTGAGCCCAGGAGTTGGAATCCAGCTTGGGCAACATAGTGAGACTCCATCTCTAAAAAATTTAGAAACAGAAAGCAGCAGTTTAGCAAAGTGGAAGGTAACATGATCTAGGACTTCCACGGGTTAAACCATATGAAAACGCTAATACTTGACCTCCTTTTTTTTTTTTTTTTTTTTTTTTTTTTTTTTTTTTTTTTTTTTTTTTTTTTTTTTTTTTTTTTTTTTTTTTTTTTTTGAGATGTAGTGTCACTCTTGTTGCCCATGCTGGAATGCAGTGGCATGATCTCAGCTCGCTGTAACCTCTGCCTCCCAGGTTCCAATGATTCTTGTGTCTCAGCCTCCGAAGTATCTAGGATTACAGGTGTGTGCCACCATGCCTGGCTAATTTCGTATTTTTTAGTAAAGATGGGGTTTCATCATGTTAACCAGGATGGTCTCAAAACTCTGACTTTAAGTGATTCGCTGGCCTTGGCCTACCAAAGTCCAGGGATTTCAGGCGTGAGCCACTGTACCCAGTCTCAAAAATCACCATTTCTTATATTCATCTTATGAAATTATCAGAAACCTAGCAGGCAAAAGAGAACAGTAGAAATACAAATATTAGGCTAGGTACAGTGGTTCACACCTGTTAATCCGAGCACTTTGGGAGGCCGAGCCAGGTGGATCACTTGAGCCAGGAGTTTGAGACCAGTCTGGACAATATGGTGAAAACCTATTTTGTACTCTATTAAAAGTACAAAAAATTAGCCAGGGGTGGTGGTGTGCACCTGTAGTCCCAGCTACTCAGAAAGCTGAGGTGTGGGAGGATCACCTGACCCGGGGAAGTCAAGGCTGCAGTGAGCTGAGATCAAGCCACTGCACACCAGCCTGGGTGACAGAAGGGTGATCCTGTATCAAAACAGCAGCAACAAATCCAAAATACAAATATTGCTGACTTACTATGGATTTTAGATTCAAAAGCCTAATCAAAAGCACATGAAAAATTATAATCTAATTCACGTATCCTCCACTATACCATTAATAGTAACCTTCACTCCATTAAATGTTTGTTGAGTTCTTTAGTGCCAGGCAAAAGGGACAGAAAAATAAACAAGATAGTTTCTGTTCTGGAAAAACAACAGTTTTTTCCAGGCTAAAATTGGTTATGTATCTTGAAGTATTTGTTTCAGTTTGTGACTAGTGTATGTGACTAGTGCTACATACTAGTGTAGTGCTACATACACTAGTCACAACCCAAAACAAATACTTCCAAGATAACACAACCAACTTTAAACATACACTAAAAATCTTTTCATCTGTGTGACCTTAGGCAAGTTATTTAGTCTCTCTCTACCCTGGTTTCTTCATCTTTAAAATGGAACAAAAATGTCCTTCTTTGATACTTTCATCCTTTTGAAGCTAATTACCTTATTCAATATCCAGTGTCTGTATACAGTACAGAATAACAGCCAAAATTTATTGAACTAACTTTGTGCCAGGATGGCAGCAGAGCTGGGATCTGAATATTAAACTATTTATGTTTATGGCTCCAATCACTATACCATGTTGTAATTTGTGTTTTTACATGTCCGTTTTTCACAGCATCCCAGCATATTCTTCATAGGCAGAAATGGTTGTTTTTTGTTTGTTTCTTTTTCTGTAACAGGGTCTCGCTCTGTTGCCCAAGCTGGAGTGCAGTGGCAGGATCACAGCTCACTGCGGCCTCAATCTCCCAGACTCAGGAAATCCTCCCACCTCAGCCTCCTGAATAGCTGAAATTATAGGCACGCACCACTACACCCAGCTAATGTTTTCAATCTTTTGCAGAGAGAAGGTCTCACTAAGTTGCCCAGACTGGTCTTGAACCGCATCTCAGCCTCCCAAGTGCTGGGATTACAGGCATGAACAACCAGGCCCCACCAACAGAAGCTGTTTATGTTTATTTGTATTAATACCAGGCCCAAATCAATTGATATCTGTTGAATGACAACTGGAAATCCACATTAAAAAAAAAAAAAAAAACCCTCAAGCTTTCAAACTTTGCCTTGCATCATCTAGAAAAATTAATTCTAAATGAGCCATAGACCTAAACATAAAAAGAGGTGATTACTATTTTAGGGAAATTATATGTTGGATATATATACACATGCATACATATATATATGTTGGATATATATACACATATATCATACATATATGATGTATGTACATATCCAACATTAAAAATTAATGAGCCTGACTCAAAATATATTGAATGAATTATCTATCTCCAGCACACTGTTAGATGCCCACAGGATCAACTTTTTATATGAATACCCCAGTTTCCAATTCAGCACATCTAAAGTTAAACTTAGTACCCTCTTCTTTGCCTGCAAACCTCTCCCTCAGTGACTGACTGGCTCTTTCCCAACTTCATTATTTCAGTCAACAGCACCAACATTCTGTCATACAAGTTCAAACTCCCAGAGTCCACTAATGCCTTACTCCTGCTCCCCCGAATGCAAGTCTCCAAGTCTTTTGAATTCTGCTTCCACACTACTGTTCACTGGATCCTTCCTTTCCATTTCTATTTATGACTATCAGTTTACATCTTCATTACCATATGCCTAGGCTATTTCTAAGAGGACTCCAAAATGATCTCCTTGCCTTTCCTATACACCTCTCTAAACAACCCTGTATATAGATAAAACCTAAATTATTCTTTCATAACATTCCCTTTTTTGTTGTTTAAGAGACAAGGTCTCACTATGTTACCCAGGTTGGAGTGCAGTGGCTAGTCACAGGTGTTTTCATAGCATACTGAAGCCCCCTGGACTCAAAGATCCTCCTGCCCCAGCCTCCCAAGTAGCTGGGATTATAGGCACCAGTCACCATGCTTGGCTCATAACATTTCTTAAAAATCCTCAAAGACTTCATAAATCCATACCTTGCATGGCAAGCTTGTATTATCACCATGCTTCAAATACTTTCTCAGCATTACCCCAACCCAAAATGGTGGTTTCTTCTGTTTGGTTTTACTCAAGTTCTATTCCTTCCAATGAGCCTTCCTTCAGCATTCAGCTCACAATTGTATCACCAAATTTCAATAAATTTTTATTACAGGTACCCAAATACCTTTTCACCTCTCGGTTTTGTCTGTCTACCACACAGTTTTCTTTTTTATTTTTTCTTATTTTTTTGAGACAGATTTTCACTCTTGTTGCCCAGGCTGGAGTGCAATGGCGCAATCTCATCACTGCAACCTTCACCTCCCAGGTTCAATTGATTCTCCTGCCTGAGCCTCCCGAGTACCTGGGGTTACACGCGCCCACCACCATGCCCAGCTAATTTTTTGTATTTTTAGTAGAGATGGTAAAGTTTTACCATGTTGGCCAGGCTGGTCTTGAACTCCTGACCTCAGGTGATCCACCCACCTCGGCCTCCCAAAGTGCTGGGATTACAGGCATAAGCCACCACACCCAGCCCAGTGTTCCATTAGGAGAAAGATCTTGAAACACTAGCTTTCCACGCCCTCAAAGACCTCTTGTAACAACAGATAGGTAGTACTGACTTACCCTGATTACTGAAATAGAAAACTACAAAAATTCCTAAAATCTTCTTTAATACATTGAAGATTTCCAACCTGATGGGGCAACTTTGTAGAGGTGTAACAGAACAAGATACACTTCAAGATTAGCATTGTGATTTCTTGGGGGGAGGGGGGTAGAAATTGGGTATCACTATGTTGCCCAGGTTGGTCTCGATTACAGGCATAAGCCACCACACCCAGCCAGTATTTTTTAACTAGCCCGACAAGCTCAGGAAGCATTATGATATTGGACATATAGTGGGTCTACAGCAACCTATCATATTGCCTTGAATTTTACAGAACATTTTATTAAGAGCTCAAAATATGTTCATAATCTGAAGCATAAGCCAACGTAGAATGGATAAGATTTAAGGAAGAGAAAAGCTAATAATGCCCTTGAATCTTGGCACTTTTTTCCACCAAATGTTCACTATAAGCTTCTTGAAGGCAGAGAACATATCATTCTAAAGGAAAACAATTACTCTACATTACCCTAACACAACAATTAAAGTACAGCCCCAACTAATGGTTAAAGATATAACCCCAGGTTGGTGGTGTGTGAGGTAGAACAGTTGTTCATGGCAGCAGGCAACTACAAATAAAAAGAATGGGAAAGCGCCATTTTTCCCCTGCCAAAGAGGCTGGGGAATAGTAAGTTTTCTTACCTATCTCTTCCTTCACTGTTTTACTGGATAATATCAATTAGCAGTTGCTGTCTAAAAAAAAAAAATCGTATTGTACCCAAACACCCACAAGGAGCTAGGGTCAAAGAATTTATAGTAAAATTTAGTGCACTCCTATATGATCCTTCAAGAATAAAAGAGGTAGTTTTGGAACAGAGAGTAAAAGGAACAGGCCAGATACAGTTGCTCAAGCCTGTAATCCCAGCACTTTGGGAGGCTGGGGCGGGCAGATGACTTGAGGTTAGGAGTTCGAAACCAACCTGGCCATCATGGTGACACTCTGTTTCTACTAAAGACACAAAAAAATTAGCTGGGCATGTGGCAGACGCCTGTAATACCAGCTACTTGGGAGGCTGAGGCAGGAGAATCGCATGAGCCCAGGAGACAGAGGTGACAGTGAGCCTAGATCACACCACTGCACTCTAGCCTGTGTGATAGAGTGAGACTCGGTCTCCAAAAAAAAAAAAAAGAGAGAGAGAGAGTAAAAGGAACAAATTTGCAATCAAGCACTAGGTTTGAAATTCTGGCTCTATTCTACGCATACCAGCTGTGTCACTTTGGGTAAAGCACATAACTACCACTTCCCTACCTATAAAATGAGATGGCTAGGTAAAGCCATGAGGGGCTGGGTATAGTCAAAACAAATAGGAAAAGACAGTCCATTACTAAAAAACAAAATTCTTGAGTATCTAAGCACACGTAGGTTACTTTGCTTGGTTTTGTGAGGTTTAAATGTAAATGTATGTGAAAAATATTAGTTAAATAAACAACCCCTCAATCTTATTAATACTAACTACTTTGCCTTCTACCAAGTATATTTTTAAAATTTGAGATGTGTACTATCTGAACAGCTAATGAACATACGGAACTTTTTCAAAACTAGCTAAAAATACCTTTTCCTTAAAATCTGTGACACTGAGGCTCTAACAAGCAAAATGTCAGAAAAAAAGACTATATGGATAAATAACTTTTGATTAAGGACCGTCACATTTTCTAGCTTTTCTAATGACAAAGATCAAATTAACCATTTACCTTCATCATCTTCATCTCTTTCTTTATCCTCCAATGCTTGTCTTTCCAACTGTCTTGCTACTTCATCCACTGAGGCTCCTGATTCTTTATCAGGTTCCTGTTGCCCTGCTGATCAAAATAAAATAGCAGAAATTAAATCTAATACAGACATTTTCCTACTAGAATATGCTCTAATGATCCTGGAAAACTTACAAATCCTTTCCTCAGGAAACAAAAACAGAAACATTATTATCAACATAACAAAATTTGTTTAATGACAGAAAAATCTTCCATACCAACACAGTACTGCCCATTCATTAAGTTACTCAACAAAATATCCATTACACACACTAGTAGCTAAAAGATAACAAAAGTATAAACTGGTCTCTATCCTCAAGTAGTTTAACTTTCAATAGTAGTCAGCAACTAGACTCAACAACTACTTAAAATTACCAGATAAGTAATAAATGCTGAAGGCCTTAGGAAGAAGAATCATGTGCCACACCCCAGGGCAGCCTGGTTTCATGAAGATATGATGGGCTGGGTAAAGTCAAAATAAATAGGCAAAGATAGACCATTACTAAAAAAGCAAAATGCTCGAATATCTAAGCACAAAACCAGGCCCCTGCTCTGGAAGTGATTATAACCTACCTATCGGAGCAATATGTTACATGTATTGATAGTATCAGGTGGCATGAAATGAAGTGACATTCGGGCTACTGGAGAGAATTCATATTAAGAAATACAACTGTTAAAAATACATTAGGATCAGTCAGCTGAACACCTTACAAGACAAACAGCAGTGTTTCGATTTCACTCGAAATCCAGGAACAGCCACCAGAGTATTTCCTGGGATTAAATTTTGCTCTGGAAGAGTTCCAACAACGCTACAACTCTCCTTCCATTCCCATCTAATCAAAATTTCAGAAAGATGAATATTAGCTCTCTTCGACCTCTCTCAATTCCATCTTAATCGCTTTTGACTTCTCCGTTTTTCTGTTTCTCTGGCGATTTTAATTAGAAACAAGTAAAAATAATTTTTCTCAAGGTGAAGGAGCTTGGGCAGCAAAACCACAGACTTCTCAAAACACTTAAGTTCCCAGCTCGTAATATCCAACTTTCGGCAGTTCTCCTTGCCTTACTAGTGGATTCAGAAGTTAAGGCCTGAGAAGTTCCGTTCTGGGCCACAGAATATTCTATCTGCACTGCCTGCGAGTGGCATTATAATTCAGGTCTAAAGGCTCTAAAGCTTGGCGATGCTGTGGGATTAGGCAGGTGAAAATTCTTATCACCACCACAAATTCTGCCATTAATGACGTGAGCGCGCGGGCATACATATATGTACACACACCCCAAAACTGCAGGCTGCAACAACCACCCCAACGTGAACGGGGCTGGTGGGGGGAGATGTGTTCTCCATCACATCTGACCACCCCACCCCCACCCTCAAAGAAAATATGTCCTAGCTTGCTCCAGCAAACCAGCAAAGACGCGGCAGTACGGGTCAAAATCGGATTTTTGAGACGGCGGCCAAACCGCGCAGAAGATGGTAAGGCTGTGCTCTGTGCACGAGCTCAAGACCGTGCCACGATGTGCGTGGGAGCTGAGTTCTGGTAACACAGGGGCTCCGGCCCAGAGATCCCAGAGGTGCCACACACCAACCTCAGGTACTCTTTTCTCCCCTACAAGCACTCTAGTCCCATAGGAGAAGATGACGCCTCGTCTCGGGACTTGGAATCCATAGCCCGGCTTTGCCAACCTGTCGGGCCTAAGAACCAGTCTAGTCTGGGGCTCGGGAGCCCGAGTCCCGGCCCCCTTCTCCCGGCCTGAGCCAAACCGTTCAGCCATTCCTGGCGGGCACTGGGAAAACATAAAACTCCCTTTACCTGCACCAGCCCCTTTGCTCTTCTTCTTCTTCCGTCTTTTTTTCTTGGCTGCTTCCTCAGCCGTAGAGGCAGCTCCCTCTTCCCTGTCGTCTGGATCCAGGTCGCCATTCAGGTGGCTCCCGGAGGCCGCTGCCTCCTCCACACCCGCCATGTTGCCAGAGAGAGCGCGAGGGAATGAGACGGAGCGGCGAGGGCCCGCTCCTTCTTCACCCGCCTACACCAGCCACGCCGGAAGCTGCTCTCGATGATAGGGACGCAGGGAATGCTGGGACGGTGGAGGACTTGGCTGAGGGTGTCGGATTGAAGCCTCAGCCTGGCTGCAGTCAGCTGGGGCCCGATCCGACTGCTGTTTCGTCTCGTGCCTCAGGCATTTCTGGTGGAAATCCTCCCGTGCAGGGTGAAGTCTAAAGGGAAGCTTGAGCTCTAGAGTCAGCTAGAGATGCCTGTGGAAAGGGGCAACCCGCGATAGCAAGCGGCGTCTCTGCTGGAACGGAAATATTTTACATTTGTGTTTTTATAAATCGCACAGGCAGCGGGGAAACGGGCTAAGAAATATGTTCACTTGTACACATTTCTACTGTCATGACTCCACATATCTTTTAAATCTAAAAGATTTAATCAAATCTGCGTTGATATTCACAATCACAGCTCTCTGCGAGGGTGTCTAGGCACTGGAGAGAATTTTGGAAGCTGGAGTTCCGTGTTAGTTTCTTGAACTACTCAACCCTCGACAGTTCAAGATGGGATTCCCTGACACTCCGCTCACTTTCCAACTCAGGACGAGAATGACAGATTCTGACACACGGGGACACGGTCTCTCTCATTAATGCAAAAGATCACACCCCGTTTTCTCTATTTCCGGACACCGTTCTTTTGGATTTAGGACGTTTCACCAGAAACTAATTAAATTTTGTCCGTTTCTTTACCTCTTATGTTTTGAACCTCAGGTTCAAATCGCAGTTTGAGATTTGGTTTGTGGAGTAAGTGGATTGTGATTGGCGCCTGCACCAACTTCTCAATTTCTCCTGAATATGGCTTTGTCCACCTAGAAAGTTTAGGTGTTTTCACTAGTTTTAAACTAGGCACCAAGCTTCATGGCCATCAAAATGTCTTTAAGAGCCTTCTTGCCAGTGGATTTATAGTAAACCTCACACAGGCTCTAACCGCAGCTGCATAAATGTACATCTTCTGTCTTAAAGATTCAGGCAGCACCTATTCAATAGTACTAAAAACTGCTTCTCTTATTCCTTTAGATATCTTTATTTATCTCTCTAAATCTATCCCTATTTAGATTTTAAATTGTTTTCCCTAGTTGATGGCTAGCAATAAAAAAGTTGGTAAAGCAAACATAATACCGAAAAAATAGAGGTAGCTTCCATGTGTCCAAGTCCTTTAAAATACCCAGCAAGATCCAGCCACGCCTACTTCTCCAGTGTCTCGGCTCTCAGAGCTCTTTCTGACCTCGGAGCATTTCAAACTCACTTTTGTCTCGGCTCCTGTTTGCTTGGCAGGCATAGTCACTCATTCACTCATTCATCCATGTGTTCAATGCCTAGTATAAACCTAGATTTGGCAACATTTAGAGAGCAAAAACAAAGATAATCCTTGTCATCATAGAGCCAGTTAACAAAAATAGACGTCAAGCAATAATGCTAATAAAAGCAAATTTACAAGTGTTGCTATGAAAGCATATTACAAGGGGACTTGCCTAGGTAGGACGGTCTGGTAGAGTTCCCCTGAGGAAGTAGCAATTAGGCTGAGATCTGAAGAATGAATAGGGAAAGGGGAGGGGAAAGGTTTAGAGAGAGTTTTGTTTTGCTTTGTTTTGTTTGTTTGTTTTGAGATGGAGTCTCGCTGTATCACCCAGGTTGGAGTGTAGTGGCACGATTTCAGCTCACTGCAACCTCCACCTCACAGGTTCAAGCGATTCTCCTGCCTCGGTCTCCCAAGTAGCTAGGACTACAGGCACATGCCACCACACCCAGCTAATTTTTGTATTTTTTTGGTAGAGACAAGGTTTCACCATATTGATCAGGCTGGTCTCAAATTCCTGACCTCAAGTGATCCACCTGCCTCCCTTAATATTTATTTTTACTTTGTATTTTTTTCTGAGATGGAGTCTTGCTCTGTTGCCCAGGCTGGAGTGCAATGGCGCAATCTCAGCTCACTGCAGCCTACGCCTCCCAGATTCAAACAATTCCCCTGACTCAGCCTCCCAAATAGCTGGGACTACAGGCACACATCACCACACCCAACTAAATTTTGTATTTTTAGTAGAGACGGGGTTTCACCATGTTGGTCTCAAACTCCTGACTCAGGTGATCCACCCGCCTCAGCCTCCCAAAGTCCTGGGATTATAGGCGTGAGCAACTGTGCCCAGGTCTCTTAAGTATTTTAATGGTGAGGAGACAGCTAAACTGATGAGATTTGCAATTAACATGATTAGATTTTGAAAATATCACCATGGCTGCAGTGTACAGAGTAGAGCTGAGGGTGGCCAGAATTAATGCAGGGAGATCAGCTTAGAGGCTATTAAAGTCAGTAGATTACAGTGGCTTGAAAGGGAGTGATGATGCATGTGACCAAAAAATGAATAAATTTAAGAGATATGTGGGAGATAAAATAGGCAAGACTTGGTGATGAGTCATATAAGGGATTTGAGGGAGAAGAAGATATCAAGGAAGCCCCTTAGTTGTGTGCTGGTGAAATTGGATTGACTGGTAATGTAATGTAAATAGCAGTGATAGAAAAACATTTCAGATTTGAAAGGGAAGATTATGAGCTAGATGTGAGACATGCTGAGTCTGAGGTGTCTTGGGGCATTAAAGTGGAGATGTGAAGAAAGCGAACTGTAAGGAAGTGGAGATCAAAAGAATAGTTGGAGCAGATATAAAAATGTGAGTCATCAGCTAATAGATGAGAATTGGAACTTTGACACAGATAAGATGGTCCAGCAAGGGAATCTAGACGTGAGTCTATACCTGTACTGCACAAAATGATGACCACCTACCATGTTGCTACTGAGCACTTAAAATGCTGCTAGTCCAAATTGAGTCATGCCATAATTTAGAATACACACTGAATTACAAAAACTTAATACTTTAAGTCTCTCAATAATGTTGTATTTATTACTTATTGTGATAATTTTTATATCGAGTTAAATAAAAACATCATTAAGATTGATTGTTAATGATGTTTCTTTTTAGTTTTTAAAATGTGACTACAATATGTCTAAACATCCTGCTAAAAAAAATAAAAAATAAAAATAAAATATGGCTACTAGAAAATTTAAAATTACATGAGTGACTATTGGACAATGTAAATTGCCAACCTAAAAAAAGAAGACATTAGAGGCCAGGCTTGGTTTCTCACACCTGTAATCCCAGCACTCTAGGGGGCCGAAGCAGGAAGATCACTTGAAGCCAGGAATCAGAGACCAGCCTGGCTGCCAAGCAAGATCCCCTCTCTACAAGGAATTAAAAAATTAATTGGGCGTGGTGGAGTGTGCCTGTAGTCCCAGCTACTCGAGGCCCAGGTGGAAGGATCGCTTGACCCTGAGGAAGTCAGGGCTGCCATGAACTAGGATCACACTGTCACAGAAGGGCTGGGCTCCCAGGTAAACCCCACCCTTAAGCCTGGAACCACGGCTCTAAGTGAAAACAGCTCACCCCATTTTTCTGCCCAAAAACGTTTCATTTTTGGCCTGCCCCACCCCTATCCTGTGCCCATAAAGACTTCAGCTGGCAAAGCAACCCAAGCGGCTGAGCGTCGGAAACACAAGCGGCTGAGTGGCAAGCCGACAAACAACTGAGTGTCGGAGAATACCGGTAGATGCGGCTAACTTCGGACGTGCAGTTTCAGAGAGGCGCCCAGCCAGAGATAGGTGGGCTTCTGGGAAAGATCACCTTCCCATCCCCTTTTCAGCCTCCCTTTCCGCTGAGAGCCATCCACTGCTCAATAAAGTCTTCTTCATTTATCACCTTTCAAACCGTTCCTGTGACGTGATTCTTCCTGGACGCCAGACAAGAGCTAGGAAGCCCCTGAGAGTACAGGGGCTGCCACCCTGACTCTCCACTGAGCTGGCTGACACTTGGCCATCCCTGGACGGAAAAGCGGAAAGAGCATTGGTTGTAATATTCTTGGACGCTGCTGCGGGGCCCACATAGAGCCTGCTCCCGACAGAGAGGAGCGACTGGCCGGTTCCAGCGGTGGCTCACCCCCGTTCCTGCACTCGCTCCCTTCCGTGAGGAGTGGCCAGCGGTGGGCTGAGTGAAACCAGCCACTGCAGTTCCCATCCTCTAAGGGAGTCAAGGGAACTATCCCGTCTCATCACCACTGCACTCCAGCCTTGATGACAGAATGAGACCTTGTCTCAAAAAAAAAAGAAACCCAGGAGAAAATTATCTTTAAACATGTTGGGTTTACTTGGGAATAGATATAAGGATTATAATCCAGAATGCATGTAATGGCAAATCTCCAGTGCACTCAGTGAGGAAAGGGGAGCTTTTACCAACAAAAAAGACATTTATATAAACTGCTTAGAAACAGATCATTGTTTCTAGAGGCTTAAAGCCAGAGTTGTCAGTTCATTGGTGGTGATGCCTCACCAGATAAGTGTTCTGAGAACGTCTTACCTGAATTCTCACAGTCCTAAAAAATGTCTAGTGGTAAACCTTATCAAATCAGGAGATGCTTGAAAGATGCAAAAGAGCTTTTTGAATGTCCTTGGCAACAATTCTTAAACATGTAAGCATAGGCCTCCTCTCCTTTCAACCTTCCTGGCCCCATTTTGTCTGTGTCTGACAAAAGTGATTTCATTTTGTCGTCTGCAACCTTCACAAAGTCTAGAGTAAGAAGTGTGGAAGTTGTCAAAGTCAAAATGGAGTCACTAGTGTTTAAAAAAAAAAACTCAGGCAAGGGCCAGGCACGGTGGCTCATGCCTGTAATCCCAGCACTTTGGGAGGCTGAGGCGGGCAGATCATGAGGTCAGGCGATAGAGACCATGGTGAAACCCCTGTCTCTACTAAAATATACAAAAATTAGCTGGGCATGGTGGTGTGCGCCTGTGGTTCCAGCTACTCGGGAGGCTGAAGCAGGAGAATTG
>NW_016107333.1:13156924-13161938 GCF_001604975.1 Cebus imitator | reverse complement strand
AAAGGCAACACTGTATTAGTTCCCAAACCCACTTTTAAAACATTTCTGAATAGTGACATCCCTAAGTCTGATGGTCTCTATTCTAAAGAAAGAATTGGAGATGGGAGAGCTTAGTGTTATGGGAGAACTGCCAAATTATTGCTGCTAACAATATTGATGGGAACTTATACAAAGGCTGTGGTGGTTGGGCAGGCCTAACAAGAGAGGCTGGATCACAGAATTTTTTTTTTTTTTTCTGAGACAGAGTCTCGCTCTGTCACCCAGGCTGAAGTACGGTGATGTGATCTCAGCTCACTGCAATCTCTGCCTCCCTGGTTTAAGCAATTCTCCTGCCTCAGCCTCCTGAGTAGCTGGGATTACAGGTGCCTGCCACCATACCTAGCTGATTTTTGTATTTTTAGTAGAGACAGGGTTTCACCATGTTGGCCAGGCTGGTCTCGAATTCTGACTTCAAATGATCCACTTGCCTTGGCTTCCCGAAGTGCTGGGATTACAGGCATGAGCCACTGCATCCGGCTTCCACAGAAACATTTCTAAAGTAGTATTAAGAGAGCTTACTGTGCACTGAGCACAGAGAGAGAGGAGTTGAGAATGAGACCCAGGTTTCTGGCTTGGGTTCCTGGGTGAGAGGGGTACCACTCCCTGAGATAGAGAATGAAGGGGGAGGGGGAGGTTTTGGAAGAAGTGGAATGGCAGATAAGCTTTGGGCATTCTAAATTTGAGATGCCTGCAGGGCACGCAGGCGAAGATATCTGGTAGTCAGTTAGAAATATGGATCTAGTGATATAGACAGGAGAGTAATTAGGCCTTCCGTGTGGCAGAGGACTATGACCGAGATCATTCAGGGAGAAGAGAAGGGGACCAGAAAACAAAACACAACCCACAAGGACACTAATGTTTTGGAGATTTTGTTTGTTTGTGGGGAGAGTGGGAAATTCTGTTAAGGACACTACAAACGAATGGTAAGACAAGAAGGAGAAAATGCGGCAGAGAATAATCACATGAAGGTAAGGAGAGAAAATGTTTCATGAAATAGTTTGGTCAGCTATATCAACTGTTGTAAAAAGATCAAGTAGTACAAAGTCTCAGGATAGACCATTGACTTCAGATAGAGCAATTTTGTTAGGGGCATCAAAACAGGCTATTGAAGAGAGATTGCGATGCAGTTTCTTGGACACCAAATCAAGGGACAAAGTGTGAAAGTTGTCAGAATCATAATGGAGTCACTTGTGTTGAAAACCCTGACAAGGCTGGGGATAGTGGCACACACCTGCAATCCCAGCACTTTGGGAGGCCAAGGGGGGAGGCATATCGTTTAAGTCCAGAAGTTCAAGACCAGCCTAGGCAGCATGGTGAAACCCTATCTCTACAAAATGTAGAAAAATTAGCCAGCGTGGTGGTGCATGCCTGTAGTCCCAGCTACTTGGGAGGCTCAGAAGGATTCTCCTGCCTCAGCCTCCCAAGTAGCTTATAGGCATGCACCACCACACCTGGCTAATTTTTTGTATTTTTAGTAGAGACGGGGTTTTGCCATATTGTCCAGGCTGGTCTCATACTCCCGAGCTTAGGCAATCCGCCTGCCTCAGCCTCCCAAAGTGCTAGGATTACAAACGTGAGCCACCGAACCTGGCCAATAATCACAATAGTTAATGAGCCTCGGTCCACTATGTGTCCCAGTCCTGTTGTTGCTGCTGCCCGTCCTCCATTGTGCATTCACTGCAAATCCCTGAGGCCATTTAGCTCTGGTTTACCCCAGAGTTCCTCTCCAATCACAGTCATGTGTTTTTCACAACCTGCTTAGTAAAATGTGTCTTTTTTTTTTTTGAGACCGAGTCTCATACTGTTGCCCAGGCTGGAGCAGTGATGTGATCTTGGCTCACTGCTACCTCTGCCTCCCGGGTTCAAGTAATTCTCTGCCTCAGCCTCCCAAGCAGCTGGGATTACAGGCACCCGCCACCACGTCTGGCTAATTTTTGTATTTTTAGTACAGAAGGGGTGTCACCATCTTGGCCAGGCTGGTCTTGAACTCCTGACCTCATGATCCACCCGCCTCGGTCTCCCAAAGTGCTGGGATTACAGCTGTGAGTCACCACGCCCAGTCTAAAATGTGTCCCTTTTTATTGTCTTTTTCATTATAACTATGCTAGTAGGTATGAAGTGCTTAGTAAAATGTGTCCCTTTGGTTAGTACTTTGCAAACTTGAGTGTTCCTCAGAATCCCCCAGAGGGCTTGCCCACACATAGACTCCTGGTGCCACCTGCAGAGATTCTAACATTAGGTCTGGGTAAGGCCTGAGGATTTGCATCTCTAACAAGGTCCCAGGTGATGCTGACACTGCTGATCCCGAGACCACATTTTGAGTGTCACTGCTTTAATGACCCTGCCATCATCAGTGTCACACATCCTCATAGACACCAGTTCCTTTCTTAACAAATCTTTTTTTTGTTTGTTTGTGTTTTGTTTTGTCCATTACACAGTGTTCTCAACCAGGAGCGATTTTGACCCCCAGGGTACCATCAGCAATATCGGGAGACACTTTTTGTTGTCACAGCTGGGTGAGAGGTTATGTTATGGCATCTGGCAAGGTAAAAGTCAGGGTTGCTGCTAAACATTCTACAATGCACGAGGTAGCTTTTTGCCACAGAGAATTATCTGGTCCAAATGGCAGTAGTGCTGAGGTTGAGAAACTGTATTAATATGTCATTATTGCTTTGTTTGCCAATAGCATTCAGTTCTGATTGTATCTATGTCAAGTGAATAGCATATGGAATAAAGATGGAGATAAAGGAACAGTGGCATTCCTCTCCCCTCAATGTTTTTATGCTTCAGTGAAAATAAAACATCTGGCTGGACACAGTGGCTCACACCTGGAATCCCAGTGTTTGGGAGGCTGAGATGGGAGGATTGTTTGAGGCTAGGAATTTGAGACCAGCCTGGGCAACATAATGAGAACTCATTTTTTTTTTTTTTTTTTTGAGACAGTGTCTCACTCTGCCACCCAGGCTGGTGTGCAGTGGCATAATCACAACTCACTGAAGGCTGGAGTGCCTCCCAGGCTCAACTGATCCTCTGCCTCAGCCTCATGAGTAGCTGGGAATACAGGTGTGCACCACCATACCTGGCTAATTTTTGTATTTTATTTATTTATTTATTTATTTGGAGACAGGGTCTCACTGTGTTGCCCAGGCTGGTCTTGAACTCCTGGGCTCAAGCAATCCACCTGCCTCAGCCTCCCAAAATGCTGAGATTATAGGCGTGAGCCTTGGCACCCAGCTGAGACCTCATGTCCATTAAAAAAGAAGAAAACAGCTGAACTTTAAAACCATCGCGTACTTTGAAATATCATCTATGAAGATGATCATTTGTCTTCAGGTTTTCAATTGCTCTTTCTCAGGTCTCGTGGCAGAATGAAGGAATTTGCTAAAGCCAAACCCTTGGACACTGGGCCCATCGATTTCTTTGGTCAGGTAATAACATTTCTCCTTCTCATCAAATTATAATTTGCTTTTTAAAAAACAATTCACTTTTGACCAGTGTTTTCCCCTACATTTTACTCAACATTTTGTTTTATTTTCGTTGAAACCTGAATGAAAAAGATGGGAAAAGATCACCTTGAAGAACAGTTCTCCCACCCAAAAGGCACCTCAAGAGCTAAGTATAGGTAAAACATTTGGAATTGCTCTTTAATTGTTGGTGTTACTTTACATCTTCAGAGGCTTGTAAGATCCTTAAGACCAATGGTTTCCCATTCCCTCGTCCCCCGAAAAACTATACCAAGGAGTTGCCATTTCAGATTTGATCATGCAGTTGTTCAGAGAGCTTTCTTTAAGTCAGGCCACTGGTTAATTTCAACATAATTGGTCATATTAACCAGTCATACTGGTTTCCCGGCTATTTTGCAATAAACCCAGCTCAGCTCGTGCCTTAGGGGGTTCGCACTAATGTTTTTCTGCTGCTTTCTGCACAGCTTCCTCCCTATTACCTTTAACTCTTCTCTTAAATATCATCTTTGCAGGAAGACTGTATTTTAGATTTCTTTTTCTTGAGACAGAGTCTTGTTCTGTCGCTCTAACTACAGTGCTGTGGCATGATCTCAGCTCACCGTAACCTCTGCCTCCTGGGTTCAAGCAATTCTTCTGCCTCAGCCTCCCAGTAGCTGGGATTACAGGTGCACACCACCACGCCCGTCTAATTTTTTATATTTCTAGTAGAGACGGGGTTTCACCATGTTGGCCAGGCTGGTCTCGAACTCCTGACCTCAAATGATCTACCCACCTTGGCCTCCCAAAGTGCAGGGATTACAGGCGTGAGCCACTGCACCCAGTGTCTATTTTAAATCTCTGTCCTGCTCCATCGTGGCACTCCCATCTCTCTTCCCAACTTAATTTTTCTGTTGCACTTATCACCTCGTAGCACTGTAAATGATATACCTATTTATTTGTTTACCCTCTCTCCTCTTATGAGAGTATAAGTTCCTCAAGGGCAGGATATATTTTTTTAATGTGCTTGATCACTACTCTATTCCCCATCCCCCAAAACAGCGCTTGGCATATAGAATGCACTTAATAAATATTTTTGATTAACCACCACAGAATTGTGTCAGGCCCATGAAAAATGAATGAAATAATGAATCATTCCACATTTTTTTAACCCTCTAGTTACTATTAGGTTGGTGCAAAAGTAATTGTGGTTTTGGATCCTGAATTTTAAATCATTATAACTAGGCTCAAACACATCTTTATTAATCAAAATAGGAACCATTACAATTAACACATTTTTGCCAATGAGAAATAAATTTCTTTATTCCGTTAGTGTAAAAATCCGTGCTTCAGAATTTGATGAACTCTTTTTTTTTGATGAACTTCTTGAAAAGCATCTTCTGCATCCTGCTGGTTGTGAAACCATTTTTCCTGCAAAAAGTTGTCGAGATGCTTGAAGAAGTCGCTTGACTAGAGGTCAGGTGAGTATGGCAGATTCATTCAACTTTTTTTTTTTTTTTTTTCCTTTGGGACGG
>NW_016107333.1:13154302-13155549 GCF_001604975.1 Cebus imitator | reverse complement strand
TTTTTGAGACAGAGTCTCACTCTTGTTGCCCAGGCTGGAGTGCAATGGCACCATTTGGGCTCACCGCAACCTCTGCCTCCTGGGTTCAAGCGATTCTCCTGCCTCAGTCTCCCAAGTAGCTGGCATTACAGGCATGTACCACCATGCCTGGCCAATTTTTGTATTTTTAGTAGAGACAGGGTTTCTCCATGTTGGTCAGGCTGGTCTCAAACTCTTGACCTCAGACGATCTGCCCGCCTCAGCCTCCCAAAGTGCTGGGATTACAGGTGTGAGCCACATCACACCTGGCCTGTATTCCAATTTCAAATGGCAAATTTCAACAAAACAATACCCTAATTACTTTTGCACTCACTCATACAATTTATTTACTTGTGAAGGGAAAATTCAAACACTCAAATCTGTCTTAGAACATATATCACAAAAGTATATAAGATTAAATATTGTCAATTGTGTCAGTGAATTATCCAACAGGGGCGATTTTGCCCCACAGGGACATTTGGCAATGTCTGCAGATGTTTTGGGTAGTCACAACTGCTGGTTGCTATTGTCATCATAGGTAGAGATCAAGGACACTGCTACATATCCTACAGTGCACAGGACAGCACCCCACGACAGAGAATTATGTGGTCAAAATGTCAGTAGTGCCAGGTGGACAAACCCTGCTTTACACTCATCTGTATTTGAGTTTTTTGGAATCTGCCATACCTTTCCGCAAAATCACTGCAAGCATGGGCATGGTGGCTTGCATCTGTATTCCCAGCACTTCGGGAAGCTAGGCAGGAGGATTGCTTGAGATCAGTTTGAGTAACATAGCAAGACCCCATCACTATTTAAAAAATTAAAAACAAAAACCAAAAACTGCATTTTGCTTCTGTTTTTATGTTTTTATTTTTTTGATATGGAGTCTCCCTTTTTTGCCCAGGCCAGACTGAAGTGGCATGATCTCAGCTCACTGCAACCTCTGCCTTCCAGGTTCAAGCAATTCTCCTGCCTCAACCTCCTAAGTAGCTGGGATTACAGGTGCCCCCACCATGCTGGGCTAATTTTTATATTTTTAGTAAAGACAGGGTTTCGCCATGTTGGCTAAGCCGGTCTCTAACTCCTGACCTCAGGTGAGCCACTCCCCTGGGCTTCCCAGAGTGGGAGGATTACAGGCATGAGCCACCTCGCCTGCCCTGCTTCTGTTTTTAAAACTCCACTATCTCATTTCCCACTTTCTTTTTCTTGTTTTTTTTTTTTTTTTTGAG
>NW_016107333.1:13150369-13153512 GCF_001604975.1 Cebus imitator | reverse complement strand
TTCTTCTTCTACTTTTTCTTCTTCTTCCTCCTCCCCCTCCTTCTCCTCCTCCTCCTCCTTCTTCTTCATAGAGACAGGGTCTCACTATGTTGCCTAAGTTGGTCTTGAACTCCTGGGCTCTAATGATCCTCCTGCCTCAGCCTCCCAAAGTGCCGGGATTACAGGTGTGAGGCACCATGCCCGGCCTGCTCCATGTTCTTTACACTTGCTGTGCACTCTGCTTTGGATGTTTTCCACCATTTTATGGTTGGCTCCTCCTCCTCATCTTCATTTGGGTCTCAGCTCAAACGTGGCCTCCGCAGAGAGGATGTCCCTGACTCCCAGTCCAAAGAAGCCAGACATTCGTATCCCCATCACTCTATTACAGTGGCCTGTTTTCTTTTCATCATGGCAGCCATCACTAGCTGTAATTTTTTATTTCCTTTCTTTTCTTCTCCCTCTCTCCCCTTCCATGCGTTTCTTCCTGTCTTTCCCTAACTGGTCCATGTAGGCAGAGATCTGCCCCCTTCACTCTGTCTCCCCAGCACCTAGAATTGTGCCTGATGAATATTTGTGGAATGAATGAATCATTCTTCTACACGTGCTGTGCCTAGAGAAGTGAGACTACTTTAAGACTGGGCCAGTACCAAGACCTTCGTTGGTGGTTATCTCTTGTTAAGATAGTTAAGTCTGCTTTTGAATTGGATAGTCCATTATTCGAGCACTCTAATTAAAAAATAAGCCAGCATATAAATATTATTTTTTTAAATGCACATTAAATTTCTTAACCTTAAAACCCTCTGAAGGAGGTATACGTATTGGCCCCATTTTACAGATAATAAAAGTGAGGCAATTGGCCAGACACAGTGGCTCATGCCTGGAATTTCCAGCACTTTGGGAAGCCAAAGAGGGAGGACTGCTTGAGCCCAGGAGTTCAAGACCAGCCTGGGCAACACAGTGAGACTTTGTCTCTACCAAAAATAAAAATAAAAAATAAAAAACAAATTATCCAGGCATGATGGTGCCCGCCTGTGGTCTCAGCTACTTGAGAGGATCACTTGAGTCTGTGAGGTGGAGGCTGCAGTAATCCGCGATCACATCACTGCTCTCCAGCCAGGGTGACAGTGAGACCCTGTCTCAAAAAAAAAAAAAAAAAAAAACAGACAGAAACAATTAATAAATGGTATGTGTTACTTTTATTATTGTAAAAAGCACAGCCTTTATCATTGTATTTGAGTAGCAGTTACACATACATATTTATAGGATGTTACAAAGAATATACCATAAAATGGAGATAACACAATAAATGCCACATGGCATTAGTTTTAGCATTTGGTGAAATGGTGTTCATGAGGGCACCCTTCAAAGCTATAAAGAGATATCCAGGCTGGGTGCAGTGGCTCTTGCCTGTAATCCCAGCACTTTAGGAGGTTGAGGTGGGTAGATCACATGTGGCCAGGAGTCCAAGACCAGCCTGGCCAACATGGGAAAACCTCGTCTCTATTAAAAATACAAAAATTAGCCTGTAATCCTAGCTACTCAGGTGGCTGAAGCACAAGAATCACTTGAACCCAGGAGGCGGAGGTTGCAATGAGCCATGATCATGCCACTGCACACCAGCTGGCACAACAGAGTTAGACGCTGTCTCAAAAAAATAAATAAATAAAAATAAAGAGAAAGACAGTAGGAATTTTTTATCTCTATAAATTTTTCATCTCTATAAAAACTTTTAAAACTTAGCCAGGTGTGGTGGCATGCACCTGTAGTCCCAACTACTCTGGAGGCTGAGGTGGGAGGATCACTTGAGTCTCGGAGTCTGAGGTTACAATGAGCTATGATTGCATCACTGAACTTTAGTCTGGGCAGCAGAGCAAGATAAAAAAAATAAAAAGTACAAATAAATAAATATTTCTTAAGTGGGCTTTCTGTCTTTTAAATGTTAGCATGTATATATAGCCAATGCCTAATTTGTTAAAGATTTAAGATCCACATTTAGAATTCCTTATTATTATTTTTTTTTTAGAGATGGGATCTTGCTATGTTGCCCAGGCTGAACTTAAACTCTTGGGCTCAAGCAACCCTCCTGCCTCAGCTTCCTGAATAATTGGGACTACAGGCACATGCCCATGCACCCAGCTGTCATTTAGAATTCCTATGCCACCTCAAATACTTTTTGATCTTTAAAAATTTTCTCTTTTAGGGCGAATCACAGTGGCTTACACCTGTAATCCCCACTCTTTGGCAGGCCGAGGTGGGTGGATCACCTGAGGTCAGGAGTTCAAGACCAGCCTGACCAACATGGACAAACCCTGTCTCTATTAAAAATACAAAAAATTAGCCAGACACATTGGCCCATTCCTGTAATCCCAGCTACTCAGGAGACTGAGGCAGGAGAATCGCTTGAACCCAGGAGGTGGAGGTTGCAGTGAGCCGAGATCGTGCCATTGCACTCCAGCCTAGGCAACAAGAGTGAAACTCCATCTCAAAAAAAAATTCTCTTTTACTTCACATTAAACACTTAGTTGGAAAACCAGTGTTATTTTTCAAAATATGCTAATGGAACCATAATTTAGACAGCAAAGACAAGCAGCTCTTTAGTGGTGTGCACCAATTTATAAAAATTTTATTCAGGTGAAACTCCACCAAATGTCAATATATTTCAACACACTGGGGGCTCGTGAAGGAAAACACTTTGAAATAGTGATGACTGGGGCAGCTGCCTTACTTAGAATTCTTTGAACAACTGGTTTGGAGAACATTTCAGAGGAAAGTTCATTTAAAGTTCTCTTGTTCATGCCTCAGGCAGTGCAGTGAAATCAGTTTTAGTTTCTGGTCCAATAGATATTTGTTGAATGAATGAATGATGACAACGGTCAGATTATGGATTTTAAGCTCCAGAAAAGAGAAGGACTGGCCAGGTGTGGTGGCATATGCCTATAATCCCAGTACTTTGGGAGGCCAAGGCAGGCAGATCACTTGAGGTCAGGAGTTTGAGAACAGTCTGGCCAATAGGGTGAAACCCCATCTCTACTAAAAATACAAAAATTATCTGGGCATGGTGGCTCATGCCCGTAGTCCCAGCTACTTGGGAGGCTGAGGCAGGAGAAGCGCTTGAGCCTGGGAGGTGGAGGTTGCAGTGAGCTAAGACTGCGCCACTGCATACC
>NW_016107333.1:13135974-13147964 GCF_001604975.1 Cebus imitator | reverse complement strand
ACATTATATAGGAAGTAGATTATTTAAGTCTGGAGAGCAGATGAGATGTCAAAGTTGGAAATATACATTTGTGAGTTGTCAAGGTCATGATGTTTTTTAAAATCAGTGAATTGGCTGGATGCAGTGGTTCATGCCTGTAATCCCAGCACTTTGGGAGGTCAAGGCGGGTGGATGGTTTGAGGCCAGGAGTCCAAGACCAGTCTGGCCAACATGGCGAAAACTTGTCTTCTAAAAATACAAAAATTAGCCTGGCATGGTGGCACATATCTGTAATCCCCACTAGTTGGGAGGCTGAGGCAGGAGAATCACTTGAACCTGGGAGGCGAAGGTAGCAGTGAGCCAAGATCATGCTACGACGCTCAAGCCTGGGTGACAGAGTGAGACTCCATCTCACACACACACACACACAAGAAGCCAGTGAATTGGAGAAGATCATCCAAAAAGAAAAGAGGTGTGACAGGGAAAAGTTGACCCATGGATGAAAACAGCAAAGAGCTGGAGAAGGAATAACCAGTGAGGGAAGAAAACCAAGAGAAAGTGGTGTCCAGAAAACCACGAGAGACAATTTCAATTGTGTCAAATGCTATATGGGGATTGTGTTATGAGTTGGGGGCTGAATAGCAACCATTGGACAGTGCACTATAAAGGACTCTAGTGACCTTAAAAGAGTTTTATCTGTGAAGTGGTAGAAAAGAATACAGTGGGTTGAATAGAGAATAAAAGCAACTTTCAGAGTTTTCTCATATACCACTTCACACCAAGTAGGATGGCTACTATTTTAAAACAAAACAAAACAACAAGTATTGGTGAGGATATGGGGATATTGGAACGCTTGACCATTGCTGGTGGGAATTTAAAATGGTGCAGCTGCTGTGGAAAATGATACGGCAGTCCCTCAAAAAATTAAACATGGAGGCCTGGAGCAGTAGCTGATGCCTGTAATCCCAGCACTTTGGAAAACTGAGGCATGCATCACTTGAGGTCAGGAGATCGAGACCAGCCTGGACAACATGGCAAAACCCTTTGTCTATTAAAAATACAAAAATTAGCCAGGTGTGGTGGTGGACATCCGTAATCCCAGCTACTCGGGAGGCTGAGACATGAGAATCGCTTGAACCTGGGAAGCAGAGCTTGCAGTGAGCCGAGATCGTGCCACTGCACTCCAGCCTGGGTGACAGAGTGAGACACTCTTTTCTCAAAAAGAAAAAAAAAAATTAAACATAGAATTACCATATGATCTAACAATTTCACTTCTAGGTATAAACTCAAAAGCAGTGAAAGCGAAGACTCAAAACAGATGTTGTACACCCATGTTCACAGCAGCATTATTCACAATAGCCAAAACGTGGAAGAAACCCAGGGACCACTGACATTTGAGTAGATAAACAAAATGTGATATATCCATACAAAGCATTATTACTCACTTTTAAAAAAGAATGAAATTTTGCAATATGCTACAACATAGATGAACCTTGAAGACATGCTAAGCAAAATAAGCCAGTCACAAATGGACAAATATCATATGATTCCTCTTATATGAAGTCCATAGAGTAGTTAAATTCATAGAGACAGGAAGATGAATGGTGATTGCCAGAGGCTGGAGGAAATGGGGAATGGAGTCAGTATTTAATGGATGCAGAGTTTACATTTTGCAAGATGAAAAAGTTCTGGGGGTGGATGGTGGTGATGGTTGTTCAACAATATGGACAGTCTTAATGCTATAGAACTTATATTTTAAAAGGGTTAACATGAGCCAGGCACGCTGGCTCACACCTGTAATCCTAGCACTTTGGGAGGCTGAGTCCGGTGGGTCACTTGAGGTCGGGTGTTCAAGACCAGCCTGACCAACATGGAGAAACCCTGCCTCTACTAAAAATACAAAATTAGCCACCTGTAGTCCTAGCTACTCGGGAGGCTGAGACAGAAGAATGGCTTGAACCTGGGAGGTGGAGCTTGCAGTGAGCTGACATCATGCCATTGCACTCCAGCCTGGGCAACAAGAGCGAAACTCCATTTCAAAAACAAATTAATAAATAAAATATAAAAATTTTTAAAATGGTTAACATGGTAAACTTACTGTTGTGTATATTTGACAACACGTTTTTTTAAAACAAGGAGTTTTTAAAAAGAGAGACCAAATGGCCTGGCCAACATGGTGAAACCCCATCTCTACCAGAAGTACAAAAATTAGCTGGGTGTGGTGGAACGTGCCTGTAATTCCAGTTACTTGGGAGGCTGAGGCATGAGAATCACTTGAACCCAGGAAGTGGAGGTTGCTGTGAGCTACGATTGTGCCACTGCACTCTAGCCTAAGCAATAGAGCAAGACTTTGTCTCCAAAAAAAAAAAAAAAGTTCCTAAAAGGTTATGGAGGAAGGAACTGAAGAAATTTGTAGAAGGAGATTGCTAGTAATACATCTAAAGGAGGGTCGGCTAGAGTCTCACCTCCCTTTAGCCTCTACATTCCAGATTCAGACCCTGTGCATCTAAGGGCCCAGGGATGGCTCTTGTCAAAGACAAAGGTAATCAGGACCTGGGATATGAACTCGAGCCAACCAAAATATCTGTGGGACTGTGAAGGGCCTGTGGGTGCCAAGTCACGAATTAATTTCTAATTGTTTTGAAAAAATCTCTCAGGAGGCATAGTACTTACATACCACTGGGTCAATAGCACAGTCTCTCTCCCGGGGTCGACCAGATCTTCATCACAATCGCCTTAGTAGTAGAGTTAAGCATTCAGAATTCAGAGGGCTGGAAATCTCAGGATGGCAGTGGCCATGCAGCTGTGGCTCTCTTCCCTTTTATAGAAATTTCACATTCGTATAAATACTGGTATGAAGTACTAGTGTAGATACAGCACAGTTCTTTTTTTTTATTGCATTTTAGGTTTTGGGGTACATGTGAAGAACATGCAAGATTGTTGCATAGGTACACACATGGCAGTGTGATTTGCTGCCTTCCTCCCCATCACCTACATCTGGCATTTCTCCCCATGCTATCTCTCCTTTATCTCTCTAGACGTGTTAATACCATTGCCCTGTCACAGCCTTAACATAACGACAGGAGGTACCAACTTAAATGCTATTTCTATTTTACAGGAATGCAGCCCATGCTTTTAAAAACTAAAATCTTTAAAAATATATTTTTTTGAGACCAGGTAGTGCTCTGTCACCCAGGCTGGAGTACAGTGGCATGATCATCGCTCACTGTAACCTAGAGCTCCTGGGCTCAAGCAACCCTCCCACCTTAGCTTCCCCGGTAGCTGAGACTACAGGCACACACCACCATGCCCAGCTAATTAAAAACTTTTTTTTTTGTAGAGATGGGGTCTTGCTACATTGTCCAGGCTGGTCTTGAACTCTTAGGCTCTAGCAATCTTCCCACTTCAGCCCCCCAAAGTGTGGAATTACAGGTATGAGCTGCCACATCCAGCCCCATTTTTTAAAGAGAAACCTGTAATGTAGATGTTTACAGCATAGTCCTAGACCTCAAATGCTGGCAGTAAATCCAATTTTAAAAAACATTGTGTACACTTTACTAGACAGGCCAAAAAATACATATCTCAGGTGCCAAGTACGGTAGCTTACACCGTAATCCCAGTACTCTGGGAGGCTGAGGCAGGAAGACTGCTTGAGCCCAATAGCTCAAGATCAGCCAGTGCAACGCAGTGAGACCCTGTCCCTATTAAAAAAAAAATTAGCTGGGCATCTTGGCCTGTGCATTTAGTCCCAGCTACTCAAGAGGCAGAGGTGGGAGGATCACTTGAGCACAGGAGTTTGAGGCTATAATGAATCATGATCTCACTACTGCACACCAGCCTGGGTGACAGAGCCAGATCCTGTTTCAAATACATCCAATTATATATATATATATATATATATAAAATCTCAGGGATGGGTCCTGCCCTGGGGCTCCCTGTTGCTAAACCCTGGTCTAGAGCTACCCAGTTTCTAGGACAGACAGAAACCTGTCCACTCTCACAAGACCCTAGTGTTTAGCCTGGTATTTTTCTAAATTCCTTTGACAACCTGACTCCATTTTTCATATATAACTACTTGTTTTCTCTTGTGACTTTCAGGATCTTTTATTTGTATTTGACCTTTGGGAGTTTGATTATTAAATTCCTTGGTAGGCTTCTGTGGGTTAAATCTACTTGGTGTTCTATAACCTTCGTATACTTGAATACTGATATCTTTCATGAGGGTTAGGAAGTTCTCTGTTATTATCCTTTGAATAAATTTTCTATTTCTCAGCCTGACCAACGTGGAGAAACCCCATCTCTAATAAAGATACAAAATTAGCTGGAAGTGGTGGCACCTGCCTGTAATCCCAGCTACTCGGGAGGCTGGGGCAGGAGAATCGCTTGAACCTGGGAGGCAGAGGTTGCGGTGAGCCAAGATCGCGCCATTGCACTCCAGCCTGGGCAACAAGAACAAAACTTCATCTCAAAATAAATAAATAAATGAATTTCTGTTTCTTTTTCTTTTTCTACCTCCTCTTTAAAGACACTAACTCTTAGATTTGCCATTTTGAAGCTATTTTCTAGATTGTGTAGGTGTGCTTTGTTCTTTTTCAAACCTTTTTCTTTTTTTCTTATGGCTGTATATTTTCAAATAGCCTGTTGTCAAGCTCACTAATTCTTTCTTCTGCTTGATCAATTCTGCTATTAAGAGACTGATGCATTCTTCAGTATGTCAATTACATGCTTCTTTTGAGACAGGGTCTGTCTATGTGTCCCAGGCTAGTCTTGAACTCCTAGACTAAAAATTCTCCCACTTCAGTTTCCCAAAGTGCTGAATTACAGGCATGAGCTACCACACCCAGCAAATCAATTGCATTTTTCAACTCCAGAATTTCTGCTTGATTATTTTAAATTATTTCAATTTATTTGTTAAATTTATCTGATAGGACTCTAAATTCCTTCTCTGTGTTATCTTGAATTTCACTGAATTTTGTCAAAACAGCTATTTTTTAAAATTTAAATTTTATTTTATTGATGTATTTTTTTAAAAGAGTCTCACACTATCACCCAGGCTGGAGTACAATAGTGTAATCACAACTTACTGCAGTCTTAAACTCTGAGCTCAAGCAATGTACCCCTTCCCCCAAGAACCTGGAACCACATGTATGCATCACACCTGGATAATTTTTTTTTTTTAAACGGACTCTTGCTCTGTTGCCCAGGCTGTAGTGCAATGTCATGATCTCGGCTCACCACAACCTCTGCCTCCCATGTTCAAGTGATCCTGCCTCAGCCTCCCAAGTAGCTGGGATTACAGGTGCCCGCCACCATGCCTGTCTAATTTTTTTTTTTTTTTTTTTTTTTTTTTTTTTTTTAGCAGAGACAGGGTTTTACCATGTTGGTTAGGCTGTTCTGGAACTCCTGACCTCAGGTAATCCACCTGCCTCACCCTCCCAAAGTGCTGGGATTACAGGCGTGAACCACTGTGCCTGGCCTTTTTTTTTTTTTTTTTTTTTTTTTTCATAGAGACAGGGTCTCACTATATTGCCCAGGCTGATCTCAAACTCCTGGACTCAAGTGATCCACCCACCTCAGTCTCCCAAAGTGCCTGGATTACAGGCATGAACCACCATACCCAGCTGTAATCGTGTATACTTTTTATATAACATTAAAATGTTCTCAAATTATTAAAAGCAATAATTTTTATGACTACCCATTGTATGGGTATGGTATTATTTACTTAGCTATATCCCTATGCACTATAAGGTTCTTTTCAATTTTTTCTCATATCAAAATATAATGTTATAGTAAGCAATTTTGCACATAGATGTTATAAATCTTTTTTTTATATTTTAAGATGAATTCCTAGAAGTTGGATTAGTAAGTTAAAGAGTATAAAATATCTTTAGGAAGGCGTATAGCTGCTTTAAGATGAAGCTGAACATCTCCTTCCCAGCCACTGGCTGCCAGAAACTCATTGAAGTGGATGATGAACGCAAACTCATACTTTTTATGAGAAGCGTATGGCGACAGAAGTTGCTGCTGACGCTCTGGGTGAAGAACGGAAGGGCTATGTGGTCCGAATCAGTGATGGGAACGACAAACAAGGTTTCCCTATGAAGCAAGTGTCTTGACTCATGGCCGTGTCCGTCTGCTACTGAGTAAGGGGCATTCCTGTTACAGACCAAGGAGAACTGGAGAAAGAAAGAGAAAATCAGTTCGTGGTTGCATTGTGGATGCTAATCTAAGCGTTCTCAGCTTGGTTATTGTAAAAAAAGGAGAGAAAGATATTCCTGGACTAACTGATACCACTGTGCCTCGTCGCCTGGGGCCCAAAAGAGCTAGCAGAATCCGCAAACTTTTCAATCTCTCTAAAGAAGATGATGTCCGCCAGTATATTGTAAGAAAGCCCTTAAACAAAGAAGGTAGAAACCTAGGACTAAAGCACCCAAGATTCAGCGTCTTGTTACTCCACGTGTCCTGCAGCACAAAGGGCGGCGTATTGCTCTGAAGAAGCAGCGTACTAGGAAAAACAAGGAAGAGGCCGCAGAATATGCTAAACTTTTGGCCAAGAGGATGAAGGAAGCTAAAGAGAAGCGCCAGGAACAAATTGCGAAGAGACGCAGACTTTCGTCTCTGCGAGCTTCTACTTCTAAATCTGAATCCAGTCAGAAATAAGATTTTTTGAGTAACAAATAAATAAGATCAGACTCAAAAAATATATATATCTTTAAAGCTCACATTTTGTTTTACAGTAATAAAAAGAAAACAAAGTTAAAAGAACTAAAGAAAGCAAGACTAACTACAGTAGCTGCATCTATGAAAGAAGATGAATTCCACTCACCAAGGATCTCACAACCTTCTAGTGTGTCCAAGCTTCCTTCAAAACTTAGATTCTCCAAAAGATGCCTGCAAAATAACCTGTCTGAAAAATACAAACTCATTGCTCTTGAAATACTATATGAACTTGGGGAGATGTTGCAACAATACGCTGAGCTTGACATTACTTTCCCTGAAGGAATTGTAAATCTCATAAATTACAGTTGGAAAGATCTTACTGAAGATGCTTATATGTGTGCATCCAAAAATTCAATGTGGACGCAAGACCATGCCTTGCAAGGAGGTTGCAGTTCCATGACCATAGTTAACTTACTAAAACGCAAAATGAGCAGGGGTTCAAGAGAAGAATGTCATAAGCAAAATCACTTAGTTAAAGCAAAAGAAGACCACCATGTTGCATCAACTAAACCCATGGAAGAAATATATGTAAGTAGAAGTTACTGGTTAGATGTATAAATAATGCTTCAAGATGAATGAATAAAAGCAGCAAGTAAGGAGCTATTGATGAAACATTATTTTAGTGCTATTTGGCTTGTGTTGATGACTTTAATAAGTGATTCGTGAACATTAGAAGAAAGCTATTAGAATTCATAGTGCTTTCAGTTAGATGAAGCATCAGTTAAGGTTTTACTAGATTCCATTTGATATGAAGTTTCTGCCTCAGGGTATCCTTCAGCTTCTTTTACAGTAGTATGGTCCAACAGAAATACAATGCTGGCTACACATATGATTTTTTTTGGGGGGACAGGGTCTTGCTCTGTTGCCCAGGCTGGAGTGAAGTGACCTGATCACAGCTTACTGCAGCCTCAACCCCCTGGGCTCAAGTGATCTTCCTACCTCAGCCTCCTAAGTAGCTGCAACCACAAGTGCATGTCACCACACCTGGCTAATTTTTGTATTTTAAGTAAAGACATGATTTCACCATGTTGCCCAGGCTGGTCTCAAACTCCTGGACTCAAGCAATCCTCCTACTTCAGCCTCCTAAAGTGCTGGGATTAAAGGCATGCACCACCATGCCTGGTTTCTATATAAATTTTAAATTAAGCTTTTTAATTTTAAAATAACTGTAGGTCCATATGAAGTTGTAAGAAGTAGCACGGAGAAAACAAATGTGCATTTTACCCATTTTCTCTATATGGCAAAATCATATCTCACAAAACTGTAGTGTAACATCACAACTAGGATACTGACACTGATACAGTCAAGATTCAAAACGCTTCCACCCACCACCACAGGGATCCCTCGTGGTATCCTTCTAGAGCCTGACCCACTTCCTTCCTGTCCCAACCTTCTCTTTAACCCTGGCAACCACCAATGGGTTCTCCATTTCTATATTTCTATCATTTCAAGAATTTTGTGTAAATGGAATCATATAACATGTTACTTTTGATGATTACCTTTTTCAGTCAGTTTCATTCTCTGCAGACACATCCAGACTGTTGTTTGTAATAGTAGTTTGTTCCTTTTTGTTGTTAAGTAGTGTTCCATGGTATGGACGTACCACACTTTACTCACCTTTTGAAAGCCATTTGGGTTTTTTGTTGTTATGTTTTGTTTCAATGTTTGGCTATTATGAAAGCTGCTAAAACATTCAGGTAGACGTTTCTCTTTTCTCCTTCTCCTTCTCCTCCTCCTTCTTTTGTAGAGATGGGGTCTTGCTATGTTGCCCAGGCTGGTCTCAAACTCCTGGGCTCAAGTGATCCTCTTCCCTTGGCCTCCCAAAGTACTGGGATTATTATAGGCATGAGCCACTGAGCCCAGCCTCATTTCTTATCAAAATGTGGTGTATACATACAATGGAATACTATTCAGCCCTCAAAAGGATTGACGTTTTGACACATGCCACAATACAGATAAACCATGAAGATGTTATTCTAACTGAAATAAGCCAGGCACAAAAAGACAAATATTACACTGAGGACTCCACTTATCTAATTCCACTGATAGAATGGTGGTTTACAGGGGCTGGGGAGGGGGGAATAAGAAGTTAGTGTTAAATGGGCACAGGGGTTCAATTGGGGAAAATGAAAAAGTTCTGGCAACGGTGGTGGTGTTTGTACAACATGTGTGAACTTAATGCTACAGAACTGTACACTTAAAAATAATTGAAATGGGGCCTGGCGTGGTGGCTCAAGCCTGTTATCCCAGCACTTTGGGAGGCCGAGGCGGGTGGATCACAAGATCAAGAGATCAAGACCATCCTGGCCAACATGGTGAAACCCGATCTCTACTAAAAATACAAAAAAAAAAAAAAAATTAGCTGGGCATGGTGGCATGTGCCTGTAGTCCCAGCTACTTGGGAGGCTGAGGCAAGAAAATTGCTTAAACCTGGGAGGCAGAGGTTGCATGAGCCGAGATAGCGCCACTGCACTCCAGCCTAGTGACGTAGCCAGACTCTGTCTCAAAAATAATAATAATAATAATTGAAAAGGTAAATTTTGTTACAAATATTCAACCACAATAAAAAATACTGTCTGGGTATGGTGGCTCACACCTGTAATTCCAGTACTTTGGGAGACCAAAGGAGGAAGATTACTTGAGCCCAGGACTTCAAGATCCATCTAGGCAACAGAGCAAGACCCTATCTCAAAAACAATTTTTTTGAAAGAAACATTTTCCTTGGCCCCTGGAAGTATCGCACACCCTACACACTGTGCCTAACAGAGAAGTCAGCCCTGTTGTCTTCTTCCCTTGCCTCTAATATCTGTTCTTCTCTCTCAAAATGTTGTTCCATCCTCTTTACCTGATCTTTGCCTGATCTTGGACTCCAGGTATTTGTTTGTTGTTGTTATTTGTTGTTTTGCTGTTGTAGTTGTTTTGCGACAGAGTTTTGCTCTGTCACCCAGGCTGGAGTGCAGTGGCGTGATCTGGGTTCACTGCAGCCTCTGCCTCCTGGGTTCAAGCGATTCTCCTGCCTCAGCCTCCCAAGTAGCTGGGATTACAGGTGCCTGCCACCACAGCGGACTAATTTTTGTAATTTTTTTTTTAAGTAGTGATGGGATTTCACCATGTTGGCCAGGCTGGTCTTGAACTCCTGAGCTCAAGTGATCCACCTGCCTCCACCTCCCAAAGTACTGGGATTATAGGAGTGAGCTACTGCACATGGCTGCCTCTAGGTTTTTTACAGCTAAAATGAAGTTTACTATTTTTTTCTCCAAAAATCAATGCCATTCTAAGATGCTAGAAACATTTGCAAATACCAAATCCAAGAATATAAATAAAGGCTTAGCAGTCTCAAATCTTTGCTGATGCTAACTTCAGAAAGCTTGATAGTTTCCAGGAAAAATGAGTAACTGAAGCAGCTCTGTATAATTAAAGAAGGATGAGGAAACTCATCTGAGATTAGCACTATGCAGTGAAGAGCCCTGGGAGACCCAGCTTTTCTCCCAGGAATGAAACTTTATATTCAGGACTTGAAGATTAGCTTTTATCATGTTGAATATATACAAGCAAAGGTAGATGTAGCAAAAAGAACTGACATTTTAAGTAATAAAATTATTTCTAGCTATTGTCTAATTTAGCCATCCTGATATCACTGTGGGATAATAGAATTTTTTTTTTTTTGAGACAGAGTCTTGCTCTGTTGTCCAAGCTGTAGTGCAGTGGTGCAACCTTGGCTCACTGCAAACTTTGCCTCCCAAGCTCAAGTGATTCTCGTGCCTCAGCCTCTCAAGTAGCTGCGATTACAGGTGTGAGCCACTGTGCCTGACTCTTTTTTTAAAAAAATTATTTATTTATTTATTTATTTATTTATTTAGAGAGGTTGGAGTGTGGTAGCACGATCTTGGCTCACTGCAACCTCAAACTCCTGAGCTCAAGTGATCCTCCCACCTCAGCCTCCCAAGGAGCTGGGACCACAGATATGTGCCACCATGTCTGGCTAATTTTTAAATTTTTTATAGAAACAGGGTCTTGCCATGTCACCTAGGCTGGATTTCCATTTTATTGAGAAGAAAAACTTAGATTCCAAGGGGTTGAAAAACTTTCCCAAAGTCATATGATTGCTGCTAGAGCCATGACCCCAACCCTGGTCTCCTAACTCCTGGGATAATGTTCTTTCTGTAACTTTATCCCTAATTCCCATTCCACTTGCATATAATAAAAATGATATTATCGATAATAAATGGTAGTTGTCGTTTTCCCTACAACAATCCCTCTGAGATAGGGAAGTAACCCCAGCAGCAGCCAAGCCTTTGCTTTCAGGAGCCCTGGGCTCACATCCTGGCTCTGGCACTTGCTAGTGATAAAACTTTGAACATGTGACTTAGCCTTTCTTTGTCCCAGTGCCATGATCTGTGACACGGTGCTATAAATGATACTTCCTCCAGGGTTGTTATGAAAATCGATTAACACTAAGGCATTTGGAAAAGTATCTGAACATAGTGGATATTACATGTATTTACTGTTACTATTATCCCCATTGTCTCATATAACCCTCATTGTTACCCTTGGTTAAATAGGTATTAATATGGATTCCTGATGGGTCATGAGGCCCAATACATTTGCTTTAACAAAATAATTCCAGCAAAATGTTTTTTTACTTTATAAGAACAAACAGGCCAGGCATGGTGGCTCACACCTGCAATCCCAACACTTTGGGCGGTTGAGGAGGGTTGATTGCTTGAGATCAGGAGTTTGAAACCAGCCTGGGCAACATGGTGAAACCTTGTCTCTACAAAAAATACAAAAATTAGCTGGGTGTTGTTGTTTGCACCTGTAGTCTCAGCTACTCAGGAGGTTGAGGCAAGAGGATCACTTGAGTCCAGGAAATTGAGGCTACAGTGAGCTATAATTGTGCCACTGCACTCCAGCCTGGGTGACAGAGAGAGACTCTGTCTCAAAAAATAAAAATAAAAACAATAAAACATTTTTACCATCACAGAAAGTTTTAGGAGATATTTGTAAAACAGTTAGGTCCACCATCAAATAACTAGCAAATAAATTAAACTTCAAAATTAAGACTCACATTTACTAGAATGGCTACAACTGAAAAGATAGGCAATAATAAGTGTTAGACAAGGTATGGAGAAATTGGGGCCCTCATACATTGCTGATAGGAATGTAAACGAGTGCCGCCGTTTCGGATAACAGTTTGGCACTTCCTCAGAAAATTAAACATAGAGGCCGGGCACAGTGGCTCACGCCTATAATCCCAGCTCTTTGGGAGGCCGAGGCAGGTGGATCACCTG
>NW_016107333.1:13106744-13135334 GCF_001604975.1 Cebus imitator | reverse complement strand
AGAGACGGGGTTTCACCGTGTTGACCAGGATGGTCTCGATCTCTTGACCTCGTGATCCACCCGCCTCGGCCTCCCAAAGTGCTGGGATTACAGGCTTGAGCCACCGCGCCCGGCCATGAAATCTTATAAACAAATGTTTATAACAGCATCATTCTTGGTAACCAAAATGTGGAAATAACCAAAATGTCTGTAAATTCAAAAATGGGTAAACAAAATGTGGTATACCCATATAATAGAATTTTACTTGGTCACAAAAGGAAATTAACGAGGCCAGGCACAGTGGTTCACACCTATAATTCCAGCACTTTGGGAGGCCAAGATTGGTTGAGACCAGGAATGCAGGACTAACCTAGGAAACGTGGTAAGACCCAGTCTCTAAAAAAACCAAAAAGCTAGGTGTGGTGGCATTGCTTGTAGTCTCAGATTCTCAGGAGGCTGAAGTGGGAGGATCAATTGATCCCAGGAGTTTGAGGCTCCAATGAGCCGTGATCATGCAACTGTACTCCAGCATTGGTCACAAAGTGAGACCCTTTCTCAAAAAAAGAAAGGAATGAATGAAATACTGATATATGCTACAACATAGATGAACATTGAAAACATTATGCAAAGTGGAAGAAGCTAGTCACAAAGGGGCACATATTGTATGATTGCATTTCCATGAAAATTCCAAAAAAGGCAAATCCATAGAAACAGAATGTGGATTAGTGGTTGCCAGGATTTGGGGTGAGGGAGCGTTGAGAAGTTCCTGCTAATAGGTATGGGGTTTCTTTTAGGGGTAATGGAAATATTCTGGAATTAGACAGTGGTGATGATTATACAACTTTGTGAATGTACTAAAAACCTCTGAACTGTACACTTTAAAAGGGTGACTGGCAGGCAGCCACAGTAGCTCATGCCTGTAAATTCAATACTTTGGGAAGCAGAGGTGGGAGGACTGCTTGAATCCAGAAGTTTGAGACCAGCCTGGGCAACATAGTGAGACCCTGTCTCTACAAATAAGTCAGTACAAATAAATGAATGCTGTGGCTCACACATATAATCCCAGCAGTTTGGGGAGGCCAAGGTGGGAGGATTACTTGAGCCCAGGAGTTCGAGGGCAGCCTGGGCAACACACTGAGACCCCTGTCTTTATTTAAAAAAAATTTTTTTAATTAAAAAAAAGGGTGTCGGGAGGAGTTCTATAATCCTTAAAATAAATAAATAAAATGGTGAGGTTACAGGATGTGAATTATAACCTAATTTTTAAAGTATGAGAAAAAAAGAAAAATAAAAGCCTATGAAAACAAAATAAACTGTAGTATTCCAATTCAAACAGGCAGCATTTATAATAAAAACTTTTTTAGCCAAGAGACAGAATTCATAATCTCTAAAACTCCAGGCTCTGGAGGTGTTTTGTAATCTGTAGCGAGCTATCTAAGGGGCTGGCTATTGCTTACACCAAGAACCTTAGTGATTCTCGCAGAGTCTGAATGGAACGTGGGCTTTCAGACTCCAAACCCTAGGCTAAATATACTCCATTCTTTTGCTTCCCTTTGTCCAGTATGTGTGATTAAAACAGCTGGCAGTGGTTTAGTTTTCTGTAAAAGGGTTGTGAGGGAGAGAAGAGAAAAACAGCCTTCCTGGTGGAATAGTCTTACCCCGCCTGTTTTCTGTGGCCAGCTCTGCCCCGGCAACAATATTGTGACTGTGAGTTGGGAGAGAAGTTTATTTTTGTCCTAGTGATCTCTCAGGACCTGGCTTCTTGGCATTCTATCAGTGGCTAAAAACAGGTTCAGCAGCACATAAAAAGTCCCAGGAACAGGAAATTTAGATGTTTTTGTTGGTGTGTTTAATTGGTTGGTTGGTGCTTTCTTAAATTTCTAATGTAGTGTTTTCCACTTACAGATCCATGCTATTTTTTTCCCTCTCTCTGTCTCTCTTTATTTTGTTTGTTTGAGACTGAGCCTCACTCTGTTGCCCAGGTTGGAATGCAGTGGCACCATCTCAGCTCACTGCAACCTCCCAGGTTCAAGCGATTCTCCTGCCTCAGCCTTCCAAGTAGCTGGGATTACAGGCACCTGCCACCGTGCCTGGATAACTTGTATTTTTGTAAAGATGGGTTTTCACCATGTTGGCCAAGCTGGTCTCAAACTCCTGACCTCAAGTAATCCGCCTGCCTCGGCCTCCCAAAGTGCTGGGATTACAGGTGTGAGCCACCACACCCAGCCAACTGGTCACTTTCTTCTTGACAATGATAAACTTGGTAGTTATGAGCACCAGGGGGCTAAAGAAGCACTGAATATTGTCTCTGGGTATATTTTTAATTTTTATAACAGCCAATATGGAGGGCATGTGGGTAGAACCGCATTATTGGAGCTAGAAAGACTCTGAAAAGTTTTAAATCTCAGCTCTACCACCAACCGGCTCTGTGAATCTGGGGAAATCTAAATCTTGATTTCCTCATCTATATCATCTGTACAGTGAGGATGACTAAGAGTAGAATGTTGTTGGGAGAATTAAATGATATCCTGCATATAAAGTGTTTAGTGCCCAAAGTATAGTTAGTGTTTAATAAAGATAAGTCATGGTTATTGTAAAAATTCTTTTCCTTTTCTTTTTTCTTTTTCCTTTTTTTTTTTTTTTTGAGAGAGGGTTTTGCTTTGTCACCCAGGCTGGAGTGCAGTGGCATGATCATGGCTCACTGCAACCTCTACTTCACAGCCTCAAGCGATCCTCCCAGCTCAAGCTCCCAAGTAGCTAGGACTACAGGTGCATGCCATCATACTGGGCTAATTTTTGTAGAGACAGGGGTCTCACCATGTTGCCCAGGCTGGTCTCAAACTCCTGAGCTCAAGTGATCTACCTGCCTCGGCCTCCCAAAGTGCTGGGATTACAGAGGTGAGCCACTGCACCCAGGTGTTATTGTAAAAATTCTTGTCTGCAGTCTTATTTCACTTTATCATTTTAATTTTCTTGTATTATTTCTTTGGATGTAATCTATTTCTTATGGGAACCTGGACGTAGGGACCTCCTAATTCATTTCTAAACTTTAAGAACCGCTCATGAGCTTTGCTTTCTTTTCAAATGTGTCTCCTTTTTTCTTTTATACAGTTTATAAAATATTTTTTCTCCACAGGATGAATTTATTTCACTTCATAGATTTAATAAAGTTTCTTGTTTTAGATTTATATTTTAGCACAAAATAATGACACAGAGGGGCATTGTGTCCTGGAAGCCTTTCTGTGTGTGTGTGTGTGTGTGTGTGTGTGTGTGTGTGTGTGTGTGCTTTTACTGTTATCCAATTGCTAGGAATGAAAATAAAACACAAATCCTTTATGAATAGCCTCATGTAGAAGGGCAGTTCTTAGAACAAAAGCATAAACAAAACAGTGTTTTAATAAATCAAGAAATTATGCAGCAAGTTTTCAGTTTAGAAGGCAGATTCATTTCCAGAGCAAATAATACACATATTTCATGGGTTATTGTTGATATTTGTGGAAAACTTTGCTGATGCCTCGATAAGAATATTAAAGTACTGGCAATTGGAGCTTCTGTTGATGATGCTCTTTTTCTCTTTTTGTTCATGTTCCTCCTTTTTTCCTAGCTCTTGTCAACCACAACCATGGTTCCTAAACCTTGCAGGAGAGCAGTTTACCTGCTGCCATCCACTTTTCACTGTCATCCAAGATCTGTTTAGAAAATTGTAAGATCCCGCTGGGCGTGGTGACTCACACCTGTAATCCCAGCGCTTTGGGAGGCTGAGGCGGGTGGATCACGAGGTCAAGCGATCAAGATCAGCCTGGCCAACATGGTGAAACCCCTTCTCTACTAAAAATACAAGCCTGTGGTGGTGGGCGCCTGTAGCCCCAGCTACTTGGGAGGCTGGGGCAGGAGAATTGCTTGAACCAGGGAGGCGGAGGTTGCAGTGAGCTGAGATGGCACCACTGTACTCCAGCCTGGCTACAGAGTGTGACCCCGTCTCAAAAGAACAGAAAATGGTAAGATCCCTTACCCACCCAAATCAGACACCATTCTTATGTGTAACCAGAGTGAGAGTCACTTTCCTTCCCTGAATTTGGAATCTTCCCCTAGGTTACATCCTCTTGTAACCTCAATCAGAGACAGACATTCAAGCTCATGGATTCCAAGTCATATTTTTCAAAGGCATCCCCCTCCGACCCAGCCCTTCCTGATTTCTCCACTGTATACCCTAGGAATATTTTCTTCAAGATCTTCAGAAGCCAGGACCATGGCTTTGGTGACAATGACATTCATGTGCTTGGAAGAGTGGCTTGGGCCCTTCTATCACAAAAACAACCCACTGTGGATTAGAACCAAGGTTTCCATGTTACAAGGCAAAAATATGTTCTTATATTTTTTAGATGTTATAAAGGAGACTTCCTAGGGAAGATTATGGTTGCACAAATCTAGAAAGAATATTGTCTATCCCTGATTGAGGTTACAAAGGAAATAATATATGGACTGTTAGAAAAAGGGAACCTTGTCCTCCCTTGGAGCACAGGCATAAGATAGCTAACTGCTGCGTGGCTCAGGGAATGAGTGGGAGGTCGGGCTGACTGCTGTGGGTCTCACGGACTTGCTTTTCATGACCTTTTCTTCATAGATCTAACACCTTAAGAACTGTTGAAAGGTTCTTGCTTTTAGAGAATGTGCTTAGGTATCAAGTGTTCCTTCCATACCTCCCCATCCCCGACATATACTTCTGGACTTGATGTAATGAGGGATGAGAATTTAGGACAGGAACTGTTTCACTGGGGCGGGCCAGGTATTGAGGAAAGAGACCCAGGTGCATATGGGAAGAACAAGCCCTGCAGATATGGCAAAAAGCATGTAGGAGTGAAGTAAACCAGGAAGTATCTAGAGGACCCAGCATGAAAATGCCTGGGAACTTAAATAGGTGGTCCAGGGACAGGAAGTCTCACAGCAACCAGTCAAGTGGCAAGCAGGTGGTTGGCCCACCAGGGAGTCTGTGAGCAATGAGGCAGGCCTTGGTCACTGAAGAGCAGGACTTAATCCCAGGCTGGGAGGCTGGGAACAATGAGGACATTATCCAGTCCCAAGGAAACCAGGATGGAGCGTATTCAATCTTCCAGTCTAAGTCTAGGATGGTTCTCATGATCCAGTGGGAGTAAACCTGAATGAGACTAGATTATGTTAGCCAGGATTCTCTTGCTGGTAGGTAAGAAGAACTCAACTCACATTAGCCTAAGTGACAAGATAATTATTTGTTTGTGTCCTGTGGGATGGATTAAAGATTAAAAGAAGAACTACAAGTACAGGGCCCAGGGCAGGATGTGGGGATTCAAGACTGCAGGGTCTCTTCTCTGTCCATCTCCACATGGCTGCACTCTGCAGACAGGCTCTCTTCACATGTTGAAGAGATGGCCACTACCATCCCCAGATTTGCGTGCCCCCTTCTTAAAAGGAAAGCGATTATTTTCTCCCAAAGTTATGTGTCAACCCCAGCTCATTACTGATTTTGACTCACTTTATTTGAATTAAGTACCTACTCTAGGTTGGGTGCAGTGGCTCCTGCCTGTAATCTCAGCACTTTGGGAGGCCCAGGTGGGTGAATCGCTTGAGGCCAGGAGTTTGAGACCAGCCTAGGCAACATGGTAAAACCCTGTCTTTACAAAAAAATACCAAAATTAGCCAGCGTGGTGGCATGTGCCTGCAGTCCCAGCTACTTGGGAGGCTGAGGTGGGAGGATCACCTGAGCTTGGGGAGGTCAAGCTTGTAGTGAGCTGTGATCATGCCACTGCACTCCAGCCTGGGTGACAAAGCACGGTCCTGTCTCAAAACAATAGCAACAAGAACAAACATAAGTACCCACTGTATGGGCTGATCATGGTTGCCTGGAAGATGGGTAACAGGTAGTATTAGTAAAACCTGGGCCATTGGCTCATGGGTGCAAGGGAGTGTAATTATTAGCTCAAGGTGAGCCACATGGAATGGGGTGTGATAATGCCCCAAAGGAAGGGAAGTCAAATAGTTCCGTAGTTTCGGAAGTGAAAATAAAGCCTGTTCTTTTTTTTTTTTTTTTGAGACAAGGTCTTACTTTGTTGCCTGGGCTGGAGTGCAGTGGCACGTGAACACAGCTTACTGCAGCCTCAACCTCTTACACTCAAGCAGTTCTCCTGCCTCCTTCCGCAAGTAGCTGGGTAGCTGGAACCACAGGCGTACACCACCACACCTGTTTAATTTTTCTAAGTTTTGTAAAGACGAGGTTTTACCATCTTGCTCAGGCTGGTCTCAAATTCCTGAGCCTCAGCGATCCATCTACTTTGCCCCCCCAAAGTCCTGAGATACAGGTGTGAGCCACCACACCCAGCCAAAGCCTGTTCTTAATCTAGGGCTGATATTTCCTATTCCCTCTAGGAAAATAGAGGTAAGAAAAAACTAGGATCCACAATGCCCTGTAATTCTACAGTGCTGGGATTACAAGCGTGAGCCACCATGCCCGGCCTCAGAGATGTTGAGTACTCAGGCTGGTTAATGCAAGAGTTAAAAACAGAACCCAAGCTTCACCTGGAGCTCTGGCTAAAATGAAGAGCTTATGGCAAAAGCAAAGAACCCAGACACAGAATACTGGTTACCCTTTCTAATTACAACTTATGTTTTCCCCACACATAAGGCAAAAATTCCAGAAGAGATACACCAAAATGTTAACAGTGTTTGTGTGGTAGGATTCATGGCCTTTTTTCTCTCTTTCATTTCATTATCTTCCAAATTTTCTTCTATACGTAACTTACTGGTTTATTTAATGGACTAGATTAGATGGGATGAAATAAAGAAATAGCAGGTTTTCCTTTTCTCCTAAATTCTTGAAAGCTGTCTGTGGATCTTTCCATATGTTTGCTATAAGGTAGGATTTTTACAAGAGAAGAATGTGAGAGCTGAGAGGGCCTTATAGATCTTGTTTAGTTCTCTTATTTTACAGATGAGAAAACTGAAGCCGAGAGATTTTTTTTTTTTTTTTTTTTTTTTTTGCGACAGGGTCTCCCTTTGTCACCCAGGCTAGAGTGCAGTGGCATGATCTTGGCTCACTGCAGCCTCTGCCTCCCGCATACGATCCTCCCACCTCAGCCTCCTAAGTAGCTGGGACTACAGGTGTGTGCCATCATGCCTGCCTAATTTTTGTATTTTTATAGAGACAGGATTTCACCATGTTGGCCAGGCTGGTCTTGAACTCCTGAACTCAGGTGATCTGCCTGCCTCGGTCTCCCGTAGTGCTGGGATTGCACGCATGAGCCACCGTGCCTGGCCTCAGAGATTTTGAATACTTAGGCTGGCTAATGAAAGGTCAAAAACAGAACCCAAGTCTATTGACTGTTGAGAAAGTGTTCTCTCTGGTAGATAGGAATCTGTCTTAAACTGGGAGATGCTGAGAGTCTTATCTGTAGGTCCACACAGTTGTAGGGATTCTTGAAAGGCCTCAAATACTTGAGACACCATTGGAGCATTTTGTTTTTGTTTTAAGAGATGGGATCTCACTCTGTTGCCCAGGCTGGTCTTGAAGTCCTGGGCTCAAGCAATCTGCCCACTTTGGCCTCCTAAAGTGCTAGGATTACAGGCATGAGCCACCAGGGTCAGCCCACCATCAAAGAGATTTAATTACTTCTGGTTAAAGCTTCAATCCCATTTCAGTCCAAGTCCCCTTGAGAGAGGCTATTCTTAGGCTGATGATTTGTATACTTTGATATAAATGGATTTTGGTTCCTTTTACAAGTAGACTGATGGCTGGGCAGGATTTACTCAGTGAGTGCTGAACTGGTATACATTTTGAAATATCCCTTTTGTGTTTGATTGTTTACTTATTTTAATTCTTTATGTGTGTCTTCTTTTTTAAGGTTGGATCTTTCAACATCCTCACTCAAAATGGGAAATTTTGAAGTGGAAGACAGTCCTCAGTATTGCTGTGAAGAGACTACAAGTAGCCATAATTGAAATGTAGGAAGCCCTCCGTGGTCTTTATAATCATAGACTTTTATAAAGCATATGGTTTGATGGGCAAGAAGAAATGCGAGCATGTGGCCCCCCAGACAGTCACCTTATCAAGATACCTGCCGATTGTATCTGTAATATGAAAACATAAATGGACACCTGCACACACAAACTCCTCTCTTCCTGCTAATTCATGGGAAATTCACTACATGGCACATGAACTTGTCAGTCCATCAGACTTGTTAGGTGACTGGTACAGGATTATATGTGAAAATAGTGGGGCGTAAAAACAAAGAAAATAGGGAGGAGGAAAGGGAGAAAAGAAGTCAGGGAGAGAAAAGGCAGATGTAGGAAAAGCACCATTCTAAAAAAAACATAAATCCAGTCCCTATATTTAAGGCATTTGTCACCTAGAATGGTAAACTAGGCATTTCAGCAAGCTAGCAATCAACAGAGGACAAATCAAACAATTAGGAGATGTTAGTCACAATAGAAGCATTGGCAAAATATGTAGTCTGTGCCAGACAGCAGACCTGATGCTTTACATATGTCACTGATACACCTCACAAAAATTCCATGAGAGAGGTACAATAATCAGTAATCTTCCCTTTCCTGATGGTGCCGATGTACCGTAAAGTGTGGCAATTTGTTCACAGTGATACAGGTACAAAAAGGCAGAGCCAGGGGTAAAACCCAGCTTTGTGTGACTCCTAAGTCCATTTATTTATTTATTTATTTATTCTTTTTTATTTATTATGATTACTTTTAGAAACAGACTCCTGCTCTGTTGCCCAGACTAGAGTGCAGTGGCACAGCATGGCTTACTGCAACCTAAAACTACTGTGCTCTATTCATCCTCCTGCCTCAGCCTCTCAGGTAGCTGGGACTACAGGTGTGTGCCATTACACCCAGTTAATTTTTAAAAATTTTTTATAGAGATAGGGTCGTGCTATGTTGCCCAGGCTGGTGTCACACTCCTGGGCTGAAGCGATCTTCCTGCCTTGGCCTCCCAGAGTGTTGGGATTACTGGTGTCAGCCACTTTGCCCAGCCCATTTTTCACCACAGATTTTTTCTATTCCAGTTCTTCACCTACTGTCTGGTGTGAAAATCACCACTTATGGCTTTTGAGGGTGTATTTTAAATGTAATACACGCTTAGTATTTACATTTTTCAAAAATTTAGAAAAGTGTAAGAAAGAAACTGAAATCACACAGTATTTTCACCAAGAGAATACCATTTCAACATTTGGCGTATTTTCTTCCAAACTTTTCTTCAGTATACATACACGCCCACCCCACACACATATAGTGAATATACACTATGTATTTGTGTGTGTGTGTACATATATATATATGCTTTTATATATATATATATGCTTTTATATATATATATATGCTTTTAATATAAACTATTTTTTGAATACCATTTTTGTCCTGCTTTTCTTTTTCCTTTCACTTGATCATTAGCATTTTCCTGTGATATTAAGTTCTTCAGAAACAAGATTTGGAAGAGCTGCTTTGAATTCCATTGCATGGATGGTCTACGAGTTTTTGAATCCTTCTCCTATTATTGAACATTTATGTTTGTACAACTGTCTTACATTTTTGTTTCTTTGGGTCCTCCCTAAAGCTAGATTCCTCAAAGTGAAATTTCATTAAAGAATATGAACATTTTTAAGGCTCTAGAGATGTACTGCAAAATTGCTTTTCAAAAAAAAATCCCAGCTAACCTTTCATAGCAAAGTCTAAGAGATCCCAGTGCAGCATTTTTTTTTTTTAAGAAATGGGGTCTTGCTATGTTGCCCACGGGTCTTGAACTCCTGGCCTTAAGCATCCTCCTGCCTCAGCCTCCCAAAGTGCTGAGGTGACAGGCATGAGCCACTGCATGCCGCTCCATCACACATTCTTAGCACTGAACAGAATTAATATGCTTGCTCAACTTTGCAAAACTGATAGGCAAAAAATACTCTTTAAGTGTCTATTTCTTTAATAATTAGAGAGATTTAACTTGGTATTTATTGATCTTTTAAGAAATTTCTGTCTGGGCACAGGGGCTCATGCCTGTAATCCTAGCACTTTAGAAGCAGGGAGCATATTTTCGTGGAAAGAAAACCAAACTTGCAGGGAGTGTATGGGAAGTGTATGTGTTTTCTGCTTAATTTTTCTATGAACCGAAAACTGTTCTGAATAACGAAGCTTTTTTTAAATTTGAAAGAATATAAAATCCCAGTTGAGGTCAGAACACTCAGGTTCCTTAGTCAATGGTTGTGGGATCTTGTGGAAGTTACTTGGACTCTCTGAACTTCAATGTCCTCAGTCACTTAGGGAAAATAACATGTCTCTGTTTACTACTTCAGGTTAAAAGCCGAAATCAACACAATATATATTAAAATGTTTTGTAGACACTAAAGCACTAAATGAGTAAAGGGTATTTTTAAATAATAACTTATTACCATCAGAGGTTTTTTTTGAGACGGAATCTCGTGCTGTCACCCAGGCCGGAGTGCAGTGGTATGATCTTGGCTCACTGCAACCTCTGACTCCCGGGTTCAAGCCATTCTTCTGCTTTAGCATCCTGAGTAGCTGGGATTACAGCTGTGCACCACCATGCCCAGCTAATTTTTTTATTTTTAGTAGAGACAGGGTTTCTCCATGTTGGCCAGGCTGGTCTTGAACTCCTGACCTCAAGTGATCCATCCCCCACTCCGCCTCCCAAAGTTCTGGGATTACAGGCATGAGCCGCTGTGCCTGGCCCAGGGGTGCTTTCTTGAAACAAGTGGGTTTAAAACCAAGAAGAGATGGTTTGACAGAGATGATGGGGGAGGGAAATTTAGCTGGCACACAGCAGCAGGAATGAGTAATAGGCCATTATACATGACCCATAATAATAAACTCTGCCATGACAGTGGTTTTTTAACAATGAGAATTACTAAACTTACTAGAATTCATTCCCAAAGGATCTGTTGTATGTAGACTCCAAGCTTTAAAAACAAAACAGCAGATGCAATTTAATGTGTATTATGAAACATTTCTGTAAGAAAAGCAGCAAAATCTCAACATCCCCAGGTTACTGGCATTAGAAATACCGTGGAGAGTAAATGAATGCTTGCTGGGTGAATTGCAATTTTAGGCAAATCAGAACATTCAGCCTAGTTACCCTACCAAATTTCTGTTAGCTCAACATGGAGCATTATAGAACTTTACTATTAAGTCAGGCCCAGGCAAGTTAAGGGCAGGAAAAAAGACAGAAGCTTCTCTAACCCCAGGAGCAGGTCTACCCTGGGATAGACTCTGTGGATTTATCACAAGAAGAAGATTGGTCTGACAAACATAGTGAAACTATCCCAGACCAGTTCCCAGGGTAGTTCTGAAAGCAGAGCTCATTCCGCAGTTAGGGTCTATGTGGACCTTTTGTCTGGTCCTGAATCAGATCTCTGGTCTGTGATTGATGAATCTCTAGTTCTCTGATTTCAGTCATATTCACTGTTCCAGCATGGCGGTGCAAAACAAGGGAATTCTGGGCTTGCTTCTAACGCTGATCCTATTTTTTAGCTGTGTGGCCAAGGGTATAAGAGTCAATATGGCCTAAAGGTTTAGAACACAGGCTCTGGAGTCCACGTGACTCTCATTTGCCAATCATGGGATTTGAGACATTTAGGTTCTCAAAGCTTTACTTTCCTCATGTAAAGTGGAAATCCTAATAGAATCTACCTCATAGGGTTATTGAAAGCATTAAATGAAATCATAAGCTGAATACCTTAGCACAATCTCTGGAGTATAGCAAATATTTGATAAGCAATAACTATTATGTTGTGATTATTGTTCCCTTTTCTGTATTTAGCTCCCTTGTCCATAAAATGGGATTAGATATTCTCCAAGCATCCTCTAGTTCTTACATTCAATGAATGCCCCTACCATATTGAATGTAGCTTACAATTAGATTAGAGGTGACTGAGATAAAGATTGGCTTTGAGATGTAGTTTGAGATTTGAGATATAGTTCCCTTTTGAGATGTAGTTCCTTTCTTTCTTTTCTTTCTTTCTTTTTTTTTTTTGAGACTAGGTCTTGCTCTGTTACCCAAGCTGGAGTACAGTGGTGTGATCTCAGCTCACTGCAACCTCTGCCTCCCAGGTTCAAGCGATTCTACTGCCTCAGCCACCCAAGTAGCTGGGACTACAGGCACGTACCACCACACCTGGCTAATTTTTATATTTTTAGTAGAGATGGGGTTTCATCATATTGACCAGGCTGGTCTCGAACTCCTGACCTTGTGATCCACCCTCCTCAGCCTCCCAAAGTGCTGGGATTACAGGCATGAGCCACTGTGCCTGGCCATAGTTCCCTTTTATTCCAGCCTCTGTCTTAGAGGTCTAGAACAATTGGGTAACTTGTGAGTTACAGAATGACTGTTGTATAAGACCTGATAATGACTTTCCCTGGGACAGCTCCCTGAAACTTCCAAGAAACCATTTTGTGCAAGTATTAGGGTTCCTTTGACAAACAAATAAACTTGGTGATAATTGTTACCTGTTGGAGAATTCAGGAGTCAACTTCTGGCCCTCAGGCAAGAGGAGGGTAGGACAACGGCCACTGCCAACCTTTAGAAAAGGCAGAGAAAGGCCATCTTTGTTGGCATGCCAGGCTGATTGGACTTGACACATGACTAAAAGACTCTTTGTCTAGGGCATGTTAAAGGGATTAGGAAAGGAAGCACTGCTTTTAAAAAGGTAATGGAGAACGTTCCCAAATTACAGCTGCCTACTCAATGTGTTTGATTCATGTGGCATTTATAGAATGTGAGAGATTTTGCCTGGGAATTTTTTTTGCACAAGGACTTTTGTATCTGAATTTTTGGCCTTGTTAGTAAGGAGGGGAAGTGTGCCTTTTTTCCTCCCAATGATTATAGGTATTCACACTTTGGAGTACTTAGCTTTCTTTTAAGGATAATCCAAAAGGTCCATTTGTAGAAAGTCAGAAAAATAGAATCCCGTACAGACATTGAATGAAAGCGCTGAGGTGTGGGCTTGGAAAGTGGTCGTCAGGCTTGGGCTCATAAACACATGTTGCTAGGCTGACATTCTGCCGGCCTTTGGGGCTTTTCAATGGAGTGGCATGTGTGTGTTCTTCAGTGGGGAAGAGTGGCAATCTATAAGTGCTTTGCTTTTGTCACATTCAAAAATTCTGCCCACTCACCTCATTTTTGACAGTGGGATACATTTTCATGAGAATATGGGAAAGAAAGGAAGGAGAGTCAGGAGGAGGAAAGCAAGAGAAGAGACAAAAGGGAAGGGAGAGAGGACAGATGTTTTAGCCACGCGTTTCCATTTTCCAGCTACTGAGGGAGTGGCAGGTCTGGCCCTTAGCCACCCTCCTGGCTCCAGTTCCCTCCCGAAAAATGGTGTGGCTATTATACCTCTCCCTCCATTCTTAATCAGCTATATCATTTCCAAGTACTTATTAATTCTTTAAAAAGCTTCCTTTCAGCATAGCTCTTCCCACTCCCCAAGCCCCACACCCATCCAATAAATGTGCCACACATACACACACACACACACACACACACACACACACACACACACACAAAATACGCGGAGACCGATTCTCCTAAACACTCCAAAGCCTCTTTGACCCATGCCAGTTCAATTTTAGGAAATTTCAAGTGCACCTTAAAAATGAAAACTGCTAGGGATTCCCAGTGGAATCTGTGCTGACTCCAAAGGAACTCTCCAAGGGTGGCTTCAGACATTTGATTTCATGCTATTGCTGAGATCTAGTTGTTTGTTTTGAGTTTTACTCTATGTCCACATTGGAAACACACAAACTGATGACTTCTTTGAGACGGCTCCCACATCTCCTAACTTCTCCTGACTAGAGTCCTGGCACTTCCAGCTCTTCTCAAGGGTTGGTTTTCGATCTGCCCAGTTACATCTCCACATTGTCTTTTTTTTTTTTTTTTTTTTTTTTTTTGGAGATGGAGTCTCTCCCTCTGTCACCCAGGCTGGAGGGCAGTGGTGGTGCAATCTTGGCTCACTGCAATCTCTGCCTCCCTGGCTCCAGTGAGTCTCCTGCCTCAGCCTCCCAAGTAGCTGGGATTACAGGTATGTACCACCACGCTTGGCTAATTTTTGTATTTTTAATAGAGACGGGGTTTCACCATGTTGGCCAGGCTGATCTTGAACTCCTGGCCCCAAGTCATCTATCTGCCTTAGCCTCCCAAAATGTTGGGATTACAGGCGTGAGCCACCGCACCCAGACCTCATATCCATTTCAATGAGTGAGAAGCCCAGCAGCCCGCCTTTGGTTGCTGGGGCCAAGGAGTAGAGGCAAGTCAGCCAGCCCATGCAGACATCAAACAGGCAGTGCTGGTGTCCAAGAGAGCTAAGCATGTTTCTCCAGAATATGACCTCTGCTTTGCCAGCTTGACTCTTGGAGGCTTCTTTTTTAAAGTTTTATTGTTACTACTATTTTTAGAGATGAAGCTTTGCCGTGCTGCTCAGGCTGGTCTCCAACTCCTGACCTCAAGCAGCCCTCCTGCCTCGACCTCCCAGAGTGTTGGGATTACAGGTGTGAGCCACTGCACCTGGCCAAGGCTTCTAATGGAATGTTGGCAATAGCTACTGCTTGGCATGCTTGGGTACATGAGTGTGTGTGCGTGTGTGTTGGGATTGAAAAGCTGGGCTGGGTAAGAACTAGGAATGTCTTCTTCACTCAATTTATTCTCAGATACAGAGCCCTGGAGGTCTAGTAATGGGTTTGAAATTGTAATATGCATGACATTGAATCCTGGCTTCACCACATAGCCATGTGGCTGTGTAACTCAGGCACTTCTTTTGTTATGAGTCTTGCCTGTGGAAGACACCTAATGAATATTTGTGAATGATCCATGAATATTCTAAGAGGCTACTTTCATATCAGGGTCTCAGTGTAAAACCTAGAAGTCACAGGTATTTTTTCCTTTACCACGTTATTATTAACAAATGTGTATGTTCCTCACTAAATTGTAACCATTACAACTAGGATTTGTAGAATGCATACTGAAGGCTATGCTCAGAGGTTTGTATTCATTAATCAGAGAATTCTTACATTTCTAACAGATATTAGCATCCCCATTTTACAGACTGTGGGAAGTAAAAGTTCCTCTTCGAAGTTTCTTTTCTTGTTAAAGAATAAATCGTAAGTGTGCTAATAACTCTTTGTTAAGCCCTATCCTATGTAGCTGTTAGACATGCTTATAGACACGTAATACATTCTATATCCTTGTACTTTAACCAAGTATCTGTGCTGGACGTGCTCACAGGCAGGTCCCAGATCGCAGCCTATGCCCCTTCCTTATTTGGACTTCTCCATTGCTTTTACCTGTTTAGAAAGTTTTAAGTTATTAGCCAATCGAGTTTTAGTTTAAATTGTGAGATCCAGCTTCAAACCACAGAGGTCAAATACAGCAGTAAGGATGACCCCAAATGTGTAAAGGATAAATATATCTACTTTTCCTTTGTTCGTTGTACTCTCATGGCAAGATGGCTAGCAAGGGTACCCTTCCTACAGGAAGTAAAAATTGCTTTGCTGAGAGATCCTTTGTCTCATTGCTAATTTTTCTTTAGGGCACCAAGCATCTGTTTCCAACATGAATGATGAAACCAAGACTCAGAGGAGTTTAGTAGTCTGTCTCATTCCTACAGTGCCAAGTGGCAGAGTCAGGATTCACACTTTATTCTTCGTTTTGTTTGTTTGTTTGAAACAGAGTCTTGCTCTGTTGCCCAGGCTGGAGTGCAGCGGCATGATCTTGGCTCACTGCATCCTCTGCCTCTCGAAGTTCGAGCAATTCTTGTGCCTCAGCCTCCTGAGTAGCTGGGATCACAGGTGCCTGCCACCACACCCAGGTAATTTTTTTTTTCTTTTTTTGATATTTTTAGTAGAGATAGGGTTTTGCCATGTTGGCCAGACTGGTCTCAAACTTCTGGCTTCAAGTGATCCACCTGCCTCAGCCTTCCAAATGCTGGGATTATGGGTATGAGTCACCACGCCCAGCCTCACACTTAATTCTTAATCAGAGCCTGTGCTGCACCACACTGTACCTATGAGCACAGGGACGATTCCTTATATTTCCTACAGCCTCTGGTACAGTGCTGCACACACAGGAGGTGCTCAGTAACTGTTTAAAAATAGGAAGCACTCAATAGATGCTTGGCTAGGGACTCAGGTGAGTCTATTTTGAAATCCAGCTCTTCTGACTTAAAGGAAGCTTATTACATCCATGTAAAGGTGAGGGTGCCGGGGCCTCAAGCAGAGACCCTGGCCCTCTTGCAGACCTTGATAAGACCAAGAAACAAACTGTGTCTTGAAGTCCCTTCTTGTGAACAGAAAAACAGAAGAAGCTAAGCTTAAAAAAAAAAAAAAAAAAAAAGGGGCATCAACAAATAACGTACCTTGCGCCACTATGAGGACCTGGAAGGCGTGGAGAACAGGGGTCAGCAGTCCTCACAGTTTCTGGCTGGAGCTGCTGGAGAAGAGGCCTCAGATGCCAATTGTCAGAAAGGCTGACCCCAACATGAAAAAATTTATTGTGCTCTGGTGGACGGCTCCCCTCTGACCTAATATCCTTGTGAAAATCCCAAGCAGGAAGAAGGATGAAGCGGGCAGTTCATGATGGAAGGGACTGATAGCTGAGGGGTTCCATTTCAGCAGAAAAAGCCCAGAAACGAATGGGAAAGGAGGTCTCAGACCCTGCATTTGTTAATCCCTTTTTCCCAATGGTCCACATCTTCACACTCTCGGGGCAGGAGAATCAACCCAGAAAAGAAGTTGGGGCAAGTTTCTCACTTTACAACCTTTTTTGTTTTTTTGGTACAGGATCCCCCTCTGTTGTCTAGGCTGGTGCAGTGGCACGACCTTGGCTCACTGCAGCCTCGACCTCCCAGGCTCGAGCCATCCTCCTGCCTCAGCTTCCCAAAGTGCTGGGATTAAAGGCATGAGCCAACGTTCCTTCTTTTTAAGGGAAGCTCTGGTATTCACTCATGGATATATATATATATATATATATATATATATATATATATATATTTGCATGTTTTTTCTTGTTTTTTTCATTCTAATTTTTAAAAAATATTACATTAAAATAGTGACGGCGTCTCACAATATTGCTCAGGCTGGTCTCAAACTGCTGGCCTCAAGTGATCCTTCTGCCTCCGCCTCCCTCAATGTTGGGATTACAGGTGTGAATCACTGCACCCGGTCATATAGCTGACATCTGTGTTAAGTGCCTGAGGGCTCAAGTGGCTCTGAGAAAATGAGTTGCCCTTGGTTTATTTTCCTGGTTAGAGAGAATGCCATGGGGATTTAGCAACTAGAGAATCTAGCTAAGAAAGAAGAGAACTTTCATAATCAGTTCCTACAAATCCAAAATGAAAAAGCCCTCCAGAGTCCACCACAGACAGTTTTGGAGAGGTAGGTTTTGTGAAATTGTTCGCATCTCCGTAATTGTCCTCAGCCCCTCTGCCCCTACCTAACCACAGATGTCACCAGGATACCTGATCCTCCTGTTCTATGCTGGAATGAGCTCATTGAGAAATACTAGGTGGAAATGCACAGCTTTGGTTTCCAGCACTCTGTCCATTAACAGGACCAGTCGAACCAGACTTCCTTGTTATTATTCACAGATTGGCTTCAAAGAATTTAGGATTAAAATGAATGTGCAGAAAAGAACATGCTGCTGTAAGTCGTGAAGACTGTGTGCTGGTCTGGCACTACGTTTTCACGCTCAGTGACTATGGGAATGCGAGGCACCCACTTTGGCCCTTCCATTGCCTTATCTGTAAATTACTTATTTTATTTTATTATTTTTTTTGAGACAGAGCCTCACTGTCACCCAGGCCAGAGTGCAATGGTGCAATCTCAACTCACTGCAACCTCTGCCTGCCAGGTTCAAGGCTTTCTCCTACCTCAGTCTCCTGAGTAGTTGGGATTACAGGCATGCACCACCACACCCAGCTAATTTTGCATTTTTAGTAGAGATGTGGTTTCATCATGTTGGCCAGGCTGGTCTCGAACTCTTAACCTCAAGTGAACTGACCCCTTTGGTCTCCCAAAGTGCTGGGATTACAGGCATGAGCCACTGCTCCTGGCCTGTAAATTGCTGATTAAAAAATAAAACAGGCTGGGCATGATGGCTCATGCCTGTAATCCCAGCACTTTGGGAGGCCAAGGCAGGTGGATTGCCTGAGGTCAGGAGTTCAAGACCAGTCCAGCCAACACGGTGAAACCCCATCTCTACTAAAAATACCAAAAAAATTAGCTGGGTGTGGTGGCATAGTCCTGTAATCCCAGTTGCTTGGGAGGCTGGGGCAGGAGAATTGCTTGAACCAGGGAGGTGGAGGTTGCAGTGAGCCAAGATCACACCACTGCACTCCAGCCTGGGTGACAGAGCGAGACTCCGTCTCAAAAAAACAAAACAAAACAAAACAAAAACCGTGTGCATGACAGCTAACATCTTTCTCTGTAAGAATTAATGTTGCTAATGAATATCAATTCCTTATCCTGGATTTTATCTATCCTTCTGGGCATCTAACTGTCTGTCTAAGCTATTCTGACCTCCCTTGGGGTGTCATGTGCACCAACATACTCAGTGACTTGCCAAATCTAGTTATCCTTGGAAGCTTTACACCTTTTGGATGTGGCAGCATTTCTTTTCCTAAGAGGTATATGGGATTCCAGACAAACTAGGACTTTGGGGCAAAGTAAGGGGGTGGGGGTGGGTGAAAGGTGGCAGGGGGTCGGGGGTGGGGCAGAAGAGCTAATTCCTGACAAAAGGGAAGCAATCTTTCTAATTCTTAATCTAATTGGGAAAACAGGTAAGGAAAAGGAAATGTATGCACATGTCCAAGGCTGTTCCTTGTACAGACTTGCAAATTTGCTTAGGTTGGAAGACTGCAGGTCTCAATCCAGTTATACCACCTGTGTGGGGATCTGTGGCTCTCTAGAGCAAAGGGACCTGCACAAAGGGAAGACCCCAGGAAAAGATAGGCTAGGAGCAGAAACAGGGCGGCTGTCATTTCAGTGAGCCAGTTATCAGCTGGGCCTCCCTTCCCCTTAAGAACTCACTAACACTGGCAGGACCCCCATTCCCTGCTCTAGGGACGGTCTCACATCCTCCCTGAGAATTTTGTGCTGGGTGTGGTGCTCATGCCCATAATCTCAGCACTTTGGGAGACTGAGGTGGGAGGCCTGCTTGAGCCCAAGAGCTCGAGACCAGCCTGGGCAAAATAGTGAGATGCCCATCTCTACAAAAAAATTAAAAAGTTTAGCTGGGCACGGTGGTGCATACCTATTTATTAGCTACAAATAAAAATAAAAGCATCTGTAGAAGATATTTACATCCATTGATTCAAGAAAGCAGTAGCTACTCAGGAGACTAAGGTGGGAGGGTTGCTTGAGCCCAGGAATCAGGGGTTGCAGTGAGCTGTGAACTGCACCATTGTACTCCACTCTAGGTGACAGAGAAAGACCCTGTCTCAAGTAAAAATGATAGATAGATAGATAGATAGATAGATAGATAGATAGATAGATAGATAGATAAACAGATTTCTGCAAAGTTCTTAGGGATTGTGGTCTCACAGTCTCCTCTGGCTTTGACATCCCGCCTCCTTGGATTCTGTTTCTCTCCTCTGTGCCTTGTATCTATAGGTTTATTTTGGCTCCCCTTTGATTTGAACCAATTGGGGGAATTTGCTCCTTCTCTTAATTTCATACATAAAAATCATTCACTCAAGGCCCGTGAGGGTAACCGAATATCTTGATACTTTGGGTCACAGGGCCTTTACAGTACAATAATACAAGTCACTTCCTTGGAGTGTAAAATGTACTGAAGTGTTCATTTTGTCTTACAATGTTGCCCAATATTTCATGTTTTCCTCTCCTGGGTCCTCTTTTTTCCTCCTCTTTTCTGTTTTTTTCCCCTCTCATGCCAACCCTCCTCTCCAAACTTTTCCATTTTCTTATGGAAGATATATTCAACTCATTTTAGCTGTGCACCCAAATCAGCTAACTTTTACTTGGTGAACAATTTGGAACAGCCATCCTGGGGTGGGGGCAGCAGTGAGAAATGAAGGAAGAGGGAGGGATGAGTTACCTTCCCATCTCACCCTGCCCTCAGCCATAGCATTCCTATATGCTTTATTCATGTGCTTACATATTTCTTCTTTCTTTCCTTCCTGGAGCAAATATTTACTGAGCATCTATTAAATTCCAGACACTTAGAGAGTAGTATAAGATGCAGTTCCTGTTTGTCAAGAGCTGTCTTATCAGGAACCTAAAGGCAATATTTAAAAAAAAAAAAAAAAGGCCAGGCATGGTGGCTCACACCTATAATCCCAGCACTTCTGGAGGCCAAGACAGGTGGGTCACTTGAGGTCAGGAGTTCAAGAGCAGCCTGGCCAACATGGAGAATCCCTGTCTCTACTAAAAATACAAAAATTAGCTGGGTATAGTGGCACACACCTGTAGTCCCAGCTACTCGGGAGGCTGAGGCAGGAGAATCGCTTGAACCCCAGAGGCAGAGGTTGCAGTGAGGCGAGATGGTGCCATTGTACTCCAGCCTGGGTGACAGGGCAAGACTCTGTCTCCAAAAATAAATAAATAAATAAATAAATAAAAAGAAAAAAATACAGAAAATTGAAACAAAAAGCTAACTGTAGAAGTTATTTATATCTATTGATTCAACAAATATTTGCAAAGTACCTAATAGTGTGGGTACTGTTTAAGCTCCAGGGAGTTAGCAGGGAATGAGATCAAGTCTCTGTCCTTACAGAGCTTACATTTTAGTAAAGGGGGGCTGAGTAAATAAACCATGTCCCATATCAGGTGGAGAAAAGTGCTGTAAAGAAAAATAAAGCTGGTAAGAGTTGACTAGAGGATCATGGGAATGGGGAGATGCTATTTTGGGAGGGATGTTCAAGGAAAGTCTATTTGATATGGGGACATTTGAGCAGAACCTGTGGAGGTGACAGTCAGGCATGCTGTTATAGGCAAAGTGTTCCAGGCAGAAGGAAATGTCAGAGCAAAGCCTTCAGGTAAGAGCACGCTTGACACAGCCAAACAAAACCATGACCTCTAGAATCCTGGCTCCTGGAAAATATCACACAAATATCAACCTGTTGACAATACAAAGGTGAGTTTATTTATACCAAGGGGAGGGAGAGCACTACCTTGCTGCAGTCTTAGTATTGGTAGCTTCCGGTGAGGGGGGAGGACAACCTAAGTATCTACCAGCTAAGAAATGGTTAGGTAAGCTACAAGGTACTGTCATGGATACCAATCAATCTCTGTCCACACATCCAGAGGAACAGGAAAAACAACTTTTTTTTTTTTTTTCAATTGAGACAGGGTCTCACTCTGTTGCCTAGGCTGGAGTGCAGGCCACACTACACATGGCTAAATTTTGTATATTTTGTAGAGATGGGGTTTCAGGGTTTCCACTATGTTACCCAGGCTGGTTGCAAACTCCTGAGCTCAAATGATCTTCCTGCCTCCCAAAGTGGTGGTATTACAGGTGTGAGCCACTATGCCTGGCCAAAAGCAACTTAAAAAAAAAAAAAAAAAGGCCAGGCGAAGTGGCTCAAACCTGGAATCCCAGCACTTTGGGAGGCAAAGGCGGCGGAGCATCTGAGGTCAGGAGTTCGAGACCAGCCTGACCAACATGGAGAAACCCCGTCTCTACTAAAAACACAAAATTGGTCAGCGTGGTGGCACATGCCTGTAATCCCAGCTACTCAGGAGGCTGAGGTAGAAGAATCACTGGAACCTGGGAGGCAGAGGTTACAGTGAGCCAAGATCGCGCCATTGCACTCCAGACTGGGCAACAAAAGCAAAACTCTGTCTCAAAAAAAAAAAAAAAAATTCTGTAACTCAATTTAATTTCTAGATAAAGCCATACCATTGGGTAGCAGAAACTAGCAGCCCTGGAATCCTTTTTCTACGAGCTCATCTCAGCCCCAGGGGGCTGATGAAATGACAAGGCATTGGTGGTTGGGGGATTGACATCTGATACTCAGGCACCTTCACTCCAAATGGTCTGCAGTGATTGGTCCCTGAAGCTCAGGACTGTGACCCCTGGACCCCAGCGGCCTGGGGCAAGCTCTGTCTCAGCTGCTTCCACGTCCTTCTTGGCACAGAGAAACACTTGTTTGCTCCTGTCCTGAGCAGAACATGGGGAAACGGAGACTGTCTCAGGCACAACCATCTGCTCTCCTTGAGTTATGTTGGGCCCGAGGTCACTTCCAGGCTTTCCAATCTAGGGCCTCTATTGAGTTCCTCCCGTTCTGCAACCTGGCCTCAGGAGGACAGCACAGGGCTGTTTCTCAGGAGCCCCTCACACCTGGATCTCATCCTCCCACGCTGCTTCTCATCCCCTCTTCCTGTGGGGTGGAAAAACCTGCTCCTGACATTACATATTCTTCCATATCCCCTTTGCTATGTGTCTAGAGCTCAACTGCTCAAACTCAAAATCCAGGAATTTGACACTTCTGTTCTCATAACACTTTCCGGAAGCCTTAGGTGATGTCCAAGATCTTAGCTGAGGAGGAGAAGGTCATGGGTAAAAGGGAAAGACTGGGAAGCAGAGAACATTGCAAATTTCTCCCACTACATTACACAGCATGCCCACAAATTCCAAGTATTAATACTTGGAATATACACATATATGTATATAAACATACATATATATCTCCAAAATGAATTTATCATTTTGTGAATATGTTACAATAAAGAACATGTAACAGACTATACATGGTGTTTACAGTCAGTTAACAAGGAGTATATAGGTTTCATTGCATTTACAATCAGAAAAACCTAAATATTATTTTAAAAATTCATATTATACATTGTACCTACTGCATAGTATGATTGTGAGCTCTAAACAAGACAAATTACCATGGAAGTTTTAGTGTGTTCTAAGATAGGTAGGTAGGTAGACAGGATAAAACAGATAACTTTTGGAGATGATAGATATGTTTATAACATAGATTGTGGTGATGGTTTTATGGGTATATACTTATCTCTAAATTCATCAAGTTGTAGACATTATATAACTACAGCTTTTTGTATGTTGCTTACACCTCAATAAAGTAGTTTTTTAAAAAAATACATAATAGGTAGATGATAGATAATAGATGATAGGGAGATAGGGAGATAGATGATGGATAGATAGATACATACATACATACATGCATACCTACATAAGCAGACAGATAGATATGGAAATAGATAGGTAGGTAAAGACCTGAAAGGTCAATGAAGCAATGATTCTGAATGGCAGAAAGAGAAGGCAGAGGGCGGCTGGGTGCAGTAGCTCACACCTGTAATCCCAACACTTTGGAAGACCAAGGCAGGAGGATTGCTTGAGGCCAGGAATTTAAACCAGCCTGGTCAATATAGTGAGACCCTCATTTCAAAACAGAGAGAGAGAGAGGGAGACGGCAGAGGGTGTGTGGAATGGGAGGTTTGAGAATCCCCGAGTGTAAGGCTGAGAATGTGCGTGTGACAGTGCACAGACAGGAACAATATTAAGGGAGACTGTCATAGAAGCATGAAAGTTGGTGTTTCAACCAACATGGAGAAACCCCGTCTCTACTAAAAACACAAAAATTAGCTGGATGTGGTGATATGTGCCTGTCATCCCAGCTACTCAGGAGGCTGAGGCTGGAGAATCGCTTGAACCTGGGAGGCGAAGGTTGTAGAGAGCTGGGATCGCACTCCACCGTGGGCAACAAGAGGAAAACGCCATCTCAAAAAAAAAACAAGTTGGTTTTTCAAGGTACTACAGCTTTATAATGCTTTAGGAAATGTGCCACAGCATGTGTTTCTTTGTGAAACCAGAGATGGCTGGGTGTAAAGACACACACTGCCCAAGAGCGGGGACCGACCAGGGAGATCTCCCCTGTTCTCTATCATACCAGGGCGTTTTCTGCCTCCTTGGGGATTGCTCATGAGGCCGTTTCTGGAGGCAGAGGCTGGGAAGCAGTGGGCGGCTCCCTCACAGCAGGAGCATGTCAGTGGCCCAGAAGGAGAGGACAGTATGTTTGTTTTCTATGATTGCTGTAACAGATTACCACAAACTTAGTGACTTAACACAGATTTATTCTTGTATGGTTCTGGATGTTAGAGGCTGAAACTGAGCCTCACTGGGCAAAGTCAAGGCATCAGCCAGGCAGATTCCCTGGGAGGCACTAAGAGGACTCACTCCCTTGCCTTTTTAGAGGGAGAAAGTCTAGAGATTGCCTATATTGCTGGGCTCCTGGCCCCTTCCTCTGCCTTCAAAACAGCAGCACAGAATCTTCAAATTCTTCTCTCGCTTCTGTTACCACATTTCCTTTCTTTTCTTTTCTTTTTCATTTTTAGATAAGGTCTTGTTCTGTTGCTCAGGCTGGAGTGCAGTATCGTGATCACAGCTCACCTACAGACTTGACCTCCTGGGTTCAAGGGATCCTCCTGCCTCAGCCTCCTGAGTAGCTGGGGCTACAGGTGTGCACCACCACACCTGGTAATTTATAAATTTTTTGTAGAGATGAGGTCTCCCTATGTCAACCAGGCTTGTCTTGAACTCCTGAGCTCAAGCAATCCTCTCGCCTCAACCTCCCAAAGTGTTGGGATTATAGGTGTGAGCCACCACAGCCAGCCAATAATACTTTATAGTGTTGTAGTTAGTTAGTTTGTTTGTTTGTTTTTGACAGGGTCTCATTCTGTACCCAGGCTGGAGTCCAGTGGCCTGATCATAGCTCATTCCAGCCTCAGACTCCTGGGCTCAAGTGATTCTCCTGCCTCAGCCTTCCAAGTAGCTGGGATGACAGGCATGTGCCACCACACCCAGCTAATTTTTCTTTTTTTTTTTTTCTGAGTGAAAGGGTATCACTATTTTGCCAGGCCGGTCTCCAACTCCTGGGCTCAAGCAATCCTCCCACCTCAGCCTCCCAAAGCCCTGGGATTATAGGCATGAGCCATCACACCCGACCACATTACCTTTTCTGGCTGACTCTCCCATCTCCTTTTCAGAAGCACCCTTGTGATTACATTGGGCCCATTCATGTAGTCCAGGATAATTTCCCCATCTCAAAATCTTTAGCCTGAGAGGCATTTGCAAAGTCCCTTTTGCCATGTAAAGACATATTCACAGGTTCTGGGGATTCGTGGACATATTTGAGGGGACATTATTCTACCTACCACATCAAGTGAGGGCTATTAGATGTTTGTGTTGCAAAGCCTGCCCTTTTGACCATTAGACTTTCGACTTTTAAAAATACTACCAGTCTGTCTGCACCACAGTAGCTCACACCTATAATCCCAGCCCTTTGGGAGGCCAAGGTGGGAGGATCACTTGAGTTCAGGAGTTCAAGACCAGCCTAGGCAACATAAAAACAAAGCATTTTTTAAAAATAGCCCAACATTTCGGCACACACTTGTGGTCCCAGCTACTTGGGGGAGAGGGAGGGAGGCGGGAGAGTTGGCTGAGCCTGGGACATTGAGGCTGCAGTGAGCCATGATTGCACCACTACACTCCAGGCTGGGCGACAGAGCAAGACCCTGTCTCAAATAAAAGAAAAAAAATTATCAATCAATGTGTGCTCAGATAGGCTCACTGACGCTTGACCTTGATCCTTTAACCAGTGCCAGCCTTGACTCTAACCCATGTCTAATCCAAAGTTCCTCCTGACACACACAATATCCCACAGCCTCCCCGACTCCAATCCCTCCACATGTCTTACTACAGAGGCTCAGGAAGAGGAGGATAAGAGATGGCATCTCATGTTAGTGAGGGTCACAGGTGGGCTGAAGGAGTCAGGTCAGACTGTCAAAGTGTCCATAGACAACCAAGTGCAGGTGGCAGAGGCCGCAGGGATCTTCAAGACTACCTGCACCAGGTGTTAATTTGCTGTATTTGTTTTGCAGGGTTGACAGGACGAATTATCATAAACTGGGTGGCTTAAAACAACTGAGTGGGTGCGGTGGCTCACACCTGTAATCCCAACACTTTGGGAGGCTGAGGTGGGCGGATCACCTGAGGTTGGGAGTTTGAGACCAGCCTGACCAACATAGAGAAACTCCAGCTCCACTAAAAATATAAAATTAGCAGGGCACATGCCTGTAATCCCAGCTACTAAGGAGGCTGAGGCAGTAGAATTGCTTGAACCCAGGAGACGAAGGTCGCAGGGAGCTGAGATGGCGCCACTGTACTCCAGCCTGGGCAATAAGAGCAAAACTCCATCTCAAAAAAAACAAAAAAAAAAAACCCAGAAATAAATTCTCTTACAATTCAGGAGGCTAGAAGTGAGAAATCAAGGTGTTAACAGGGTTGGTTTCTTCTGGAAGCTTTTAGAGAGAGACTCTCCCATGCCTCTCTCCTAGCTTCTGCTGGTCGCCAGCAGTCCTTGACATTCCTTCATTTGTAGAGGCCTCGCTCCCATCTTGCTTCTCTCTGCATTCACATTGCCACTTCTTCTGTGTGATCTCTGCTCCTGTCATATCTTAAGCATTCCAGTCATTGGATTTAGGACTCACCCTAAATCCAGGATGATTTCGTCTCAAGATCCTGAACTAACTACATCTGCAAGGGCCCTATTTTCTTTTCTTTTCTTTTTTATTTTTAGAGATGGGGTCTCACCATGTTGTCCAGGCTGGTCTCAAACTCCTGGGCTCAGGCAATCCTCTGACCTCAGTCTCCCAAAGTGCTAGGACTACAGGCATGAGCCACCGCACCTGGCCCCTATTTTCAAATACGATCATGTTCTGAGGTTTAGGATGGATATGCATGGGGGAACCAGTATTCAACTCACTGTAATTACTATTTCTCTGTATTTACATTTCCTTAGGATATTACTTATCCCAATACCTCTGCCTAATCCTCCTCCATGTGCTTACTTTTTATTTTATTTTTATTTTTGGATAGGTCACAAAGGATAGGGACACCAAAGAACATGGGCTCACTTCAATTTAGTTGATGATTCATATTTAAAGCTTCTTAGATGAAAAATGTAAAACAGAGACACCTCAAGCATATAAATGTAGCAAATGAAAAAAAGCATAAAATGTGGGTTTAGAAAAACATGGTCTGGCCCTTGGAGCTTTAGGAAGAGATTGACATTATAATTTATTCACATGGCAGCCTCTCAGTGAACTAAGCACCATGAGGATAAATTCATCCAGATTTGCTGAATTTGAATTTTTTTTTATTTTTAGATGGATTTTTGTTCTTGTTGCCCAGGCTGGAGTGCAATGGTGTGATCTTGACTCACCGCAACCTACACCTCACAGGTACAAGCGATTCTTCTGCCTCAGCCTCCCAAGTAGCTGGAACTACAGGTATTCGCCACCACACCCGGCTAATTTTGTATTTTTAGTAGAGAAAGGGTTTCTCCATGTTGGTCAAGCTGGTTTTGAACTCCTGACCTCAGGGATCCACTTGCCTCAGTCTCTCAAAGTGCTGGGATTACAGGCATAAGCCACTGCACCTGGCCAGGAATTTGAATTTTTGGAATGAGTCCCAGTCACATATTTTTCCCAATCCCTATATTTTGACTTAAGTCTTTAAGATGAAGAAAGTTGAGAATCAGGTCATCCAGAGAGCAAGAACTTTTTTTTTTTTTTAAACCAGTTCATAAATATGCTTTTGTGTGCTTTTACCACGTTCAGCATTTCACATGTGCTGACCATGTTCCTGGTGAAGCCCCTTCTCACTGCTTCCCTTCCCTGATGGTTTTTACGAGCCAGGTCACCTGTCAAAATGCGTCAGCAGCCTGCCAGCAAAGAGTACAGGTCAGCAAAAAGCTAAAAGAAATAAAAGACTAACGCCTGATTCTGAAGATGCAAATATATAGAGAGAGACAGATTAATAGGGTCCCAAAGTACCTGGGTGAGGTGAGCTACATGTCAACACCTGTCCTTGGTGTGGAAGAGCCTTTCCCAGCTTTGATGTTGAGATGAAAAGAAGGTGACAGAATCTGGAAGCATTTCAAAAGTTGAGAAAGCATTGACTTTCAAAAAGTCTTTTCATCTCCCAGCCCTAGTCGTTCAACAGTTTTGAAAGACAGATTCGCAAACATGATGTAATTTTATGGCATTTTAATTGAACTTATTCTGTGACACTATAGACAAGATGGAAAAGTAATCACTGCTTTCATGAAGAAGAAATGGATTTCACTTGGTATTCCAGGGGTTGTTAAAGTTGGGTTCTTTTGACACTGTTTCTGGTGTGCTTGATTCATATTTCCCCCTTGTTAATTGCTAATATATATCACTTTAAGTTAGAGAGCACTTTCACAGGTTATCTAACTTTCCCGAGGATGCTGTAATTAGGTATAAGACCCAGAGGAGGACGCTGAGGCTCAGAGAAGATGGATAGCTTTTCCAAAGCTCAGAGATGAGCACTGAAGTCAGTTTTCAGACTTTAATTCCAACACTCTTTTACCTTTCCAACACTAAACATGTTGAGAGAAAGAGAGGCCTGGAGCTGAGTACATACCACATGAGCAATAATAAGAGATTCCTTGATCAGGCGTAGTGGCTCACACCTGTAATCCTAGCACTTTGGGAGGCTGAGGCAGCAGGATCACTTAAGGATGGGTATTTGAGACCAGCCTGGGCAACATAGTGAGTTTTTTTTTT
>NW_016107333.1:13098563-13106649 GCF_001604975.1 Cebus imitator | reverse complement strand
CTCCTGCCTCAGCCTCCTGAGTAGCTGGGATTACAGGCACGCACCACAATGCCCAGCTAATTTTTTGTATTTTTAGTAGAGACGGGGTTTCACCATGTTGACCAGGATGGTCTCGATCTGTTGACCTCGTGATCCACCCGCCTCGGCCTCCCAAAGTGCTGGGATAACAGGCTTGAGCCACCGCGCCCGGCCAACATAGTGAGTTTTTAAAGATAGCTAGGCATGATGGCATTCACCTGTGTTCCCAGCTTCTTGGGAGGCTGTGGTGGGAGGACCACTTGAGCCCAGGAGTTTAAGGATGATGCACTGAGCCATGTTCATGCCACTTTACTTTAGATTGGGCAACAGAGCAAGACTCTGTCTAAAAAAAAAAAAAAAAAAAAAGAGTCCTCTGATAGTAACAATAATGTGATTATGAGCTTGGGCTTTGGGGTTAGACAACTTGCTCATGTATCTGGCTTTTGGCTAGAGCAACAGGATAGCTGGGCCATGTGTCTCCAGAGTCTAGCGGGCCAGCTCAGGCTTTCTCACATGGTGGCTGGGTTCCAAAAGCAGCAAGAGAGAAGATGAACTCCAGTGCATGAGCATTTTTCAAACCTTCTCTAGCATCATGTCTGGTAATGCCCCACCAGTTAAAACAAGTCACATGGCCATACCTAGATCGGGAAGTGGAGAAATAGACTCCTGCTTTTCTTGGGAAAGCAGTAAAATATTGCAGTCATTTCTGGCAATCAACCATCAGGCAAACACTTGAATCTAAATTATTCTCTGTCTACCTCACTGCCTTTTCCCACCTCTAATACTATTAGAGGGATGGATGAATCACGCACAGGGGAATTTGATTGATAAGTGTAAATACATATAAGATAGATGAATATTAGTGGGTTTACCAAGGATGTTGATGAAAACTTGTAAGGATTGGTTATTTTCTCTTTCCTGGATATTCCAAGTCTCACTTGGAATTCTGCAACATCGTCTGATCCTTTCGACATCCCATACTGGAGCAATCTGGATTGATCTCCTCCTTTCATTTCATGTCTCAGATCTATTACCTACAGCTACTCACAAAGTTCAGACACTATGAAGTCTGTATTTATATTGCTTTTGCGATTTTCATTCCTGTTTGGTGTTTATAGGACCCCACACATTGACAACCTTCTACAGGTGTGACTTCTTCATGAGCTGGCTACAGAAACTGATGTTTATGACAACGGTGGAAGTAATTTAATGAACTTCCCTGGTTATAGGCTAAGTGTTGTGTTAAATACTTTTCCCTTTTAAAACTTGATGATACCTCTTTTCTCCACAGTCTGGTGTTTTGCAGCTGTCAAATTTAGGGTTAACAGCTCTTCACTTCTGTCTCACCCATGGGTTTTTTGTTACGTATTTCATGTTGATTTCCATATGAATGATACTACTGCCTGATCATAGTTTGTGTCTAAATGGCACATGGTGACCTGTAAAGTTTCAGGAGACACTGCCTGCTCTGGCCCCTTTTCAACCTCGTCTATGATCTTCTTGTTTATGAGCCTTCTTTCTCTCACTCTCTCTTTTTTTTTTTTTTTTTTTTGACACAGAGTCTCACTACTCTGTTACCCAGGCTGGAGCGCAGTAGCACAATCTCGGCTCACTGCAAACTCCGCTACCTGGGTTCAAGTGATTCTCCTGTTTCAGTCTCCCAAGTAGCTGGGATTACAGGTGTGTGCTACCACACCTGGCTAATTTTTGTATTTTTAGTAGAGACGGGTTTCGCCATGTTGGCCAGGCTGATCTGGAACTCCTGACAAGTGATCCTTCCACCTCGGTCTCCCAAAGTGCTGGGATTACAGGTGTGAGCCACCGTGCCCAGCCCTTCTGTCTCTTTTTATGACAATTGCACACATTGTACCCTGTGCCTGAAAGCACTTGTCCCCTACTCTTTGCATGACTGGTTTCTTCTTATCTTTCAGGTCCCAGTTTAAATATCACCTTCTTGGAGAAACCTTTTCTTCTTTGTGTTTTAAACAGCTTATTGAGACATAATTTACATTCCATTAAATTCACTCATTTAAAGCATCCAACTCGATGGCTTTTAGTATGTTTAGAGTTTTGCAGCCATCATTGTCATCTAATTTTAGAACATTTTCATTATCCTAAAAAGAAAATTTGTACCAATTAGCAGTGACTCATCATTCCCTATCCCATCTCCAACCTTAAGACAGCCACTAACCCACCTTCTGCCTCTAGAAATTTGCTTCTTCTGAACATTTCATACAAATAGAATCATATACAACAAAGGGTCTTTTGTGACTGGCTTCTTTCACTTAGCAAAACACTTTCAAGGTGCATCCAGGCCGGGTGCAGTGGCTCAGGCCTATAATCCCAGCACTTTGGGAGGCCAAGTCGGGAGGATCACTTGACCCCAGAAGGTCAAGACCAGCCTGGGCAACATAGAAGACCCTGTCTCTACCAAAAAAAAAAATGGCCAGGCACGGTGGTATGTGCCTGTAGTCCCAGCTACTTGGGAGGTTGAGGTGGAAGGACAGCTTGAGTCCAGGAGTTCAAGGCTAGGGTGAGCCATGATTGTACCACTGTACTCCAGCCAGAGTGATACAGCAAAACCATGTCTCAGAAAAAAAAAAAAAAAAAAAGGTATAGCCCTGTTGCAGCATGTGTCAGTATTTCATTTCTTCTTATGGCTGAATAATATTCCATTGTATGGATATATCACACTTTGTTTTTCTATTCATCAGCTGATGAACATTTGTGTTTCTACTTTTTGGTAACTGTGAATAGTGCTACTACGAACATTCTTGTATACGTTTTGTGTTGATTTATGTTCCCATTTCCATTTCTAAGACTGGAATTGCTGGGTCACATGATAACTCTATTTTTAACCTTTTGAGCAACTTTCCAACGTTTCTCAGAAGAGATTTTCTGATCATCTTCACAAGCCCTGTGCTTCCCTTTCCTTTACCCTTGCTTATCACTTTATTTATCTCCTCAGCACTATTCACAATCTGAAATTAAATTTTCATTTATTGAGTTTAGTTTGTGCAACTAGAACGTGAGCTGTGTGGTGGGAGGGACCATGTGTTTGTCTTGCTCACTGCTGTATCCTGGCACTTAGTACATGCCTCGTACATAGTGAGTGCTCCATAAATATTTGTTCAATGATTGGATAGTGGGTGAACAAAACTTTGGGAATATTTGTGTCCCGCTATTGGGAATGGGTGGTGGTAAGGATTGAAAGGCTGGGACAGACAGGATTCTAAGAAAGTCAGTCATAAAAAATTGTAATCAAAGAGGCTGTAGCAGTTAGAATACTTTTTTGTTGTTGCTGTTAAAAGCAGAGTTACGATGCTTTGCTCTAGCAAGTAACAGAAAAATCTCATTTCAAACTAGATATAGGATGGGTTCTAGGAACAGTAACTTATGGCTCAGTGATGCCACCAAGGACCCAGAGTCTTTTCCTCTCTCTAACTGGTTATTCTTGGCATCCTTCCTGCCAAAGTGGTTCCCCTGGTGGTTACAATATGACTACTAATCATATTTACTATCTACATGCTCCCTTTAATGTCTAGCAGAAAAAAATAAAACAAAACAAACTTTTTTTTAGACAAGGTCTCCCTCTGGTGCCCAGGCTGGAGTGCAGTGACATGATCATAGCTCACTGCAGCCTCTGCCTCTTGAGTTCAAGCAGTCCTTCTACATTAGCATTCCAAGTAGCTGCGATTACAGGCACAAGCCACCATGCCAACACTTTTTTTTTTTTTTTTTTTTTTTGAGACAGAGTTTCGCTCTTGTTACCCAGGCTGGAGTGCAATGGCACGATCTCGGCTCACCACAACCTCCGCCTCCTGGGTTCAGGCAATTCTCCTGCCTCAGCCTCCTGAGTAGCTGGGATTACAGGCACACGCCACCATGCCCAGCTAATTTTTTGTATTTTTAGTAGAGACGGGGTTTCACCATGTTGACCAGGATGGTCTCGATCTCTTGACCTCGTGATCCACCCGCCTCGGCCTCCCAAAGTGCTGGGATTACAGGCTTGAGCCACCGCGCCCGGCCACCAACACTTTTTTAAAAAATTGTGATGGGCTCTCTGTGTTGCCTAGGCTGGTCTCAAATTCCTGGGATCAAGCAATCTTCCTGCCTTGGCCTCCCAAAGCACTAGGATTACAGCATAAGCTGCCATGCCCAGCCACAAAACTTTTTCAAGAATAAATTACATGTCCTTCCCCTCAGTCTTTTTAGGCCACTGATATGGTTTGGCTGTGACCCCACCCAAATCTCATCTTGAATTGTAGTTCCCACAATTCCCAGACGTGGCAGGAGGGACCCAGTGGGAGGTAATTGAATCGTAGGGGTGGGGTTCCCCATGCTATTCTCCTGATAGTAAGTTCTCCTGAGATCTGATGGTTTTATAAGGGGCATCCCCTTCACTGGGCTCTCATTCTCTCTCCTGCCACCTTGTAAAGAAGGTGCCTTGCTACCCCCTCACCTTCCACCATGACTGTAAGTTTCCTGAGGCCTTCCCAGCCATGCAGAGCTATGAATCCATTAAACCTCTTTCCTTTATAAATTACCCAGTCTTGGGTATTTCCTTATAGCAATGTGAGAATAGACTAATACAGGCACCTTAGTCACAGGACCATTCCTGATGTACTTATGGGCTTAGACTACTCAGAACCTTCTGTTATAAATGGGGAGGGGCCCAGTGAGGGGTGAAGAACTGAATGAACAGGAATTTGTTAGAAAGGAAGGTCTAGGGAATGTATGCTGGGCAGGCAACCAATTGTGGAGCAGCTGGAAGTTGATTCAGGTCAGCAGCAACCTCTAAGGGTCTGACCTGGTGGGAGGGGCCCGGCAGCAGGATTTCGACAGCCACAGGGATATTCCATGGAGGAAGTGAGGGAGAAGCACCTAGACCAGGAACTGGCAGCCTTTTTCTGTTAAAGGCCAGATAGTAAATATTTCAGACAATCTCTGTTGCAGCTACTCAACTCTGCCATTATAGCTTGAAAGCAGCCACAACCAACACAAATGGGCATAAATGTAAAACTTTATTTACAAAAACAAGCAATGAGCCAAACTGGCAAGTTGTAGTTTGCCTATTCCTGGCCTAGACCATAAAATAACATCACACAGTTATCCTCTTGGAAAAGCAGCTCCCAACCCATGTTCTCATGCAGTTGGATTGGCATTTTCATTCTTGTGTCTATCCTTACACAAGGATACTGGTTGATTCTCCTCCAAGCTTAAAGAATCAGTTCATAGATAACATTTATTGAGTACCTGCTCTTTTTTTTTTATTTGCATCTACATTCTTTATCTAATTGTTCTCTTGCTTTCAACGATTTGACTGTAATGTGTATACATGTAGATTTTTTTGTGTTTATCCTACTTGGAGTTTATTGAGCCCTTGGATGTATAGATTAATATTTTGGTTTTTTTTTAGTCAAATCAGGGATGTTTTAGGCAATTATCTTAAATATTCTTTCTGTCCATTTCTCTTCTCTCCTTCTGGTACTCCTGTTACATGTATGTTGAACAAAGGTGTGAGGCCAGTTTCCCAAGGGACTTTTATTGGCTCCATAAGTCAAGTTTGATTCCTTAAAGGAAAGGACACCATTCCAGTTGAAGCCTTGGTGAAATAACCAGTTTCTCCAATCATGTCCTGTTACAAATGAAAACAGATTCTTATTGTACTTATGCAAATAATATGTTACCATAAGTTAACAATACTCACAAATAATTTCCAAATTCTGGAGAAATCAGGTAGAGAGAAACAAATATGCTCCATATTTTGTTCATAGAAGTATACTAAATTGTTAAAAGCTGTCAATAGCTCAAAAGAAAAGTTTCAAGGCTCTGAAAAACAAAACAAAGGATCAGCAATGTTTAAAGCAAAACATTAGTCTTCTATCAGTTTAGTGTATGCAGTTAACTCCTGTTCTGCTTCATATTAATGAGCATTTCAGCTCTCCATGAGACTCCTGAAAGTGTTTTTCCCCTCTATTGTAATGTCACAATCTCCAAAGTTATCAGAAACCTACATTTAGGAACACCTGTTAGAGTTCTATAGCTGATTAAAGAATCACCTTCTAAAGAAAGCCAAAACAAGACAACAGTTGTCCATGGATAAAAGTTTTAGGGTAGCCAGAGTCAAAGACACAATTGATAAGGAAATTTGTTACCTCTGTGACACACAATAATTTAATATAACAATTATAATTATTACTGATAATGTACACTAAGTTATATCAGAATTATAGGAGTTTCTCATAACTTTGGAATACATACTAATAACATATTTATACAAATACAGCCCAAAGAAAACAATCAAACACCATTTCACATTTCAATGCTTCCTGTATAATTTTTGTACCAAATAAGCCAAATTATATCATTTTTGAACTTTAGGGAATCTAATATCTAAAAGATTAATTAAGTCAGAAAAAGACATAATTTAAATTTGATTTTGGAAAGTTCATCAAATATAAAAGGTTTAAAACACTTGATGTCATAAAATAGGATCACAGGTCACTGTAAAATAAGTAATTCAGTTAACCAAAGTGATAACCCAAGCTTTTTTCTAAAAAGGTGAAAACCTTCATTCTTTGAGAGAGGAGACTTAATTTTCCAAACAATAAGCCCTAACAAAAATAGCATGAAGTCAATTAAATTTGTTTTCTAAAATTTTATAAACAATTTATAAAATTTTAATCTTGACCATAAGATATAGCTTCCATAAGATATAGTATTTGGCAGGGAAAAGAATGAAATTGCTTGAATAATAAATGCAAATAAATATGTATACTGGTAATTCTTAAAATATTTCTAATATTACTTTACCAATAATTTTAAAGCTAGCTTATTTATTATTTTACTTAAGTTACATAGACTTGAAAAGGCATTTGACTAGTCTTTTCTTTTTTAGTATCTGACTTAAGTGTTTTCATTTTGTTTTTTAAGCTGATTAATTAGAGCTCTTTTATGCATTTTTAGGAGTGAAACATTGTGTATACAACACATAAATATATAGACATATTAGGCATGCCCATATGATTCATAAAAACATTTTATTTTCCTATGTTGGACTTTTAGATTCTTGATAACTTGTTTCATAACCCTGGGTAGTTGTCAGCTAAATAGCCTTAAATCTGTATATTAAAGGAAGCAACTCAGGTGAAGGTCAAATAGCAAATTTTACATTTTAAGATGCAGAGACAAAAAGTTTGGTGTGCTAGAGGGAAATTAAAATGTATTTAATTGCCAATTAAACAAATTATAGAAAATATAACAAATTATAGAAAATATAAAGGCCTTTTAAAATTATACACACACACACACACACACACACACACACACATTCACACACACACAAATATCCTAAAGCTTTTACTTCAGAACTTTTAGCCATGAGATAAATACAAATTCACCAACATAGAAAAAGAACTTGTTGGATCTAAACAGTGGCATTTATCTTAACACAAAAATAATAGCAGATTTAGAGAAGGCAAAAAAGAAAAAATAGAGAAAAAGAGGACTTAGGAGCACCATAGTTTGCAGGTCAACCTTAGGGCTCTTTTTCCTTAATGTAAATGTGTACAAAGATGATATTTTTCTGTTTTATATAACCTTTTGCAAGTAGATATGCCAGAAAATCTACAGAGTGCTCGAAAGGGGGTCATTCTCCTTGTTTTCTCCTCATTCTTAGATTATTTGTTTCCCTTTCTTTTTTTTCTTAAAAGGAGGAACTGAGTTGTGGCCTAGGGTTTTGTGTGGTCGATCAATACGTGCCACCTGTGAACAGGATTCCACAGTGTGTTACCACTGAGCTGTTTCCACCCTCTTATGTGTCTCAGTTTCTCTCTCTAGAGGTCTATGAACACTGAGAGGGCTCAAACACTGGATGATCAGCCCTTACATGCATTTCGTGGATAAGCCATTTTTAAAATTAATTTTTGTTGGGGATTTCCCTGCAGGGTCACTGCACATTGAGGGGTCAACCTCCCTGACACTCCCACGAGGCCCCTGGTCACCCAGGGGCACCTTTCAACTATAAGGAGCAAATGCCTTTTCTCTTTGAAGCTCAGAAAACTCA
>NW_016107333.1:13063099-13098212 GCF_001604975.1 Cebus imitator | reverse complement strand
AAAACAATAGTTCAGTTCCTTATGCAAATGCACACAGACAAACCGAATTAAGATTAAATTTGGGAGAAAATGCAATAGAGAAGACCCTTTAGAAGGCATCTCTGAGCTAGAATTAGGAAATTTAATCAACAACTTCCTAGGAGAGAAAAGAAAACTAAACAACCAAGACCACTTACTGTAAACTGGTCAACCACCAGTAATTTTGTAGCTCTTGTCTGCCATTGTACATGCCGAGGTCAAATCCTCTCACAGCGCAAAGTCATCTCTGGTACCCCAAAGCCAAAAAGGTCAGGTCATGCAACCCAAGATAACAGAGTGTTAGACCCAAAAAGCATCTGCCCATGACTCTCAAAACTCCACAAAGAAGACAGAACACCCTAAAAGGGGGTTAGTAGCACCTTTGTTCTGAATTCTTTAAAAGGGGTTCAAGTCATTAGAGGCCTTATCTAGATTTTTTGGTACGTCAGATGGCAAAAGGGGGAAGGAGGTCTAGGGTGGAAGAAAAATAAATGAAAGGACAAGCTGTTGTTGTTGTTTTTTAAGACAGAAAGCAAACACAGAAACCAAACACATGGTTTTTTGTTTTCTCCTTTTTCTGTGCAGCCACAAGAAATTTTAGTCAAATTAAAGAGGCCTTGTTACCCATAATTTGGAATTCTCACTCAGATTTGAACAGAATGCAGTACTGATACATGTTACAACATAGATTAATCTGGAATGCATTATGCTAAGTGAAAGCACAGTCACAGAAGACCACATATTATATGATTCCATTGCTTGAAATATCTAGACTAGGCAAATCTATACAGAAAGGTAGATCCATGGCTGCCAAGAGGCCAAGGAGAGGGAGCGATGTGGAGTCACTGCTACTAAACTCATGGTTTCTTTTTGGGGTGATGAAAAATGTTCTAAAACTGATTATCATGATTATTGCACAACTCTGTAAATATTCTAGAAACCATTGAACTGTATACTTTAAATGGTGACTAGTATGATGTGAGAACTATATTTCGATAAAGCTATTATATAAAAAAGGGAGATTTTCTTTTAATGCGATTGTTCATGCTTGTAATTCCAGCACTTTGGGAGGCCAAGGTGGGCGGATCACCTGAGGTCAGGAGTTCAAGACCAGCCTGGCCAACATCATGAAACCCTGTCTAATGGCCGTGATGGTGCACACCTGTAATCCTAGCTACCTGGGAGACTGAGGCAGGAGAATCACCTGAACTTGGGAAGCGGAGGTTGCAGTGAGCTGAGATCACATCACTGCACTCCAGTCTGGGCAACAAGAGTGAAATTTTGACTCAATACATAAATAAAAAGTATTTCAAAAATAAGAGAGACACAGCTTAATAAATTAATATATTATTTGCCATCCTCGATTGCATAAAGTAGGTGTCATTATGTCCCTTTTACCTAATAAGAAAATTGGATCTGCACTTGGTATTTCTTGTTCACTCCAATTTTATGAAATTTAAAAGAATAAATAAAAGCTATACATAAAAAAACTAATAGGTAGTGGTTGATGCAAGAGTTGAGCAACATGATTCCTGAATCTCCTTTATGACTAATCTACAGACAGAGAATTAGAAATCAACAACATTAAAATGGAAATAAAAATATCACACATCTTCACTTTCAAGGCAGAAGCCAGAATGTTCAGTGCCCTGATCAGACTTTAATATTTCTCAACAGTACATTTACATTGGGAAATTGTTCCCTTTATTTGACACATAAAATTAAATGCCCACGGTGAGAATTAGATCCATGAAACAAACAGGAGAAGACAAAATTCTCCCCACTCGCCCCTCTGGGGTGGTTGCCTTCCTCATCCTTCCCCTGTCTTCTTTGATAATAGCGTCTAAGCAGATAAATGCAACACCATCTGCTGATGGTATTTTGGGAACTTCACACAAGTCCAAAACACTAAGCCTCACTGCTAAGTCCTGCTCCTGTGTAATGTTATCCTGGGCCTCACGGCCCATTTCTTGGCAGAGGGTCATGTCTACTTTCAGCAGAACTGAGGACGCTGAAAGAAACAGGCAAAACAAAAAGAAAGCTGCCTTTAAAGGGATTTCAGTAGTTCACTGTTATGATCTTTGAAACAAATCTTCCTTGTGGGCATCTGCCCTGCCACCAAAGGGGGTCTTGGTGAGAAGGCTCAGCAGCTCACACGGGTAGGAAAAGGGATAAAAGAGGGGCGTGGAGTGGGACCCCTGTTGCCGGGATTCAGTGGATAGGGAAACACCGTGCGTGCGGACAGGGAGACAGCAGCTGTAGCCAAAGCTGCTACCAAAGTGCACGGTGGACGGTAGGGTCTTTTCTGAGGCTTCTGGCAGGAATGAGAACAGCTGAAGGCTAGACAGCCCAGGGTGAGTGAAAGGGTACGCTGTTCAAGAAAGGAATGTGCTCCAGGTGGCCAAGACTTGGCACTGCTGGGTCTGCTTTTTTTTTTTTTTTTTCCACTGGCTAGGTCGCTTTGCTCCTCCAACCCAGCTGGCGGGCTCCTTGGTTAAGCCCAAAGCGCTCCTTTTATACTGTGAACTGTTCTCATCCTGGTAGAGGGTGAGTCTATCAAACTTTACATTAGGCTGCAGGTAGTTTATTAGCTAACCTCTCTCGGCCTCTGTTTTCTCATCTATGAAATGGGCCTCATAATACCTATAAATGGAATTGTGAGGACTTAATCATAAAAGCCAACACTTTTATAGAACTTACAAGGTGCCTGGCTCTGTTTGAAGTGTTTTCACATATTAACTCATCTTGTTCTTACAACAGCCCTGTGATGTAGGTGCTATTGTTATCACCCCTTTTAAAGCAAGGAAACAGAGAGGTTGAGAAATATGTCCAAGCCAAGCCGAGCATGGCAGCTCAGGTCTCTAATCCCAGCACTTTGGGAGGCTGAGGCGAGGGGATCACTTGAGCCCAGGAGTTCAAGACCAGCCTGGACAATACAGTAAGACCTCATCTCTATAAAAAATAAACAAAATTAGCCAGGAGTGGTGGTGTATGCCTGTATCCCAGATACTCAGGAGGCTGAGGCAAGAGGATCACCTGAGCTTGGGAAGTAAAGGCCACAGTGAGCTGTGATCACTCCACTGCACTCCAGCCTGGGCAACAGATCAAGACGCCATCTCTAAAGGAAAAAAAAAAAAAAGAAAAATACATGTCCAAATCTACATAAATAGCACAGAGACAAGCCAGATTCAAAATCATACCAGTCTGGCTGGTATGGAACCAGGGTTTGGAACCATTAAGCAACACTACCTACTAAAAGCATGTAGTTAAGGTCCTCATACAGCACTCCAATACTAGCAGGAGACAACAATACATGTTGTCTATCAAAATAATTATTACCTCAAGACAGAAAATGTCCTGGGTGTAGAGAGAACTGCAGTCCAGGCATCCCTGGAGTGCCGGAACAGAGTCCTGCATCTAATAATTATTCAACATATATTGGCTTAACTGAATCCATTTTGTCAACGCGATTCAACAGACTTTCCTCAAGCTTCTTCTCTGTGCCACGTACTCTGCCAAAAAGAGAGAAAGCTCAAAGATAATTTGGACAAGGACTCATAGTGTGGTGCTACTGATCCTGAAACTAATAAAACGCTTGGCTACATTCACAGAACGAGAGAGTATAGGGGAGATAACATCAACATTTCCCTTATTCACCACCCAAATCCCATCCATCCAAATCCTAAACGGTTCTTGAATCCATACATGTGTCTCCACCTTTCTCACCCATGCTCTCATCTAAGCTGCCATCTTCCCTGGACCACTCAGCTAGTCCTGACCTCTTAACTGCACTCCCAGCATTTACTGTGGTCCCTCCCAGTCCATGTGATCAGGTAGGCTCCTTGCTTAGTTATTAAAACCCTGCTATTATTTTTGCTCGTTTTTTCTTTTTATCATTATTATTATTAGTGAAATAGAGACGAGGTCTTGCTTTGTTGCCCAGGCTGGTCTTGAACTCCTGGTTTCAAGTGATCTTCCCACCTTGGTCTCCCAAAGTGCTGGGATTATAGGTATGAGCCATTGCACTCATCCTGCTTTTTTGCCCGTAAGATAAAATTTATGCTATGGTCAAGGATTCCTGACTATCTGACCACTGCCTGCCAATCACTTGCATCTAATTTATACCACTCTTGACTCTAGTGATATGGCTTCCTTTCAGTCCTTTGAATGCACTACGCCTACTTCCTCTCCTAAGGCCTTTTACACATATGGGTACATCCATTCGGAGCACAGCTGTGGGTTAAATGTCCACCCCTGATTCAATCAGCCATAGCCAAGGTAGCAGGCCCACGTGGTATGATTAATTGCAGCTGGCAGGATGCACTCCTATGACCCTATAGATGCAAGGGGAGGGAGAGAGCATGTCTCAGAGAAGGGACATCTTAATCAGCTGAGCAGGTATGTGTCAAACTTCCTTTCAGAAAGATATTCAGGCAGAGAGAGTGACTATCCTCCAGGAAGGTGATGGGAGAGGTTCCTATGCTCTTAAAGGCTGTATCTTGGTGACTTCCATCACCTCAGCCAAATCAATGAGTGCATGAATTTTTCCTGTTCTAAATGGGTCACATTTCTGTCTTTTCTGTAGACAAAAAGTAGCAATGATGTTCATTCAGGATGGAGATCCGGTGATCAGCAGAAGGAAACATCATAAGGGAATGAGCGTGGCCTTCAAAGGGAAAACTTGATGATCCAGTGGAAATTTGGGTATTATTTTACAATTTATCATTCTTATGGTTATTTTTTATGTTGCAACAATAATTTACTTTGGGTGTCTAAAACATACTATTATGGGGCCAGGCACAGCAGCTCCCGCCTGTGATCCCGGCGTTTTGGGAGGCCGAGGCAGGTGGATCACCTGAGGTCAGGAGTTCAAGATCAGCCTAGTCAATATGGTGACGCCCCATCTCTATTAAAAGTACAAAAATTAGCTGGGCATGGTGGTGCCCACTTGTAATCCCAGGTACTCGGGAGGCTAAGGCAGGAGAATCACTTGAACCTGGCAGGTGGAGGTTGCAGTGAGCTGAGATTGTGACACTGCATTCCAGCCTGGGCATCAGAGCAAGACTCCATCTCAAAAAAACAATAAAATAAAATATACTATTATGGGAAAACAAGATTCAGAGGACTGAATTACTGTTTGCTATCTATGAATTTTTTTATTTGTACAAAGTTATTACATGTACAGATTTGTTACATGTATTTAATACGTAGTGGTCAAGTCAGGGTATTTGGGGTGTCCATCACCCAAGTAAAAAACAGTTTTGGGGTTTTTTTTTCTTTCTTTGTAGAGATGAATTTTCAGTATGTTGCCCAGGCTGGTCTCAAACTCGCAGGCTCAAACAATCCTCTTGCCTCAGTCTCCCAAAGTGCTGTGATTATAGGCGTAAGCCACCACGCCCCGCCAAAGTACAAAACATTTTTGTTAAGTATAGTCATCCTACTGTGCTGTCAAACATTTTCTGTATTCCTTCTGTCTTACTGTGTGTTTTTACCCTTTAACTCCCTTCTCTTCATCCTCTCCTTACCCCTGCCTCACCCCACCCAGTCCCCATTCTCTATTTCCCACTCTTTACCTCCAAGGGATCACATTTTTTTTAGTTCCCACATATAAGTGAGGACATGCGATATTTGTCTTTTTCTGCCTGGCTTATTTGACTTCAGATAATAACCAGTTCCTGGATGTGACACATTTTTATTTCAGTTCTTCATTTCACTTTGGCAAACTACACTTGGCCCTTTCTTAATGGATTCATATTTGCTAAACAGCAGTTGCTTTAAACAGCAATTTTAAAAAATTGTTATTAGGAAAGCATTGCATGCCTACTATAAGAACATTTCTAAAATAGGAGAGTATAGTGTTCAAAGTGAAAGTCTCCTCCCCCTCAGTTTCACTCTGCAGAAATTAACCCTGTTCATACTTGGTGTATATTCTTTAAGATCAAAGATTCCAAATTGAGATAATATAAGAGCGAGTCTACCAAGTAGGAACTGCAGTGAACTGGAAGTGCCCCACATAAGGGGGTCACCCTCTACTCAGGGACAGAAGATTGTTGCCACATGGGAATAGGGGCCTGGGGTTACTACATTTTACGTTTTATTTCCAGTTAGAAATTCAGATTTTTATGTGAAATATCCTCGTATTGAACTGTTGACAATTAATTCAAACTTTGACAGGATTAATTTAAACACTTCTGAGCTGCCAGTCTGAAAGCTCTGCACTAGATCTTCTCACTCATATATAGTTACTTCGTGTGTGTGTGTGTGTGTGCGTGTGTGCATGTGTGTGCATGCACAGTTGCATGTGTATGTGCACAAAATGGGCTGCCCTGGTCCAGGGTCACTGTATACAGATGTGCAGGTGCCTCACTGCACAACCAACCTTCAGGGCACCATTTCTAGAGAGCTATGCTATCTAACTTGGCAGCCACTAGCCATCCATGGTTATGGAAGCACTGAAGTATGCTGTAAGGATGAAATACACACCGGATGTCGAAGACTTAGTCCAAACAAAGAGAATATAAACTATCATATTTATAACTTTGATATGTAGTGCATGTTGAAATGCTAATACTTAGAGATATTTGGTTATAAAAATGTTATTCATTTCACCTGCTTTTTATTCTAACATGTCTACTAGAAAATTTAAAATTAGGCCAGATATGGTGGCTCACACCTGTAATTCCAGGGCTTTGGAAAGCCAAGGTGGGAGAAGCACTGGAGCATGGTAGTTTGAGATCAGCCTGGGAAACATAGCAAGACCCCATCTCTACAAAATCTTTGAAATGAGCTTGGCATGGTGGTGTGCACCTGGAATCCCAGCTACTTGGGAGGCTGAAGTGGGAGGATCACTTAGGCCAGGAGTTCGAGGCTGTAGTGCGCTATGATTGTGCCACTTCACTCCTGCCTGGGCAAGAGTGAGAGGACTGAATTACTCAGTTTGCTGTCTATAAAATTTTTTATTTGCACAAAGTTATTACATGTACAGATTTGTTACATGTAATAATACATAGTAGTCAAGTCAGGGTATTTGGGGTATCCATCACCCGAGTAAAAAACAGTTTTGAGGTTTTTTGTTTCTTTTTTTTATAGATAAGAGTTTTCAGTATGTTGCCTGAGAGGTATATTGTCTCTTAAAAAATTAAGAAAGAAAATTAAAAATTACTTGCTTGGCTTACATTTGTGGCTTGCATTATATTTTTACTGGACAGCACCATTGTAGACTATTGGATAGGGAATAACCTTTAGGTCTCTGTTCTATACAACTTACAAAATCATCTGTGGTAGCCACATGCTCTGCATAGATTATTTAGATGGTAACTTTTAAAGAAGTACTACTTAACTCTGGAGGCTTAGGAAAGTGGAGTAGGTAAAGAAGCTGTACCAGGCAAGATTTTATATGTAAATTTCCTGACACTTGAAAGTCAGAATTTCTTCACCCATTATCTAAAAAAGAATCAGGATCACCAATGAAGTACTTAGTTCAGATTACCTCAGCTAGTAGCCTTTAGGAAGCAAGGGAATGTAAACTATAACCAAACCAAGGGTCTTTGCCTGCTTAGAGCAGCTAATTTCAGATGCTTTATTTACCAGAAGCCTTTTAAATATGCTCTGTAAATCTGCAGATGTTCAAAGTTGTTCGTTTATTGTTTCTTTCCCATTCTTGTCTTTTGTAAAATCGCTCCAACTTTAACGGGTTTCACAGGAAGATTAAGGCTTGTAAAACATCTAAGCACTTGGCAGCCATTGACTTTTCTCAACACCAAGGGAGTCAGATGTTGTCAACCATAGTTTACAGGTGAAACTGACTATGTCTCAGGGGCTACAATTAGGGCTCAGAAGTACCTGTAGGTCGACCTAGCATTTTTTTCAATCTAAAACGGACCTGATCTTCTTTACAAGACATGACTACATTACTTGCAATATAGTTAGTCTTTCCTTGTCTTTTTTCCGTCTGCAAGTCAACAACACAGGAAATTGCATCCCCAAACCCAAAACTCAAAAATGTAATAGAATTAAGTCAAGACTACAGCTGCCTGTGAATGTCAGACCCAAATTTCTGTCCACACATCATGCAAATACATGATTTTCGTCTGAATTATAAGAATAAGGATTCCATGCAGGAAATGAGCCTCCTTTCTGTTACCCCCAGGTGAACAGGTTCATTACTGTGAAGGTTTCTGGAAGTTTTGCTATCACCTTGGTCTACAGATGACATTTCAAAGGGTGAAGCTGTCTTTTGGCACCTGTAAAATGCAAGTCTTTCCCTCCATGCCTACCCAAGGTGGTGGAAATCACCTGGTAGTTTCTACAATAAAGATGCTAGAATCTTTCCTAGTTAGAAATCTTACAGTGGCTGTTATGAACTTTACTTGTGAAATAAGTAACTTTTAGTTAGTTTAGAAAGAGGAGAGTTTGGAAAAATTGGGAAAAAATGAATACCTAGTTTCTTCTAAGGCTGTGATTCCTAAGCTTTTAGAGAAAGGTTAGGAATCTTCTGGCCAGGCATGGTGGCTCATGCCTATAATCCCAGCACTTTCAAAGGCTGAGGTGGGTGGACTATTAGAGTCCAGGAGTTTTGGACCAGACTGGGCAACATGGAGAAACCCCATCTCTACAAAAAATACAATAATTGATCGGACGCAGTGGCTCACGCCTGTAATCCCAGAACTTTAGGAGGCCAAGGTGGACGGATTACCTGAGGTCAGGAATTCGAGACCAGCCTGGCCAACATGGTGAAACCCTGTCTCTGTCTCTGCTAAAAATTTAGCCTCACGTGGTGGCACATGCCTGTAGTCCCAGCTACTCAGGAGACTGAGGCAGGAGAATCTCTTAGAATCCAGGAGGTGGAGGTTGCAGTGAGCCGAGATCACACCACTTCATTCTAGCCTGGGCAACAGACTGAGACTCTGTCTCAAAAAGAAAAGAAAATACAAAAATACAAAATTACCAAGCATGGTGGTATGCCTATAGTTCCAGCTATTTGGGAGGCTGAAGTGAGAGGATCACCTGAGCCTGGGGAGATCGAGGCTGCAGTGAGTTGTGATAGGACCACTGCACCCCAGCCTGGGCGACAGAGTGAGGCCCTATCTCAAAACCAAAACAAAACAAAACAAGAAAACCCAAGAACTTAATAAACATTAGCTAGTAATATTTTTTAAAAAGAGAGAATTAATTTCTTCTGCGCTACTTGGTTTAATTGTTTGCATTTATATAATCTATTATCTCTTAAAAATAGAAACAGCATAGGGCTTATATACTGTTTTATAAGTCTGATGAAATTAAGTCAATTTAAAGTTACTCTTTTAAGGCATCAGTTACCTTCCAAAAAAAAAAAAAACATGGAAATGTTAGAGCATTGTTAAAATTGTGGCCCAAAATAATGTCTCTAAATAATCATTTTACACTCACTAAATTTCTGTTGAGAAATTCTAGGCTATAACCTTTGTTTGTCAAGAGGTGAGACAATAAACATGAGTATCACTACTTTTGTGTAGATATGTAGTGAGTTAGCTTGATTGATTTTGATGAAACTTTTGAAACTTAGGCTGGAGTGCAGTGGCATGATCTCGGCTCACTGCAATCTTCACCTCCTGAGTTCAGGCGATTCTCCTGTCTCAGCCCTCCGAGTAGCTGGAATCACAAGCACAAGCCACCATGCCTAGCTAAATTTTTTTTTTTTTTTTCGTATTTTTAGTAGAGACGAGGTTTCACCATGTTGCCTAGGCTGGTCTTGAACTCCTGACCTTGGGTGATCTGCCAGCACTGGCCTTCTAAAGTGCTGGGATTACAGGCATGAGCCACCATGCCTGGCCAAACTTTTGAAACTTTTGCAAATGTTGAGTGCATTTATGTGAATTTGACACAAATTACAGAAATAATATGAACGCATATGAGATTTTTATTTTTAGGGACAGACATAAAAGCTGTGCCACTCTTTAGAATTTCTATAGTTATTTTGAATATACTAAAGTTATATAGTTTTTGCCATGATTAACATCTTTCTGTCAAGCTGTCTTGCCTCTGGGTTTTTATGAACCATGGCGTCTGAAAGGAGCTTACACTCTCTCTCAGTCATTCCCCAATATCAATCCCATCTCCGGAGAAGCCAGGGAATTATCAAGACCTACAAAATGAAGTGTAAGCAACTGGGATTCACAACATAGAACACAGACATAAGCATGAACTATTTTGAAATTGCAGGCAAAGGAGGGTTTTAGTTTTCATGTTACCCTAGAGGTGGTTTTTTCTTCCAGTGTAAGCTGGGCTTGTTTCAGAGAGCCAAAGAGCCAACCTATTGAACACAGGTAGGCCCATTTATACACTCACTGGAAGGAGCATTGGTTGACTTCTGTTTGTTTTGATTTTTATTTTTTTTGGTATTTCACTTTTACCCACTAACCATTGTAACCATTTTTAAGTGTATAGTTCACTAGTATTGTGTACATTCACATTGTCATGCAACCATCACTATTACCGATCTCTACAGCTCTTTCCTCTTGCAAAACTGAAACTCCGTGCGCATTCATCAAACTCAAACTCTCCTTTTCCCCCTTCCTCCAGCCTCTAGCCATCATGATTCTACTTTTATTTATTTATTTGAAGCAGAGTCTCACTCACTCTGTTGCCCAGGCTAGAGTATAGAGGCACAATCTCGGCTCACTGCAGCCTCCACTTCCTGGGCTCAAGCGAGCCTCCCACCTGCCTCAGCCTCCCAAATAGCTGGGACTCCAGTCACATACCACCACACCCAGCTAATTTTTTCTTTTGTGTGTGTGCGTGTTATTTTTAGAGATCTCACTATGTTGCCTAGGCTGGTCTCGATCCATCCACCCTAGCCTCCCAAAGTGTTGGCATTACAGGCATGGGACACCATTCCTGGCCTTCACTTCATTTTTCATTGGGCTTTTTTGAGTTGAATTCCTATTCCTTATTTGATCTTTGCCATACTTTCCCAACTCCCTTCTTGACTTCATGACTGGCTTAATTTACAAACGTATTGGGTAGAGTGAGGGGTCTGTGAAAGGTAATGAACTTGAAAAGCAGCTTGCCTTTCACATTGGGCTGCAAAGAAAATAGGTTGAAAGAAATGTTTGGGCCAGGCGCAGTGGCTCACGCCTGTAATCCCAACACTCTGGGAGGCCAAGGCAGGCAGATCACCTGAGGTCAGGAGTTCCAGACCAGCCTGGCCAACATGGTGAAACCCCATATCCACTAAAAATACAAAAATTAGCTGGGCATAGTGGTGCATGCCTGTAATCCCAGCTACTCGGGAGAGTGAGATAGAAGAATCACTTGAACCTGGCAGGCGGAGGTTGCAGTGAGCCGAGATCACACTATTACACTGTAGCCTGGGTGACGAAGCAAGACTCCGTCTCAAAAAAAAAGAAAGAAAGAAATGTTTGGCATGAAAAATTGTTTCCTAAGTGTCAGACATCTACCTGCGAATTATGTGTACAGCTCCAAAAGTAGAAAGCTCAGTGGCATACTTGTTACAATTGTTGGTGTTTTGGTATGTTGGAGCCAGCCCATCAGAAGTTCATGTGAAAGCTCAAACTACTGGGAGAAAATTAAACAAACAAAAAAATCTACCTTCAAAGTGTCATGCCTTAACATTCTCCTTTGGAAATACTGTACAAAGATAATGTAAAATATCTAAAAATAACCCATATTTCAAAAAGATTTGAAAAAAGAATACATTTTCACAGTTGAGAAGTTGATTCTTGCTATGCAAACTTGAACATTTATTTTTGAGGGATGGGACGCCTCAGAAAATCACAGACTGTAGGAGTTGTTTATGGAAGTTATGAAAACAGACTCTGATGATTATTTCATACCTTTATCTCTCACATTCGTGAATGTGAGAGATAAATGTGTCAATATTTATTATGAAAATAGCATAAGAAGGATTTCCATGCATGTAGAGCAGTGTCTGCATTCTAAGTCTTTGGAAAGTGGTAAATTTCATGGCCGAAAAGGGTAGAAATTATGGCACTCAAACCTTCAGAACTGCAGTCCTTTGATAATTACAATGTTGTTTTCTGATTTGGTTTCTCTGCTAATATTACCTATAATGTTTTCACACTTGTGAGTTCCTTACACATTTCACAAATATCTTCTTTTCTCATTTCAAATGTAATGTATTCAATATAAAAAATTAATTATACATTTTCGAGTCTATATAAATACAGATAAGAATATTTTCTCTTTGACTCAATATGGAATCATATAGTACATGCTGCCTTGACATCTGCTTTTTTCTCCACACTTAACATTCTATGAACATCAAAAGGCCTTTGTGATACTATTTTCCTTAAAGCTAAAGGCCATACATATGAAAAGGAAGCGAATTCCTCACACTGAGAAACTGTGACTATAAGCATATTTCATCAATTTATAAACATTGAAAAGAGTATCAATTATAAACATTAAAAAGAGTATCATTTCTGGTTTTTTTTTTTTTCCTTGCACTGTCACCCGGGCTGGAGTGCAATGTTATGATCTTGATTCACTGCAACCTCTGCCCCCCAGGTTCAAGTGATTCTCCTTGCCTCAGCCTCCCAAGTAGCTGGGATTACAGGTGCCCACCACCGTGTCCAGCTAATATTTTTTTGTATTTTTAGTAGAGACCAAGTTTCACTATGTTGGGCAGGCTGGTCTCGAACTCCTGACCTCGTGATCCACCCCATCGGGCCTCCTGAAGTGCTGGGATTACAGGCATGAGCCACCGTGCCTGGCTGAAAAGAGTGTCATTTCTAAACATTGGTTTATATTAAACATCTTTTAAAAAATGATCACCAGTTTAACAGTGTCAAGTTCTTTTGACAACTTAAGAGTTGAAAACTGGCCATGCACGGAGGCTCATGCCTGTGATTTCAACACTTTTAGAGGCAGAGGTGGGAGGATCACTTGAGCTCAGGAGTTCAAGATCAGCCTGGGCAATGTAGTGAGACCACATCTCTACCAAAAATAAAAAAATTAGCTGGGCACAGTGGCATGTGCCTGTAGACCCAGCTACTCGGGAGGCTGAGGCAGGAGAATAGCTTGAACCCGGGAGTCGGAGGTTGCAGTGAGCTGAGATCGTGTCACTGCACTCCAGCTTGGGCAACAGAGTGAGACTCCGTCTCAAAAAAATAAATAAATAAATAAAATACAGAAAAGATTTGAATATATTTCACAAAAGATCATATGACCAACAAGCACACAAAAAAAGGTTTGTGTTCAGTGTGAGAGAAATGCAAATTACAACCACAATGAAATATCACCTACTACCTCAGTTAGAAGGGCTGTAAGAAAAGGCTAGCAATACTGAGTGTTGGTAAAGATGTGAAACAGCTGGCACTTTCATGCGCTGCTGATGGGAACAGAACATATTATGGCAATAGGAGAACATTCCGGCACTTTATAAACTTAAACTTACACCTACCAGCAATTCCATGTGACCCAGCAATTCCACTCCTATGTATTTATTTACTCAAGCTGGACACTTATTTTCACAGACTTCTACGTGAATGTTGATAGCAGCTTTATTCATAATACCCTAAACTGGAAACAACCCAAATATCCATCAGCTGGTAAATGGATACACAAAATACATGCATACAATGGAATATCACGCACCAATAAAAAGGAATGAACCACTACACAAAAACAGATACATTTCAAAAACATGCTGAACAAAAGAAGCCAGACATGAATGATTATGTATGGTATGATTCCAGTTATCTGAAACTCTAGGAAGGACCCTGGGGCCAAAGCGGAGGCTCTTGCAAAGGGAAAGGAGGAAAGTTTAGAAGCTGATGGAATAGTTCTAAATCTTGATCATGTGGTGCTTACCCTTAAGGGGTCAATATTTTACCAAACGATACACTGTATTACTTTTCATTTTGTTATATTTAGAGATGGGGTCTCACTCTGTCGCCCAAGCAGGAATGCAGTGGTGCCATCATAGCTCACCGCAGACTCAAACTCCTGGGCTCAAGCCATCCTCCTGCCTCAGCCTCCCAAAGTGTTGGGATTACAGGCATGAGCCACCACGCCTGGCCTGAAGTGTGTCATTCAGGCCAGGCGTGGTGGCTCATGCCTGTAATCCCAGCACTTTGGGAGGCTGAGGCGGGTGGATCATGAAGTCAAGAGATTGAGACCATCCTGGCCAACATGGTGAAACCTGTCTCGCTAAAAATACAGCAAATTAGTTGGGCATAGTGGCATCTGCCTGTAGTCCCAGTTACTTGGGAGGCTGAGGCATGAGAATCGCTTAAACCCAGGAGGTGGAGGTTGCAGTGAGCCAAGATTGTGCCATTGCACTACAGCCTGGTGACCGTGCAAGACTCCGTCAAAAAAAAAAAAAAGGTGTGGTCATTTATGTGTAAATTATACCTCCAAAAAGTTAATAAACTAAAAAACATTTCAGGAAAGTGCGGATTAAGTGAAGGGCCAAGTAGAAGAGATCCGTAGACTAGACACACTTCGAGCAACAAATGTGAAAACTGAAGCTGGATGTGGTGACTTACACATGTAATCTCAGCACTTTGTGAGGCCAAGGCGAGCAGATCACTCTAGCTCAGGAGTTCGAGACCGGCCTGGTAATACAGTGAGACTGCCTTCAGGAAAAAAAAAATTAGGTGGGTGTGGTGGCCAGCGCCTGTGCTTCCAATTACTTGGGAGGCTGAGGTGGGCAAAACGCCCAGACAGTGGAAGTTGGAGTGAGCCAAGACTGTGCCACTGCACTCCAGCCTGGGGGAGTGAGACCCTGCATCCTCCCTGCACCACCCCCCCCGCAAAAAAAGGTGAAAAATGAAATTTTGCATATATGTGAAGAGACATGAACTAGAGAGTACTGAGGCATGTTGCCAAATCATCTGATAATGAGTTCTTATTTGTTGAAGTGGTACAGACAAAAAAAGTGCAGTTGTTTTCTGTTACTTTATTCATGTTTCTTTTTATAAGTGCTACCTCTTTATCTTTCTGCCTCAGTCTGTTAATTACACAAACTCAAAAGCACAAAACAAAATGCCTGCAGGGCCCGTGCCCCTGTGGAGAGGGCTAGTCATATTTCAGGAATTTGGGGGTTTCATATATTAATTTTTTGGATATAATATGTGCAATTACTAATCATTTTGGGGGAAAAACTTCTTTCTCCTTTTGCCTTTATATTATTTAAAGATTTATTTCTCACAGATAGTGGTCACACCTGCAAAGCAGCACATCTTGTCAACTCCATTTATTGTCTCTCTTTCATAGCAAATTGTGTTTTTTGCAATGCAGGGGGAATTTTCTGTCCATTTCACTCTATTAAATTGACAGAAAATTACAAAAAAGCCTCTCAATTATTTATTTTGGTTATAATAAACCAATTCAGTAAACATGTAACAGGGAGAGGCTTTAAAAAGTGCAGTGCCAGTGTGCAGGTTTTTGATGTTAAAGATATTTTTGTGCATAGAAAATGTAATCGCTTTGGTTTTAAAAGCAAAATTCATTTTATTACTAACCCATTAAAAGTCCACTCTTCGCTAAGTTTTAAGGCCATTAAAAATCTATTAGTTTGGGTGGGTTGGCTCACACCTGTAATCCTAGCACTTTAGGAGGCTGAGGTGGGCAGATCATGAGGTCAGGAGATCAAGAGTAAGCTGGCCAACATGGTGCAACCCTGTCTCTACTAAAAATACAAAAATTAGCTGGGTTTAGAGGTGCATGCCCCGAATCCCAGCTACTTGGGGGGCTGAGGCAGGAGAATTACTTGAACCTGGGAAGCGGAGATTGCAGTGAGCAGAGATTGCGCCACAGCACTCCAGCCTGGCGACAGAGCAAAACTCCGTCTCCAAAAAAAAAAAAAAAATTATTTATTCTATCTATAAACTCTACTAAGATAACAATTGTCTTTACCTTTTCCTTGATAAATGTTTGCTTAACTCAAATTGAGCCAATTAAGCTTTCTATAAAAATTAGACTCATGCAGTTTAATAACAACCCTTCATATATATATATATATATATATATATATATATATATATATATATACATACATTTGTATTTGTGGTGTGTGTGTGTGTAGAAGATGGAGTCTCACTGTGTGGCCCAGGCTGGTCTCCAACCAACTCTTTTTTTGGAAACAGAGTCTCACTCTGCCGCCCAGGGCTATAGTACACTGGGGCAATCTCAGCTCACTGAAACCTCTGCCTCACAGGTTCAAGTGATTCTCCTGCCTCAGCCTCCTGAGTAGCTGGGATTACCTGCCACCAGGCTTGGCTGATATTTGTATTTTTAGTGGAGACAGGGTTTCACCGTGTTGGTCAGCTGGTCTTGACCTCAGGTGACCAGCCCGCCTCTGCCTCCCAAAGTGCTCGGATTTCAGGCATGAGCCACCACACCCAACCTGGCCTCCAGCTCCTGGGCTCAAGCTCTCACTTCAGCCTCTCAGAATGCTGGGGTTACAGGTGTGAGCCACTGCACCTGGCCCCCTTCATATATTGTAAAGTGCATTTATAATTTGAATATATTTTGTTCCCTTTTAAGTTCTTCCCCCTTAAATATTTATAACCCTAACAAGCAAAACATTCCCAAGTTCTTAACTTGCATAAAGCAAACAAATTAAATTTGGAGGAATCTCAAATTCGCTTAAATATTCCAGTTATATATATTTTTAATTGAGTCAAACTATCTTAAACTTTTAAACTTAATAATCACAAATCTAAAATCCGTCTACTCAAATTTAAGTTGAAAGCCCAAAGGAAATCTCTCACATTCTCTAACTTACTGAAATCTCTTTAATATTTCAAACATAATAAATACACAAGATTATCTCATAACTCAAAATTTATTCATATACATTAAAGTTTTAATATTGTGGGATTAATTTATCTCTCTGCTTAAATTTTAAACTTTTCTGAAATTTATTTACTCACCAGATTTTGGAGGCTGAGACTCAGGAACTAATATACACATTTTTTTAGTGATTTTTATCAATGCCACAAATGGGTTCTCTGAGTCTTCTTTGAATTCATTGTGATAAGGAAGTTCAAGTCCCTGCCCTTCAGATGTGGTTGATTTTTCCGGAATTCAAGATAAAATCTCGACTTTATTGCCCGATTTCTGTAGACCAAATTCCTCAAAACTCTCCCTCTTATCCACTTCAATAATCTCTTCATGGGTCATCGAATCCTGTGCTCTCTTCATATTCTTCCTGGTTTCTGCACACTTTCCTCTGGCTCTGCTGTAACATGCCAAAATTACGCAAATTACACTTGGACAATGAGTTAAGTATACAGTCATACCTAATTCTATATGTAAGTACATAAATGTCCATATAACTATGTGAATATATAAAAATGAATATATATAAAACTAAATTATCAATAATTTTTCTAGTCACATTAGCTAAATAACTATACACCCAATATGTTGTGAAAAGATCACACATACTACTCATTATAACAATATGCTTTAAAATCTAATGTCTTCATGATGTACTTCTTTTTTTTTTTTTGCAGTGTAAGGATGTAGGCTTTTTAAAAATTTTTTATTATTTTATTTTATTTTTTATTGCATTTTAGGATTTGGGGTACATGTGAAGAACATGCAAGACTGTTGCATAGGTACACACACGGCAGTGTGATTTGCTGCCTTCCTCCCCATCACCTATATCTGGCATTTCTCCCCATTCTGTCTCTCCCCAACTCCTCACCCCCCATTGTCCCTCCCCTATTTCCCCCCCACAGACCCCAGTGTGTGATGCTCCCCTCCCTGTGTCCATGTGTTCTCATTGTTCAACACCCACCTTTGAGTGAGAACATGCAGTGTTTGATTTTCTGTTCTTGTGTCAGTTTGCTGAGAATGATGGTTTCCAGGTTCATCCATGTCCTTACAAAGGCCACGAAATCATCATTTTTTATGGCTGCATAGTATTCCATGGTGTATATGTGCCACATTTTCCCTGTCCAGTCTATCATCAATGGGCATTTGGGTTGGCTCCAGGTCTTTGCTATTGTAAACAGTGCTGCAGTGAACATTTGTGTGCATGTGTCCTTATAGTAGAACGATTTATAATCCTTTGGATATATACCCAGTAATGGGATTGCTGGGTCTAATGGAATTTCTATTTCTAGGTCCTTGAGGAACACTGTCTTCCACAATAGTTGAACTAATTTACACTCCCACCAACAGTGTAAAAGTGTTTCTATTTCTCCACATCCTCTCCAGCATCTGTTGTCTCCAGATTTTTTAATGATCGCCATTCTCTCCATCCAGCCACGTTCCCTTGCTGGTGAGGAGTTGTGATCCCTTGTAGGAGGAGAGGTGTTCTGGTTTTGGGTGTTTTCATCCTTTCCGCACTGGTTTCTTCCCATCTTTGTGGATTTATCCACCTGTTGTCTTTGTAGTTGTTGACTTTCAGATTGGGTCTCTGAGTGGACGTCCAGTGTGTTGATGATGATGTTACTTCTTTCTGTTTCTTCCTTTTCCTTCTAACAGTCAGGCACCTCTGATGTAGGACTGCTAAGGTCCACTCCAGGCCCTGCTTGCCTGGGGATCACCTGCAGCAGCTGCAGAACAGTAAGGGTTGCTGCCAGTTTTTTATTCTGCTATCTTTGTCCCAGAAGGATACCCACCAGATGTCAGTCTGAGCTCTTCTTTATAAGGTGACTCTTTGGATATATGGGGTTCAGGGAGCTGCTTGAGGAGACAGTCCATCCTTTATAGGAGCTCAAGTGCTGGGCTGTGAGCTCCATTATTCATTCAGAGCTGCTCAGCAGGTATGTTTAAGTCTGCTGCAGCAGAACTCATAAATGCCTTTTTTTTCCGCCAGGTGCTCTGTCCCCAGGAGTTAGGGCTTTATTTATAAGTTTCTGCCATCCTGCTGCCTTTTTTCAGGGCTGCCCTGCCCAGCGAGGAGGCACCCTAGTCAGTCTGCCTGCAGAGGCTTTGCTGAGCTGCTGTGGTCTCTGCTCAGCTGCTGTGTGAACTTCCCAGCAGTCCTGTTTATACGGGTATAGTTAGAACTGCCTCAGCAATGGTGGCCTACCTCTGTAATGGCAGACTCTCTCTGTAATGGTGGGCTGCCTCGGCAATGGCAGGCTGCCTTAGCAATGGCGGACTACCTCCATAGCGGTGGACTGCCTCAGTAACGGCAGATGCCCCTCCCCAACAGTGCTGGACTGTCCCAGGTTCAGCTGTGCTTGCTGTGAAACTCACAATCCAGAGCATTTCAGTTTGCTGTTTTTCTGCAGGGGTGGGACCAGCCGAGCCTGATCACCTGGCTCCCTGCCTCAGACCCCCACTTTTTTTTTTAGTTGAACAAGCAACTCTGTCTCCCAGGTGTTCCAGTCACCTGTTGAAAAGGCGCCAGGATCTGTGTGATTTCCCATGCAGCGACCCACTGCGCCGGCTGAAACAGCCACGCTGAGATTAGTGGCGCTTTTTTACCCAGGAATCTCCTGGACTGGCTCCCTGTTTCAGTCCCCTTTTTTATCAGTTGAATGGGCAACTCTATCTCCCAGGAGCTCCAATCGCCAGTTAAAACGGCACCCAGATCCATGTATTTTGTGTGGAGACCCTCAGTGCCAGCCAAAACAGCCATGCTGGTGACCCATGGGGCTCCTCCGCTTGGGAATCTCCTGGTCTGTGGGCAATAAAAATCCATCTGGAAATGCCGCGTCCACTCACCCTCTTCACTTTCGCTGGGAGCGACAATCCTGAGCTGCTCCTAATTGGCCATCTTGGATCCGCTATCTTCATGATGTACTTCTTAGAAATTTCTGCTAAATAGAAAGTCAACATCACAAACATTAAATTTCCTACTTATGCTCTGGTAACATTCTACTTCCATCTAACACAGCTGCTGTGCTGTATGGTAATTGTTAACCCACCAGTTCTTCACTGACTGAGCTCCTTGGTGGAAGGAAATGGCTTTTTCTTCCCCCTTTTTATTGTAGTCAGATAAACATAACATAAAATTTACCATCTTAACCTTTTTTTTTTTTTTTTTTTTTTGAGATGGAGTTTTGCTCTTGTTGTCCAGGCTGGAGTGCAATGGTACAATCTTGGCTCACTACAACCTCTGCCTTCTGGGTTCAAGGGATTCTCCTGCCTCAGCCTCCTGAGTAGCTGGGATTACAGGCATGCACCACCACAGCTAGCTAATATTTTGTATTTAGTAGAGACACGGTTTCACCATGCTGGCTAGGCTGGTATCGAACTCCTGACCTCAGGTGATCTGCCTGCCTTGGCCTCCCAAAGTGTTGGGATTACAGGCATGGGCCACTGTGCTCGGCCTCTGTTTCTTTCTTTCTTTTTTTTTTAAACTTCCTCTAAAATTGCAGAATAAGCTTCTGTTTCCTTATGTGTAAAAAGAACGATAATAATACCTACTTCACAAGGTTGTGTAAGGATGAAATAAGACAAACTTGTCAAGTTTTTGGCACTGTTTTGACCAATCTGTAACTCCTCAACACAAGATTGTTAATGTTATATTCCACCTCTCAGTGAGAGATATATGCTGTTTTATTATGTGTCTAAGAAACATAGTGAGATTCCCTATATCTGTGGGTATATGGAGAGGCTTGTTAATTTCCCTAACTTTTAAAAAATGTTTACTTCGGGCTGGGCGCAGTGGCTCACACCTATAATCCCAGAACTTTGGGAGGCCAAGGTGGGTGGGTCACAAGGTCAGGAGATTGAGACCATCCTGGTTAACACGGTGAAACCCCGTCTCTACTAAGAAAACAAAAAAATTAGCCAGGCATGGTGGCACATGCCTGTAGTCCCAGCTACTCGGGAGGCTGAAGCAGGAGAATCACTTGAACATGGGACGCAGAGGCTGTGGTGAGTCAAGATCGCACCACTGTACTCCAGCCTGGGCGACAGAGCCAGACTTCATCTCAAAAAAAAAAGAAAAAAAAATTTACTTCTATTTTAACTAGCCCAACAGACCCAATTCGTGGAGGACTGAGCCAATTTCTTTTTAGCACGTGGTCTATGGGTCCTCCTCACGGTAACTTTGTCTTTCCATTCCCTTCCAATAAAGTCAGCACCTTCCACCATGATGCACATTTAAAGTTAAAGTTGCCGATACAAACTTCAAAATGCCAGTTTATTGAATAAAGCTGAGAAGAGCAGTGAACAAACCAAAAATGCTTTCATCCAAACTTTAAAATTTATATTTTTTACCAACTCAGTAACTGTTTTCACATGAGAAGTCAGTGCACAGGAAAATGCTGGTTGTATGGTAGTATTTAGATGTCTTGAAATGCTGAAGGCAATGAACAGACACACAAGCACTTTAAGGTTTAGCTACAGATCAATTCACAAACCTACGAGGTCCCTTTGGAGTCGCACTTTCTAGTTCCAATTGCTCCTTTTAGACACAAGCAAGTTGCTGCATTTTTTGTAATGATCCACAGTCACCATTTATGGTACTGAAATACAGCGGCAAGTGTAAACATCCCTTCATTTACAGAACCATCCATCCCAGCACTGAAGAATGCAACATGCTTCTAAGAATAAGGACAGAATTATTTTTAAAGCCCATTTGCTACTAATAAAAATGTGAATAGAGAAAAATAGTGTCTCTGCAACACTGTGCAGGTTTTTTGATAAGGCTAGAGCAGACTATAAATTAAAAGTGATATCCAATCAAAGAACTTACTTCGAGCACTATCTACATAAGTCCCATTTGACAAAAGGAATAAAATCACTCAAGTGTGAGGCAATGCAGAAGCAGGGTATCAGAGAGTTTTACCTACTATCATGTTCTATAAAATAACAATTTACAAGTGAACTAGTATTAATATATCCCTTTCCCTAACTTCTTATGCTTTGTTTCTAATTTTTGCAGAAAGTGCACGTTTAAAATCATAATATTTGTGGTGACATTGGTAAATATTTGTTTTTCCTTTAGAGATGGTCTCACTCTGTCACCCAGATCTGAGGATAGTGGCACAGTCATAGCTCACTGCATGCTTAAATTCCTGGGCTCAAGAGATCCTCCCACCTCAGCCTCCCAAGTACCTGAGACTACAGGCATGCACCACCAAGCCTGACTAATTTTTTTATTTTTTTGTAGAGACAGGGTCTTGCTATGTTATCCAGGCTGGTCTTAAACTCTTTTTTTTTTTTGTTTTTTTTTGTTTTTTTTGTTTTTTTTGTTTTTTTTTTGAGACGGAGTTTCGCTCTTGTTACCCAGGCTGGAGTGCAATGGCGCGATCTCGGCTCACCGCAACCTCCGCCTCCCGGGTTCAGGCAATTCTCCTGCCTCAGCCTCCTGAGTAGCTGGGATTACAGGCACGTGCCACCATGCCCAGCTAATTTTTTGTAGTTTTAGTAGAGACGGGGTTTCACCGTGTTGACCAGGATGGTCTCGATCTCTTGACCTCGTGATCCACCCGCCTCGGCCTCCCAAAGTGCTGGGATTACAGGCTTGAGCCACCGCGCCCGGCCAGGCTGGTCTTAAACTCTTGATCTCAAGTGATCTTCCCACCTCAGCCTCCCAAAGTGCTGTGATTATAGGCATGAACCACCATGCCTAGCCAACATTTAAAAAATAGTTTCCACATACAGCATTGAGTGAATATTCTTCATTGAATACCTGGAGTCACTTCCATCTTCGCCCTTCCTCATAGAACCCTGGGTTTATTTAGTGTCTGCCCATTCCCTCAAAAAGGTGCCTCGAGGGCAGCTCACCCCAGCCAAAGCTCCAGGGATGAGCCCTGCTTGATTTAAGGCAGTTGAGAATTTTCATGTGTCTGGCAAGTCATTGGTCAGTGGGGTTGAGGGTGAGCATGTGACACAAGACATAGTGAATCTCAGGCTTTTGGTTTGGAATGCTGGGGTCAGAAGCCACTCTCCCCTATAATGGTTGTTCTGCGTAGGCGTGAGACCTGGAGTTGATTGGCCACCTGCCACCTGCCTGCAGAAGAAGCTGACACAGAAGATGAGAGGGATGGATATGGAGCCCCTGGGCACTGCCATCCCCAAAGCCCTGCCGTTACACTCCCAATTAATTGTGGGAGCCCATAAGTGTCCTTACTAAGCCAGTTTGAGTTGCATTATTTGCAGCCGAAGAAAGGCATCCTTATTGATACAACACGTGATGCAATAGGCCTCATAGGTTTGCACCTTTATTATCCTTTTACAGTCTCCATGGTAAGATATTAGCAAGGAGTTAAAGTAAACCTGAGTATTTAATCCATCCTATGATAACTAAAAGTCTCTTAATCCTTTTTTTCAGTAATTTATTTAGTTGTTTTTTACCTTTAGGATTCTAAACATACATTTTTAAAAGAACTTTTAAGGCCAAGAACAGTGGTTCATTCCTGTAATCCTAGCACCTTGGGAGGCTGAGGTGGACAGATCACCAGGTCAGGAATTCAAGACCACCCTGGTCAGCATGGTGAAACACCATCTCTACTACAACAATCTTGCATGTTCTTCACATGTACCCCAAAACCTAAAATGCAATAAAATAAATAAATGGGAAAAAAATACAAAAATTAGCTGGACATGGTGGCACATGCCTATAATCTCAGCTACTCAGGAGGCTGAGGTAGGAGAATCGCCTGAACCTGGGAGGCAGAGGTTCAGTGAGCTAAGATGGTGCCATGACTTAAGGTCAGGAATTCGAGACCAGCTGACCAACATGGCAAAACCTTGGGAGGCTGAGGCGAGTGGATCATGAGCTCGGCAGTTTGAGACCAGCCAGGCCAATATGGTGAAACCCCATCTCTACTAAACATACAAAAATTAGCTGGCATGGTGGCAGACATCTGTAATCCTAGAACTCTGGGAGGCCCAGGCGGGTGGATCACCTGAGGTCAGGAGTTCGAGACCAGCCTGGCCAACATGGCAAGCCCTGTCTCTACCTACTAAACATATAAAAATTAGCCCGGTGTGGTGGTGAATGCCTGTAGTCCCAGCTACTTGAGAGACTGAGGCAGGAGAATCGCTTGAACCTGGGAGGCAGAGGTTGCAGTGAGCTGAGATGGTGCCACTGCACTCCAGCCTGGGCAACAGAGTGAGACTCTGTCTCAAAAAAAAAAAAAAAAATTTCTCTGTATGTTTTGGAATTTTGGATTCTGTGCTCATCTTGAGTGGAAGGTTTTTCCTTTCTCTTTCTTTCTCTCAGTGGGTGTGGGTGTGGGTGTGGGTGTGGGTGTGGGTGTGTTATGTGCAGATGAGCATGTCTTCCCATTTAGTGGTTGAACCAGGTCTAATACTGGTGGCTTGGGTATTGCACTTCATGAAAATTAGGACTATTGTAGATCTAGTCTCCAGGCCAGCAAGCAGTTTAGCTTAGTCCTGGTTGGGTGGCCGTGGCTGTGTTCTCTCACCTGCCTGGTCAAGAAGCATCCTGTGAGCCGTGGCAAAGTAGGAGCAGACAGCAGCTGTTCTAGCCTCATGCAGAGTGGTGGAAGCCCTACCCTGGTTCTTGGATTCAAGAAGCAAAACAGGCAACATCCCCTGACCCTGCTCTTCAGCCTGCAGAGGGGCATTTTATTTTAGTCTGTTTTACTACAAGAGCTAAATTCACATCTGCTTTTGCTGCTTCTAGACCTAGAGCCAAGCAAGCTTGTGGCTTCAGCCCCACTAGTCTGTTGATTGGGCTTCCATGCACAGGGTGCTCATCTTGGTGTGGAGTGCAGCTTTGTCCTTTAGATTGCTTCCTTTTCTCTTTTACCTCTCATTCTGATGTGTTTGAGGCAGGAGATTAGAAGATTTGCTCAAAGCAAGAACTTAAAATGCCTTTTTGAGCAGAAGTAGAGGGTTGTAGCTTTAAGCTTGACTTTTACTAATTTCACAGACACATAAGAATCGGGGATGATCAGAATGCCACTCCAGGGCCCTGACGTTGCCATGCTGTTTACCTGCCATGGGTAGAAATGGATGAGTCAGTGGTCATTGGAAATGAGAAGAGTGTCACTGAAAACTGGGAGTTGGAGAAGCCTGTTCTTATAGGGTGGAGATCAGAGCTTTAATTCAAATGTATCTGATTTATTTGACATAAATCCCTGCCTCTGGCTCTCAGCTCTGCAGCCACCCAGCTACTGGAGAAAGTGTTGTTGATTCTCTTGCTACTTCTTATGGCCTACCCATGTTTTATACCGAACGACACACTCTGAAAGTTCTTTTTCTTTTCTTTTTTTTTTGTTAGTCATTGTGCTTTTCAGGATATAAAATAGCTAACTCTGGAAATAGCATTAATACATTTCAAGGAGGGGCAAGTGGAGGACTCATTTTACCAGATGTTAAGGTTTTTATGAAGTGATAGTAACTAAAATTTCGTAGTATTGGCACCAGGCTAGATAAATAGACCAATTGAACAGAAATAGAAAGACCTGACCGACCCAGACACATAGGGAAACATGATACACAACAGAGATGGAATTACAAACCAGTGAAGAATGGATTATTCAATCAATGGTGCTGGGACAACTGATTATCTTAGATTCCTACTTTCCATAATGAACTCCAGGTAAAGAGCTAACCACGAAAAGCCAAATAATAAAACATTTAGAAGAAAACAGCAGGAGAATTTTTTTTTATCACTTTGAGGTAGAAAATAAATGCTTTTTGTGAGGGGATGGAGTTTCGCTCTTGTCATCCAGGCTGGAGTGCAGCGGCGCAATCTCGGCTCACTGCAACCTCCACCTCCCGGGTTCAAGTGATTCCCCTGCCTCAGCCTCCCAAGTAGCTAGGATTACAGGTGCACACCACTACACCCAGCTAATTTTTGTATTTTTAGTAGAAACGGGGTTTCACCATGTTGACCAGGCTGGTCTCAAACTCCTGACCTCAGGTGATTCACCCACCTCAGCCTCCCAAAGTGCTGGGATTATATGTGTGAGCCACTGTCCCTGGCTGAAAATAAATTCTTAAACCAAATGCACACCAAAAAAACACGAACATAAGAAACAGGATTAACTAGTTTAACTATATTAAAATAAAAATCTTTTGTATAAAAAAGGACACCATAAGCAGAAGGAAAAGACAAGCCACAGATGGAGACAAACTTAGCAAAACATATGATTGGCAAATAGACCCTTTGCTGAACAATATGGCAACATCTAGTAAAGTTGAAGATACGAATAATCCAGAGAAATTCTATGCCATAGGAAGTGTGCAAAAATTTCATTGCAGCAGTTTGTTGCAGTAAAAAATAGGAAATTATGTAAATGTCCATCAACAAGAGAATGTATCAGTTGTTTGTTGTGGACAACTGCTATTGGCTCTTATGCAACATCTACACCTTCCTCCTAAGTTTGTGGATTCCCCTACCTGCTGAGGCAGAGTCCCCTCCCACAATAGAACCCCAAAATACCAGATTCTCTTTCTCTTTTTTTTTTTTTTTTTGAGACAGAGCCTCACTGTGTCACCCAGGCTGGAGTACAGTGGCACAATCTTGGCTCACTGCAACCTCTACCTCCCAGGTTCAAGCAATTTTCCTGCCTCAGCCTCCCAAGTAGCTGGGATGACAGGCATGCACCACCACACCCAGCTAATTTCTTTGTATTTTTAATAGAGATGGGGTTTCATCTCTATTTTTAATAGAGATGGGGTGGCCAGGCTGGTCTTGAACTCCCGACCTCAAGTGATCCAGCCACCTCAGCCTCCCAAAGTGCTGGGATTATAGGCATGAGACACCACACCCAGTCCCAGATTCTTGAGTTCCCAGTTTCTCCTGCAGCTAGGACCCAGGCATATGACTCAGGCTTCACAGATCAGATGTGCCTGCCCCAGACTCTCATGTTTCATACAGCTGCAGGGGCTGCCTGGACTTCCTGGGAGGAAGGGCAGTGGCTCCACTTGGCTTCTAGTGGCTGCAAAGGCCGTAGTTCCGGCAGCAGTATTCTGGGTCAGGAGGACCAACAGTGCAAGTCGTAGGGTCTACCCAGCAGCCATGGCTGTGGTGTTGCTATTGGACACATTCTACAGCATAATTAAGGACATTTTCCCTGGCAGTGGAGACTCTGAACCCAAGTCTTCCACTCATGAAAAGGTCTTCCAAGTTCCTTAATACATTCCTTTTAGCTCGCTTAAATTAACCAGTTTGTTTCTGTTGCTTGCAAATAAAGATCTTAGTCCTAATAGATTATGGGTTATTACACATTTATATGACATACATGAGAATGACATACACCAAAATTAGGGTAAAACATTGAGTGAAATCAGGCAGGAGTCTTTGGGGCTTTCAGCTGTGTCTGAAATTGTAACAATGGAAAAATTATAAACATGCAGAGCAAATGGAATAAAAAATTAAGATTTGATAAAGCTGGGTGGTGTGCATGAGGGTGTTATATTATTCTTCCTATTTTTATGAATATATGAACTACTCCATTATATGCGCATACCAACACACATATGTAAACTTTCACCATAACTCAAAATGTACTATTCTGAGCATTTCAAAGAAAAAATATTCTACTGATATTATGTGTTTGTCTTTCCATGAGAGAAGATCCATTTCTAAGTTAGCCTGCATCTAAATTCACTAATACACATCATGCTGAAAAAGGAAAAAAATATATTGAAAATAGGTCTGGTGGGGCATTAAGGCAAATGGTGAAATAATGTATTGTATTTGCATGCATGGGTTTTCTTATGCCAAGTGGGTACTGTAAATTACCATCATTTCATAGAAATGTGTTTCTACTAAGGAAAGACATCAAGACATTTCAAAAGGCATGACTTCAACAAACATAGCTGGTCATTTATCACACTAAGTTGCTTAGTGCATTTGTTTGCTTCAGCTGTTTTAACAAACTACCAGAGCCCAGGGGACTTAAATGACAGAAATTAATTTTCTCACAGTTCTGGAAGCTGGAAGTCTGTAAGCAAGGTCCATAGCATTAGTGCCTGATGAAGGCTCTCTTCCCAGCTTGTGGATGGCCATCTTATTGCTGTGTCCTCACGTGGCAGGCAGCAAATCCAGCTCCCTGGTGTCCTCTTCTTAGAAGGACTCTAATCTTATCAGATGAGGATCTCACCCTCTAAACGTAATTTAACCTTGATTACCTCCATAAAGGCCCTATTTCCAAATACATTGAGGTTTGGAACATCAATATAAAAATTTTGGGGGGACACATTGAGTCCGCAGCACCCAGTTAACGGTAAAGTAACTGAAAACACCCAGCACTTTAGAAGGCCAAGGCAAGCAGATCACTTGAGGTCAGGAGTTCGAGACCACCATGGCCAATATGGTGAAACCCTGTCTCTCCTAAAAATAGTAAAGTTAGCCTGGCATGATGGCACATACCTGTAATCCCAGCTACTTAGGAGGTTGAGGCAGGAGAATCGCTTGAACTTGGGAGGCGGGAGTTGCAGTGAGCCAAGATCACTCCACTGCACTCCAGCCTGGGTGACAAGAGCAAGAATTTGTCTCAAAAATAAATACACACATAAATAATACTGAAATCAACAGTGAATATTTTAATGATACTAAAATATACTCCTGGCCAGGCAGGGTAGCTCATGCCTGTAATCCCAGCACTTTGGAAGACCAAGGTGGGAGGATTGCTTGAGGTAAAATATGAGCCCAGCCTGGGCAACATAGCAAGACCCCATCTCTGCATTAAAAAATAAAAATAAATAAAATGTACTCTTCTAGCTACCTAGAAATGCCAGTCTTAAATAACCTAATTAAAATATTATATTTTTAAACAAATTTCAGCATCTCATAAAATTCTTTCAGCGAATTAAAATTCATGAGAGTTTGGATTATATGCTTCACAATGCCCCTGGAAGTTTTGTGGAAACACAAACTTACCCCTACATAATAGATATTAATACTGAGGCACAGAGAAGTGAGAAGATATTTACAATCACATTAAGAGTAAGTGATAGGCCGGCACAGTGGCTCACACCTGTAATCCCAGCACTCTGGGAGGCCGAGGTGGGAGCAGATCACTTGAGGTCAGGAGTTCGAGACCAGCCTGGGCAACATGTGAAGCCCCATCTCTACAAAAATACAAAAATTAATTGGGCATGATGGCGGGTACGTGTAATCTCAGCTACTTGGGAGGCTGAGGTGGGAGAATCGCTTGAACTCAGGTGGAAGAGGTTACAGTGAGCCGAGATCGTGCCACAGCACTCCAGCCTGGGCAATAAAAAAAAAATCCATCTCAAAAAAAAAAAAAAAGAGTAAGTGACAGATTATGAATCCAAATTTAGCTTTCTTATTTTCATTCTGGCTGTTGGGAATTCTGTCTGTCCAGAATTAAATGTCAATGCTTTACTAAAGCAATCACTTGTAATCCAGGGATATCCTTTCTGTCCTTTCATTTCTTTAATGTGATTTCCAACCATTATATTTCTAGGGTTCCTCTTCCCATGGAAAGCAAGGATACCTGGTTTGCTTCCCAGTTGGTTTGTCCCATGGTCCTAAGGAGAACACTGTACAGAGACATAGGGGACACGTGCCCACGTAGCTCTCACAGCATCCCGGAAGTGACAGACCTGGAGTACGATCACCTTATAAGCAGCCAGCTGTACTCTGGGCCAGGTCATCCCAATCTATGTCTTCTCTACCACAAAAAAGGACAAGATTATCAAGGAAGTGACCAAAGTGTATAGGCAGCTGAATAGATCTAGAAGCATGCCTTGGCTTCAGGTGACTGTCCTTTGTATAAAGACAAATTGTGGAAAAATGTTTACTTGTATGTTTAATCTTAGCATAGCTCCTTAGCACTCAGGGGATCGTGGAAGGAATATTTTCCCTACTCTTTTTTGTTTGTTTGTTTTCCATCTTTTTTCATGTCTTTTTTTCTTTTACTTTTTTTTTTTTTAATTTTTCTGCTGGCTTCTTAACATACTTCTTTTTACTGAGGTATGACATTCATATAATAACGATCACAAATCTTCAGGGTATATAGCACAATGAATGTTTATGTATATACACATCTGTGTAATCATCACCTAGGTCAAATATAGAATTCTTCCAGGCTTGTAAAACCTCTCTCCTACACCTTCTCCTTGAATAACCTACCCACATGCCCACCTCCAGGAAACCACTATTCTGCCTTCTACCACCATGAATGATTTTTCTCTGTTCTAGATCTTCACAGACTCACACAGTGTGTACTTGTTGATACACAGTTATTTTAATGCTGCTTCTGCCAGAGAATGGGAATATTAAATACCAGTCATGTGCCAATATTCCCCCATTCTGTGTCCATAGCAGACATTACTAATACATTCTTTTTTTTTTTTTTTTTTCTTTGACAGAGTTTTGCTCTGTTGCCCAGGCTAGAGTGCTATGGCATGATCTCAGCTCACTGCAGCCTCCGCTTTCTGGGTTCAAGTGATTCTCATGCCTTTCAGCCTCCCAAGTAACTAGCATGAACAACCACATCTGGCTAAAATTTTTTGTATTTTTAGTTGGGTTTCACCATGCTAGCCAGGCTGGTCTCAAACTTCTAACCTCGAGTGATCTCGACCTCAAGTGATCTGCCTGCCTTAGCCTCCCAAAGTGCTGGGATTACAGGCATGAGCCACCGCGCCTGGCCCATCGTTCTTTTCAACTGAGCCTAGTCTGGGCCCTAAACTCATTTTTGCTGATCGCACACCAAATGGCCACCACCAACTGATCTCAGAAGCCACTTATGAAACTAAGTTTGGAATATATCACTGTGACTTTTATGTCCTGATTTTCCCTTCTTTCCATTCCCACTGCTTCTGCCTATTTCAGGCCTTCATCACCCCTCAACCTAATTTTCTCCAACGCTCAAACTAATTTCCTGCTTCTAGTTTTGATCCCTCTCATCTTTCCTACCCATTGCAGGATGTTCTTTTTAACATCTGAACATGTCTGCATCATTCTTCTGCTTAAAGTCCATGTCACACTAAGGAACTTGGACTTCCCTTTGGGCCAAGTCCAAGTTCCTTAGCGTGACATGGAGGGCCCATTCCCACTGGGGCTCTCCCTGCCCTGCCTGTAGATGGCAAATATTGCTTTCAGATCTTTAAAGGTGTCAGACTCTCAGATAAACTTTCCTTGATCAGACAAGAGAAGGCCTCAGAGAAAGCCTTCCTCTGCCTTCGTCAATGCAGATTCTCTACAGATGCAAATCTCCCCCACAAAAGACAGCTCTGCAGGGTGACTTCTATTTGTTGGCTCTCTGAACAGCCATCTCAAAATATGCCAAAGAAGTATATTTTGGGGTGAAATATTTTTATTTCCTTCAGTCCTCACTTCGAAATTTGAAAAAGTTTCACATCTGAAAAGCCAAGTTGATACTTTGCAGAGATTTGGGTGATAGGCTGCAGAGATAAAGATAGGCAAAGGAGTGGAAAAAAACAAATTGGGATAAGCAGAAATGGGCAAATTTAAATATATCATTCTGGATCTTCTTGAATCAGTCTCTTAGTCCTAAGAATAAATCAGTTCAGTTAAACAGCTGTGTCCCATTCTAGGCAGTGACATTGCAGATGGGCTAGGCCTCCAGAGATGACGCAGGCAAACAAACAGATCTTTAATGAGAGGCACAAAATGTAAATTTTGACCAAGGACATATTATTTTGTACAGCAAGGCTGATAGCAACCTTGCAAAGAGGTCCTATGTCATTTTGTAACTCTGAAAGCTGAAGAAGGAGAACCTGGACAGTATTAGCTGAGTCCCCTAAATTTCCAGAAAGTTGATCATTTTTCAGATCAGAAAGAGGAAGGGAATGATCCCGTGACTAGAGAAATGAAAGAGAATACAAATAAGAATGAAGGTGGTTATAAAACACAGACAACTTAGCCAAGAACTCTAATGTCCTCCAAAAGAGTTGCGTGGCTGGATCAGGGCCTTAGCTATCTTTTCCTTCTCTTTCATTCCATCTAACCAGGGAACCACAAGGCCTGCATGGTAGTGAAGTGAGTGAGCTGTACCTGGAAGGTGAACAGCAGTATATACTCTGGTGGAAGCATCAGTGTGTAGACAGAGCTCTTCCAAGGATGGCCTGAGCCACAGAGAGTGTGTGGTGGGTTCTGGGAGTACAGGGAGGACAGCCTTGCCTTCCCAGCCTGCTTTAAAGTTGGCTTCCTCTGCCCATTAGGCTGAAAGCTTCTTGATGGGTAAGACTGTGTCACGTTCACCATTGTAACCCCAGTCCCTATCCCTGGGCCCAGCTCATGATAAACATTGAAAACACGTTTTCTGAATGAACAATGAATGAGTGAATGGTCTCTCAGTCTGATGGCCATGGGCACTGCTAATTCTTTCTTGGTCTCATTGGAGGTCTTTCTAGGACGGTGGGCTTTGTAAGCTGCTGAGCTAGGTTTCACCTGCCGATACAGAGAAGCTGAGTGGATGGGAGAGTAGAATCACAGGTAAGAGGGGTCAGACTTCTCATTGGGACAACAAGGTCTATCCCACAGGCTACGATACCTTCAGATATAGAGAGGGTCTTATTTATGTACCCGTTTCTTTTTCATCTTTTTTTTTTTGAGTTGGAGTCTTGCTCTGCCATCCAGGCTGGAGTGCAGTGGTGCAATCTTGGCTCACTGCAACCTCTGGCTCCCAGATTCAAGAAATTCTCCTCCCTCAGCCTCCCCAATAGCTGGGATTGCAGGCATCCACTACCATGTCCAGCTAATTTTTGTATTTTTAGTAGAGACAGGGTTTCACCATGTTGGCCAGGCTGATCTTAAACTGCTGGTCTCAAGTGATCTGCCTGCCTCAGCCTCCCAAAGTGCTGGGATTAAGGCATAAGCTACCATACCCAGCATCATTAAAGGATCTTAAACGGACGAATAACATGAAGAAACTTTTTTGTATGTTAGAAAGATCATTTTGGAAGAATGGTATGGAAATGGTCCAAGTGACAGACCTTAACAGGTCTTAACAGCATTTAACCAGGAGGGAAATGATTGGGCAGTAACAGTGGGTGGGAATGGAAAAGGATGCTGGGTGTGAGTTACAGTTAGAAGTAAGACTGTAAGATCTGATATGTCAGTGAGGGAAGAATTTAAGGTGTCTTCAGCTTCTCACCTGGGCACTTAGAATAGTAGCACTATTTTTTGAGATACAGAATTCAGGAGGAGGAGGAGAAGAAATGTCTTGATCTATTACTGCACAACAAGCCACCCCAGGCTCGGTGTGGTGACTCATACCTATAATCCCAGCACTTTGGGAGGCTGAGGTGGGAGGATTGTTTGAGCCCAGGAGTTCAAGATTAGCTTGGGCAACATAGCGAGATCCTGTCTCTACAAAAAAAATAAAAATAAATTAAAAACATGGAAGTTTAAAACAACCTAAATTTACTCATGACCCTACTCAGGTCTTGGCAGGTTGGCCTCTTTCATGTAGCACTGGCTGGGACATCTCTTAACATCTGGCCTCAAAAGCTACACAGTCTGTTATTTCCCAAAGCCTGTCACAGGCCAGCCCAGATTCAAGGGGAGTAGAAATAGACCTCCATCTCTTGATGCATAGAGTGGCAAAGAATATACAGCCATCTTCAATCCACCATAAGAACAATTGAAGAAAAAGATGAAAGTTTCAGGTGGGATATGTTGAGTTTGAGGTGCCTGAGTGACATCAGTGTGGAGACGTCAAGAGGTAGCAAGTCAGTGCACAGGTCTGGTACTCAGAGGAGAGCACTAGCTTTGATAGACTTTTGGTCATTCAGTAGACATAAACAGTAGTTAGAATTATGGGTTATCCAAAGAGTGTGTGAAGAGAGTGAATGGCAGGAGACAAGATGTGAGCTTTTAGTACAGTAGATATTTAGAGGTCACATAGAGAAAAAGTTGTGCATGAGATGAAGACTAGGAAGCAAGATCTAGACAAACAGAAAGGAGACAGAAGTCAGAATGATCACAGAAACCCAGCAGAGAGTTGGAGGAGATATTGTTCAATAATTTCAAATGCTGTAAAGAAGTCAAGTAGAACAAGTGCAATGGCTCACGCCTTAATCCCAGCACTTTGGGAGGCCAAGGCAGGTAGATCACTTGAGCCCAGGAGTTCAAGACTAGCCTGGGAAACATGGCAAAACCCCATCTCTATAAAAAATACAAAAATTAGCCAGGCATGGTGACACATGCCTATGGTACTAGCTACTCAGGAGGCTGAGGTAGGAGGATCACCTGAGCCTCGGTAAGTCAATGCTACAGTGAGCCGTCATTGTACCACTGCACTCCAGCCTGGGCAACAGAGTGAGACCCTATCTAAATAAATAAATAAATAGGCCAAGAAATATTAGAAACATGAAAATGTCCACTGGTCTTAGCAATACAGAGGTCTTTGGTGAGCTTATGAAGGCATTTCTAATGGAGAAATGAGAGTTTAAAATTTTTCATTCAAGGATGCAAATATTGCTGAATGAAGCAGATTTGTTGCCTGGAATTTAATATCTTTACAACTTTTTTTCTTTTAGAGTATTTTGAGTTCCTTTCGGCTGCTCAAATATAACATTGTATCTGTATCTAAATTCACAGGCAGCAATTGTCCTCTTCTGGTTCAAAGGCACAATATCATCCCAGGAATTTTTTGGTATGTGCTTTGTGATATAATGACTCTTTTAACTGGGCTGTTGTGCATGATGCTTGCATGACTTGGGGATTATTCACAGAGTCAACGGAAGGCCGCCAAAATAGCTCAGCTTAAATCACAACCCACCGATAACCCTTGACTTCAGGTCTTCTTGTAACTGCAGATCTTATAACTGTTGCATTATCCTTACTGCTACTCTAATGAAGCTAAAAATTGAATACTCTCTTAAAACTGAGATGACCAAATTACTCACCTCATGAGTTCATATGAAAATTAAGTGCTAAAATTTACTTCTCACCTTCATGAAGCTTATAACCTAGTTGAGGAGATACAGCTACATAATAATGCATAGTGTAGGGCCAAGTGCAGTGGCTCAAGCCTGTAATCCCAGCACTTTGAGAGGCTAAGGCAGGCAGATCTCAAGCTTAGCCTCTCAAAGCTCAGGAGTTCAAGACCAGCCTGGCCAGTATGGTGAAACCCCGTCTTTACTAAAAATACAAAAATGAGTAGGACGTGGAGGCGCGTGCCTGTAGTCCCAGCTACTCAGGAGGCTGAGGCAGAAGAATCGCTTGAACTCAGGAGGTGGAGGTTGCAGTGAGCCGAGATCTCAGCCCTGCAGTCCAGCCTGGGTGATG
>NW_016107333.1:13059133-13061809 GCF_001604975.1 Cebus imitator | reverse complement strand
GAGACGGGGTTTCACCATGTTGACCAGGATGGTCTCGATCTGTTGACCTCGTGATCCACCCGCCTCGGCCTCCCAAAGTGCTGGGATTACAGGCTTGAGCCACCGCGCCCGGCCCTAACCAGCTGTATTTATCTGGGTTCATGTCATCTGGAAAAATAGAAGACTAGGTTAGATCAGTGGCTCTCAATCCTGGCTGATGCTTTGGAAACATGAAAAAAAAAAATGACTCCTGGGCTTCACCCTCGAACAATCAAATCAGAATGTCTGTGGGTGAGACCCAGCATCAGTATTCTCTTTATTACAATATAGTTTACATACAATGTAATGTGTTCATTTCAAGTGAATATTTTAAGCACCAATGAGTTTTGACAAATGTTTGTGCCCATGTAATCACTTCCACCGTCAAGATAGAAAGCACTGCCATCATCTCAGAAAGTTTCCTTTGGCCCATTAGCTGCCAGTCCTTCCAATGTCATCCCCAGGCCACCACTGATCCACATTCTGTCACTATAGATTAGTTTTACCCCTTCTAGAATTTCATCGAAAATGTTCATACAATAAGTATTATTTCATCTGGCTACCTTGAGGTATCAGTGTTTGTTTTAAAAGTTTCTCTGGGTGATTTTAATGAGAAGCAATGACTGATGATCTCTCAGGACACATCCAGCTAAAAAGATGCCATGATTTCACCTGCTAGTCTAGAGACATTTTATGAAAGTTGCATTTTGGGAATAATATGTATGATAGTATCAGTGTAATAATGATGACAATGGTAATACCAACGTTTATTGATCTTTAATTATAGGCACTGTGCTAAGTTATTCATGTGTATTTTCTTATCTAAATTGCCAAGCAATCCAAGGAGTAGGTAGTAATTTTATCCCTGATCATAGAGGTGGAAGTTGAGACATAGGTCAGCTCATCTAAGGTCAAAGAGCTCACATGTGGTGAGATCAGAATTCAAATCCAGATTTTTTCACTATGAACAGAGACTGCTTTTAATCCAAATTCTGCAAGAGTTCCTACAAGGTGAAGTCTCAGCCCCCACTTCTTCAGACATGCTTATAAGAAGTGTAAAGTGATCTCAGATGAATGCTTTCAGCTTGTTGATGAATTCCAGCTGGGGAAAAGACATAATTCAAGTGTACATTTAGCAATAAGGCACAGAGCCTCTTACTGCAATATGCGAAGGAAGCCAGCTTGTTTCAAGTGTCAAGTGACAGTTTAGACAAGAGAAAGGGACTCGGTACAAATGGAATGGGACAGAGGCTGCATCCCGTGCGTGTCTTCTAAGACATATACAAAACAGAGAAAGCAGGATGAACTCATCCACTGATTTCACCATAGCAATGCAAATTATCTCCTGAAATTTCAATACACATGCACACACACAGACACATCTATTTTCAGTTTTCAAAATATTCATCACTGTCACTATGAACAATGAACAAGTGGTCTTATTTTGTGGTAGAGGAGTCTTCCCACAGCACCTGACAGGTGACCAAATACCACCCTGCTCCTACAAGCCTGTGTGATTTTAAGAGTCTTGGCAGACGTGCTTGGTTGGTTTACAGCCTGTGCTACCTATAAATTCCCTGGTGGCTTTATTAAAAAAAAAAAAAAAAAGCATCAGCACAATGAAAATGTATATCTTCCTTAAGTTTCACTCACCCGTGACATCCAAATCAAAGGCTTGTCAGCTGAGGTTGTCCCAGCTCCCTGTAAGAGAATATTAACAATTAATCCTAATCACCTGAAACAAACAGGTTCCTATTCCAATACCGGCTGTCTGTATCTGGCTGTCAAGCCAGGAGCAAGGCTAAAGCCTCAGCCTGCCTAGCTGTCTGCCCGCTGGGTGACAGTGTTGATCCATCTGAAATAAATGCGCTTTGTCCCTGAGCCAGAAAACACCAGGTCCCTAAAAGGAAAGACTGCAGCCAGATGGTGTTCTGAGGACCTTGGGAAATGCTTTGCCTTCTTTCCCGGAGAGAAGCAGAATGGTTCTGTGTTTTCTTTCTCTTTCAAAGGAAGATGTGAGGTGAAGAATTGTTCTGATGTTACCGTATTGGGCTAGGTTTCTTTGGGTGAAGTGCTACAGAGAATGATGTGATTACCCATAATAAATTAACTTGCATTTTCCTGATAATTTAATGAGGGCAAAGAGCTTGCAATGAGCATTGTGAAAACTCAGTTGAAAATTCATTTCAGCTATTTATTCAGATGCATGGGAATGGAAGGATTCTTTAACTAAGGTGTTCCTTTTTATACATATGTGCAGCCAGGGCTCTGGGGAGGGACAAGATTGTCTCTGTGGAATGTTATTTCCAAATTGCCAGCTCACAAATTTACATTATTCTATCCGTTCTGAAGTGATCCTAAACTTCAAGAGGAACGAGTGACTGTTCAGATACAAATACAGAAACAGACTAGGCACGGTGGCTCACGCCTGTAATCCCAGCACTTTGGGAGGCCGAGGAGGGCGGATCACTTGAGGTCAGGTGTTTGGGACCAGCCTGGCCAAATGGCGAAACTCCGTCTCCACTAAAAATACAAAAATTGCCGGGCATGGTGGTGTGTGCCTGTAATCCCAGCTACTCAGGAGGCTGAGGCAGGAGAATCACTTGAACCCAGGAGGTGGAGGTTGCAGTGAACTGAGATCACACCACTGCATCCAGC
>NW_016107333.1:13056705-13059048 GCF_001604975.1 Cebus imitator | reverse complement strand
AAAAAAAAAAAAAAAAAATACAGGAACAATACTGTAGTTACAATTCCAGGTGACCAGTGGAAATGGTGGAAGTGTGTAGTGAGACTGAAATAGAGAGAGAATGATCGAACCAGCTATGTCTCTCCTTTAAAGGGACAAGACAGAAAATAAGCTGTGTGCTTCAGGAGGCTTTAAAAGGCTTGGTTTGGGCCATTTTTTGTTCTCCTCCGCTATACCGCTGCAAAAATGTAGTGAAGAGGATAGTGACTCAAAATATTGTGACTCTTCATCACAACGTTTTATGAGCAATGAAGTCATGTTAATTTTTTTTTTTTTTTAAGCGAGACAGAGTCTCACTCTGTCACCTAGACTGGAGTGCAGTGAGACAATCATAGCTCACTGCAGCCTCGATTCCTGGGCTCAAGGGGTCCTCCTGCCTCAGCCTCCTAAGTAGCTAAGACTGCAGGCACACATCATCACATATGCCTAATTTTATTTTTTGTAGATTCAGGGTCTCACTATGTTGCCCAGACTAGCATCAAACTTCTGGCCTTAAGTGATTGATCCTCCTGCCTCATCTTCCCAAAAGGCGGGATTACAGGCATGAGGCACTGCACCGAGCCAAAGTCATGTTTATGAGACTCTGTTCCAAATTCTTATAAGCAGGTAGAAAGACTAAAATAGAATGATCAATTTAAGAAAGTATATCACAAAACTTTTAGTGCTTAGCGCATGTGCTGCCAAAGCGAGCACCGCAAAACTTTTAGTACTTAAATACTTTCTTGGCTGGGTCTAGTAGCTCAGGCCTGTAATCTCAGCACTTTTGGAGGCCTAGATAGGAGGATTGTTTGAGGCCAGGAGCTTGAGACCAGCCTGGGCAACACAGTGAGACCCCAACAAAAAAAAATTATTTTTAAGTTTCTTTTTTCCCCTTTGCTTTATTTAATATTATGCGGTTCAATCTACTTGAGCCAAGTTAGCACATTTATATTTTATTACATGTGACATAATAAAGATTTGGGGTTTTTTAATAACAAAGGTTTTTGATATTTCAATTACACTACGGCAGTCGTATTTTCTAAGGGAGCTCTCCTTGAGTTCTGAGAACCTCAAAAGAGACTGAGAAATACAAACAGGTGGGCTGTGGATTGGGCTTTCGCTCCCTAAGACTCACCTGGACTTGAGCACCACGGAGCCAAGGACCATCAAAGCCAGGGGGTGAAGCTGTTGAGCTGTGAGTCACTTCCCTGTCTCTCCTCTTCGGACACTTCAAAGCCTTTTCTAACTTTAGTTCCTGCACGCCCAGACAACATGGGCCCACTTAGGGCAAACTCCAACCATACACTTTTTTTTTTTTTTTCTTTTTTTTGAGACAGAGTCTGTCTCTATCGCCAGGCTGGAGTGCAGTGGCGCGATCCCGGCTCACTGCAACTTCCGTTTGTTTTCCAGTTTCAAGCAATTCTCCTGCCTTAGTCTCCTGAGTAGATGGGATTACAGGCACGCACCACCACGCCCGGCTAATTTTTTGTACTTTTAGTGGAGACAAGGTTTCACCATGTTGGCCAGGATGGTCTCGATCTCTTGACCTCGCGATCCACCCACCTCGGCCTCCCAAAGTGCTGGGATTACAGGCGTGAGCCACTGTGCCCGGCCACACTTTTTTTGTTGTTGTTGTTTTTTTTTTTGAGAGTGAGTCTCCCTCTGTGGTGGCCCAGGCTGGAGTGCAGTGGCAGAATTTCAGTTCACTGCAACCTCTGCCTCCCAGGTTCAAGTGATTCTCCTACCTCAGCCTCCGGAGTAGCTGGGATTACAGAAGCCTGCCACCACACCTGGCTAATTTTTGTATTTTCAGTAGTGACAGGATTTCACCATGTTGGCCAGGCTGGTCTTGAACTCCTGACCTCAGGTGATCTACCCACCACAACCTCCCAAAGTGCTGAGATTACAGGCATAAGCACTGTGCCTTTTATATCCTATTCAGTGTATATTAAGGAATTTTATCAGAGTTTTGGTAGCCTCTGCCCAGCAGGGGTCAACCATATGATAGCAGAGAGGGTAAACGGATTTATGAGAGGAGGCCTTGGGCAGCAGAGATTGAGAACTTTCTGGGAATCACCAGAGGAGAGCAGTTTCACCTGGGAAGCAAACCCAACCTGGACATCTTCCCGAGGACCTGCCTTCATCACCAGTGACTCACAGTGAAAGCAACACTAAAAAAAAGAATAGAGTAGAAGTATGTGTGCCCACAGCAGCTCTGGGAACACCCATATCTGTCTGTCTCCTCTGCAGAGATGTGCACAGGTCCACTCATCTTCCTATTTCTTGTCTTTTCTTTTTCTTTCTTTCTTTTTTTTTTTTTTTTTT
>NW_016107333.1:13045994-13056691 GCF_001604975.1 Cebus imitator | reverse complement strand
TTTTGAGACAGTCTTGCTGTGTCATCCAGGCTGGAGTACAGTGGCACAATCTTAGCTCACTGCAACCTCTACCTCTGGGGTTCAAGCGATTCTCCTGCCTCGGCCTACTGAGTGGCTGGGATTACAGGTGCCCACCAGTATGCCTGGCTAATTTTTCTATTTTTAGTAGAGATAGAGTTTCACCATGTTGGCCAGGCTGGTGTCGACCTCCTGACTTCAAGTAATCCACCCGCCTCAGCCTCCCAGAGTGCTGGGATTACAGGTGTGAGCCACTGCACCCAGGCCACATCTTCCAATTTGTTTTACTTTCTTACTGTTCCAATCCTGAAGGTCTTTTGGAGGCTTATATGACTGCTTTGTGAGAAGTCAGCGCCACAGATTATTTGCAGGGAGGGTCCTGTGGTATACCTTGATTTTTGAAAATGCAGAAAAGCATAAAGAAAGAAATCAAAAGCATTCAGAATTCTGCTACCCAGAACTAAGCACTGCTAAGGGTTCAGTGTATAGGCATACTTCATTTTACTGTGCTTTGCAGGTACTGCGTTTTGCAAATACCGTGTTTTTTACAAAGTGAAGATTTCTGACAACCCTATGTCCTGCAAGTCTATCGGCACCATTTTCCAACAGCATGAGCTCACCTCATGCCTCTGGGTCACATTTTAGTAATTGTAGCAACATTTCAAACATTTTTTTTTTAGACAGGGTCCCCCTCTCGTCGCCCAGGTTGGAATGCAGTGGCATAATCTTGACTCACTACAGCCTCCATTTCCAAAACTCCTACCTCAATCTCTCGAGTGGCTGGGTGCACAGGCATACACCCCAACACCCAGCTAATTTTTTGTATTTTTAGTAGCTATGGGGTCTCACCATGTTGCCCAAGTTGGTCTTGAACTCCCAGGCTCAAGTGACCCTCCCACTTCAGCCTCCTAAAGCGTTAGGATTATAGTTGCGAGCCACAGAGCCTGGTCTCAAACTTTTCATTGTTATTCCATTTCTTACGGTGATCTGTGATCAGTGATCTTTGAAATTACTATTATAATTGTTTCTAGGCACCACCAAGTCCATATTGAATGGCTTAATTTTGATCACTGTTGTGTGTATTTTGACTGCTCCGCCGACTGGCTGTTCTCCTAGTCTCTTTCCCTCTCCTCTAGCCTCTCTATTCCCTGAGACACAACAGTATTGAAATTAGGCCAATTAATAACCCTACAAGGGCCTTTAGGTGTCCAAGTGAAAGGAAGAGTTGCCCATCTCTCACTTTACATCAAAAGCTAACAATGATTAAGCTTAGTGAGAAGGACATGTTGAAAGCTGACACAGGCCAAAAGCAAGGCTGCCTTACACCAATCAGCTGAGCCAAGTTGGTTTGCTAAGCTACTCCAGTGAATACACAAATGATAAGAAAGAAAAACAGCTTTATTACTGTTAGGGAGAATGTTTTAGTCGTCTGGATAGAAGATCAAATCAGCCACAACATTTCCTTAAGCCAAAGCCTAATCCAGAGCAAGGCCCTAACTCTCTTCAATTGCATGAAGGCTAACAGATATGAGGAAGGTGCAGGAGAAAAAGTTGAAGCTGGTAGATGTTGGTTCCTGAAGTTTAAGGAAAGAAGTGGTCTCCATAACATAAATGTGCAAGATAGAGCAGCAAGTCCTAAATGGAGAAGCTGCATTAAGTTCTCTAGCTCTAACTAAGATCATTGGTGAAGATGGCTACACTGAATAACAGATTTTTAATGTAGATGAAAAAGCCTTATATTTATGTGTGTGTGTGTGTGTGTGTGTGTGTGTGTGTGTGTGTGTGTGTATTATTAAACTTTTAAGAAAGTAAAAGAATAAAGAATGGCTACTCCATAGGCAGAGCAGCTGGTTGCCCATTTTTATGATTTTTTAAAATTATATGCTAAACAAGGGGTAGATTATTCATGCCTCCCCTTTTTAGACCATATAGGGCAACTTCCTGATGTTGCCATGGCATTTGTAAAATGTCATGGGGCTGGCAGGAATGTAGCAGTGAGGATGACCAGAGGTCACTCTTGTCGCCATCTTGGTTTTGGTGGATTTTGACTGGCTTCTTTACTGCAACTGTTTTATCAGCAAGGTCTTTATGACCTGTATCTTGTGCCTACCTTCTAGCTCATCCTGTGACTTAGAATGCCTAACCATCCGGGAATGCCACCCAGTAGGTCTCAGCCTTATTTTACTTAGCCTCTATGCAAGATGGAGTAGCTCTGGCTCTCTCTGACATCCCTCCCACCCCCTGCCCACTGTTTTATAAGAGAACCCTTAATCCTAAGGGTTGCAGGGGAATGAAGATTCATCTTCTGCAACTTCTTCAGGCTGAATAGGGGCAATGATATTCCTGCCTAACTGTTGTGTCTCTTGCATTCAGGATAGAGAGGAGCTCTGACAAAAAGCAATAGTATGTTGAGGGCCATTAATAACTTTGAGTTCTGACCAAATCTGGTATCTGGAAGATTAATAAGTGTTCAATTTAGGAAAACGTTGAGTAAGCTTATTCTGCATTCCTCCATAAAGAGTACAGCAGCAATATATTTCACAAGAGTAAAGCAAAATAAGTAAAATTATCCCAAGTAAACTAAATAAGAAGGCTTTCCATGAACTGGGCAACCGCTGGGACCATGCTGATATGGGGTTGCTAGTTGATATCAATATGTGCCCAGAATTAGAATATTGATCCAGATTTTTTATGTTGCCCACCCCTCTTGTTTCTTCTAAGCTGCAGTTGGAGATCACTGATTGGTTCGCAGGAATAAGCAAGGTTAGCTTAAATTGCAGGGGAAAAAAATCCTCAAAAACAACCAATGAGACTAGAAGCTAATAACAGGTATACCATAGTTCTTGAAACACAATTTTTTTCTCTCTCTCCAGTCTCCCATTTTTACTAAAGACAAATCATGCTAAGAATGATTTGCTTTATTATACTTGGCCTGATTATTTGTATAAACTACAGCAAGAATAATTTTTTTCATATAGAGTTTTAAAATTGGCTTTGATGGAACTCTGTTCCATAAGGAATCTCAGATAAGACCTTTTTAAAGCTGAGCCCAGCTATGGGTTTGTATACTCAAACATCTAAGAGTTGAGTAAATTCCTCTCCTATTGAGGCCCCAAGATGACTTTGGGCTTCTGGGCCTGTTAGAAAGTGACATTCTTTATTTACCATAGGTTAGGAATCCTGTACAGAAACAGCCTTATATGGGAAGAAGATACCAGCTAGGACTTTTGTAGCTGTAGAGAAGCCAATGCTTGGCTTCTAAGCTTCAAAAGACAAGCTGACTCTATTGTTAAGTGCTAATGCTTCTGGTGACTTTAAGTTGAAGCCAGTGCTCACAATTCCAAAAATTCTAGGGCCCTTAAGAATTATGCTAAATCTACTCTACCTGCACTCTATATAGAACAACAAAGCCCTGATAACAGCACATCTGTTTCTACCATGGTTTACTAAATATTTTAAACCTACAGTTGAGACCTACTGCTCAGAAAATAAAACATTCCTTTCGAAATATTGGCTGGGCATGGTGGCTCATGCCTGTAATCCCAGCACTTGGGAAGCTGAGGCAGGTGGATCACTTGAGGTCAGGAGTTTGAGAGCAGCCTGACCAACATAGTGAAACCTCATCTTTACTAAAAATACAAAAATTAGCTGGGCATGGTGGTTTGTACCTGTAGTCCAAACTACTTGGGAGCCTAAGGCATGAGAATCACTTAAACCCAGGAAGTGGAGGTTGCAGTGAGCTGAGATCATGCCACTGCACTCCAGCCTGGGCAACAGAGTGAGACTCTGTCTCAAAAAAAATTACTACTCATTAGCAATGCGCCTAGTCACCTAAGATCTTTGATGAGAATGACAAGATTAATGTTTTCATGCCTGCTTACAGAACATGCATTCTGTAGCCCATGGATCAAGGAGCAATTTTGACTTTCAAGTCATGTTTGTTTGTTTTTTTAAAAAGACAGGGCCTCACTCTGTCACCTAGACTGCAGTGCAGTGGTACACATGGCTTACTGCAACCTCAAAGTCCTGCGCTCAAGCAATCTTCCTGCCTCAGCCTCCAGAGTAGCTAAGTCTACAGGCATTGACCATCATGCCCAGCTAATTAAAAAAAATTTTTTTTGTAGAGATGAGGTCTCACTATGTTGGTCAGGCTGGTCTTGAACTCCTGGCCTCAAGTGGTCCTCCCACCTTAGCCTCCCAAAGCACTGGGATTACAGGCATGAGCCACCACACCTGGCCTCAAATCTTATTATTTAAGAAATATGTGTTGTAAGGCTATAGGTGCCATAGATAGTGATTCTTCTGATGGATCTGAGCAAAGTACATTGGAAACCTCTGGAAAGAATTACTATTCTAGATGCTATCAAGAATATTTGTGACTCATGGGAGGAAGCCAAAATATCAACATTGACAAGTAAAGAGTTTGGAAGTTGATTCTAATTCTCAGGGTAACTTTGAGGGGTTCAAGACTTTAGTGGAGAAAGTAATTGCAGTTGTGTTGGAAATAGCAAAAGAACTTGAATTAGAAGTGGAGCCTAAAGATGTGCATTGTTGCAATCTCATGAAACTTGAACTGATGAGGAGTTGCTTCTTATAAATCAGTAAAGAAAGTGGTTTCTTGAGATGGACTCTACTTCTGTGAAGATGCTGTGAACATTGTTGAAATTACAACAAAGGATTGGGCTTTTATATAACCTTAGTTGATAAAGCAGCAGCAGGATTAGAGAGGATTGACTCCAATCTTTTTTTTTTAGACAGAGTCTCACTCTGTTGCCCAGGCTGAAGTGCAATGGCACAATATCGGCTCATCACAACCTCCCCCTCCTGGGCTCAAGCAATTCTCATGTCTCAGCCTCCTGAGTAGCTGGGACTACAGTCGTGTGCCACCACGCCTGGCTAATTTTTGTATTGTTAGTATAGATAGGTTTCTACTAAACCTTTTTTTTTTTTTTAAGTTTCACCATGTTGTCCAGGCTGGTCTTGAACTCCTGATCTCAGGTGGTCTGCCCACCTTGGCCTCCCAAAACACTGGGATTACAGGCATGAGCCACTGGGCCCAGCCAATTGACTCCAATTTTGAAAGAAGTTCTACTATAGGGAAAATGCTATCAAACAGCATTGCAAGCCACAGAATACTCTTTTATGAAAGGAAGAGTCAATAGAAGCAGTAAACTTCATTGTTGTCTTATTTTTTAAAATTGCCACAGGTGGTGGTTCAGGAAGCACCACCCTGATAAGTCAGCAGCCATCAACATCAAGGCAAGACCCTCCACCAGCAAAGAAATTATGACTCACTGAAGGCTCAGATGATCCTTAGTACTTTTTAGCAATTAAGTATTTTTTAATTAAAGTATATACCTTTTATAGACAATGCTATTGCACACTTTATAGCCTATAGTACAGTATTAACATAAGTTGTTTTGTTGTTGTTGTTGTTGTTGTTGTTTTTGAAACAGAGTCTTGCACTGTCACCCAGGCTGGAATGCATTGGCGTAATCTTGGCTCACTGCAACCTCAACCTCCTGGGTTCAAGCAATTATCCTGCCTTAGCATCCCAAGTAGCTGGGCTTATAGGCACCCGCTACCACACCCAGCTAATTTTTTTATTTTTAGTAGAGATGGGGTTTCACTATGTTGGCTAGGCTGTTCTCAGACTCCTGACCTCGTGATCTGCCTGCCTTGGCGTCCCAAAGTGCTGGGATTACAGGCGTGAGCCACCACGCCTGGCCCATAACTTATATATTCACTGGAAAACCAAGAAAAATCTGTTACTCATTTTATTGTGATACTTACTTCATTGCAGTGGTCTAGAACAAAACCTGCAGTATCTCTGGGGTGTGCTTGTATATCCTTACAATGTTTATATACACACTTACACACACATGACAAATTAGGATTTTGGAGTACATAGGACAATATATTATAAGCATTTCCCTATATCACTAAGTATTGTTACTATATTTTTGTATAGTAGCATCATTTGTGTGGACAGCATAATATTCCATTATATGGATATGTCATGATTTATTATTTAATACATCATGTGTTTGCTGGATGTTAAATTACTTATTTATTTTTTGAAAGATAGAGTCTTGCCGGGCACGGTGGCTCACATCTGTAATCCCAGCACTTTAGGAGGCTGAGGAGGCCAGATCACAAGGTCAAGAGATGGAGACCATCCTGGCCAACATGGTGAAACCCCATCTCTACTAAAAATACAAAAATTAGCTGGGTGTGGTGGCCCTATGCTTCAGTCTCCCATTGACTTTATGACCTGAATTCAGGGCTTTATGATCCTGATATCTTTCTCCTCCTTAGTGCCAGATTCAGAAAACACTGATTTTTCTTCTCTGTCTCCACCAAAGAGTTTTAGAGCCTAAGAAGGAAGTCTCTTTCCTGGCCAATATGACCATATACACACTCTCTAGGTCCAATAATAGCCTTTTCTATTTAATAGTTAAGGAGTGGCCAGGCCCAGTGGCTCATGCCTGTAATCCCAGCACTTTGGGAGGCTGAGGCAGGCAGATCACAATGTCAGGAGTTCGAGACCAGCCTGGTCAATATGGTGAAACCACCTCTCTACTAAAAATACAAAAATTAGCTGGGCATGGTGGTGGGTGCCTGTAGTCCCAGCTACTTGGGAGGCTGAGGCAGGAGAATCCCTTGAACCCGGGAGGTGAAGGTTGTAGTGAGCCGAGATCACACCACTGCACTCCAGCCTGGGCAACAGAGTGAAAGAACTCCATTTCAAAAAAAAAAAAAAAAAAATAGTTGAGGAACTCAGCATCACATCATAAAAACACCATAGGCCTTTGGTGTCTTTAAAGATGGGATACTGGCTGGGCACGGTGGCTCACGCCTGTAATCCTTACACTTTTGAGACTCCGAGGCTGGAGGATCACAAGGTCAAGAGATCGAAACCATCCTGGCTAACACGGTGAAACGCCGTCTCTACTAAAAATACAAAAATTAGCTGGGCATGGTGGCACGTGCCTGTAGTCCCAGCTACTCGGGAGGCTAAGGCAGGAGAATCGTTTGAACCCAGGAGGCGGGGGTTGCAGTGAGCCGAGATCACACCATTGTATTCCAGCCTGGCGACAGAGTGAGACTCCATCTCAAAAAATAAAATAAAATAAAATAAATAAATAATTTAAAAAGGGATACTACTGGCTGGGCATGGTGGCTCACACCTGTAATCCCAGCACATTGGGAGGCTGAGGCAGGCAGATCACCTAAGGTCAGGAGTTCGAGACTAGCCTGGCCAACATGGTGAAACCTCATCTCTACTAAAAATACAAAAAATTAGCTGGACGTGGTAGCACATGCCTATAATCCCAGCTTCGCAGGAGGCTGTGGCAGGAAAATCGCTTGAACCCAGAAGGCAGAGGTTGCAGTGAGTCAAGATCGTACCACTGCACAGTGAGACTCCAACTCAAAAAAGAAAGGAAGGGAGGGAGGGAGGGAGGGAAAGAAAGAAAAAGAAAGAAGAAAAGGAAAGAGGGAAAGAAGGAAAGAAAGAAAGAAGGAAAGAAGGAAAGAAAGAAAGGAAAGAAAGGAAAGAAAGAAAGAAAGAAGGAAAGAAAGAGAGAGAGAGAGAGAGAGAAAGAAAGAAAGAAAGAAAGAAAGAAAGAAAGAAAGAAAGAAAGAAAGAAAGAAAGAAAGAAAGAAAGAAAGGGAGAGAAAGAAAGAAAGAAAGAAAGTGGGTGGGGATACTACTTAGGGTAGATGCAGAAAAGAGTTGGCTGAAGAAATCTAAGTGCATGTGAGGTAAGAAAAAAACAGGCCCAGGAGTTTGAGGCTGCAGTAAGCTATGATTGCATCCCTGCATTCCAGCCTGAGTGACAGAGCAAGACTCTTGTCTATTAAAACAAACAAAAAGGTAAGAAAATAGTCTTTTGGGGGATGCCATCTTATCCAGGTTACTAGCATTGTTTTAATCTTGTGAGATCCTCAGTGCTGACTTTGATTACATTTGAGTAGACACTCTGCCCTTCTTATTTTTGTTGCATCCTTTACTCCTTTAAAGTAACTACAAAATCAGTATTTGTCCAGTTGCTTTGTGATGAAGAGTGAATTTAATAAAACAGCTATCCCTAACTTTTTTCAAAAGTGAGCATGGAGTTTTTATTTCCTATTTGAGAGGCTGCTGTTTAATCTACAGAAGTAAAACTAAGCCTGTAATTTAAGTTCAGATGAAGATATTTGTTGGATATATTTCAGCAACTGTTACTATCAATCAAAGGGAATAAGCCACATTGTCATAGGGATGACGTGTTTATAGAGGATGGTAAACACAGTTCTAAATGTTTCTGATGAAACACTGAATTAGAGTTTCGGGCTGACGCAGCTGGCAGACCCCAGCCACTGCTGCTTTCAAAAGGGCCGTTTTGCCTTTTTCTCAGCTTCCCCCAAGCTGGCTGTAACTAAGCGCTTGTGCTTAGAAACAACGTTCTTTATTTAGCATCCAACTGCCTAGGTTTTAGAAAAAAATACCCTTAGTTCAAAGTCTTGGGCTGGGCACAGTGGCTCATGCCTGTAATCCCAACACTTTGGGAGGCTGAGGTAGGCAGATTACCTGAGGTCAGGAGTTTGAGACCAGCCTGGTCAACAAGGCGAAACCCTGTCTCTACTAAAAATGCAAAAATTAGCCAGGCATGATGGCATGTGCTTGTAATCCCAGCTACTTGGGAGGCTGAGACTGAAGAATTGCTTGAACCCAGGAGGCAGAGGTTGCAATGAGTGGAGATGGTGCCACTGCACTCCAGCCTGGGCAACAGAGTGAAACTCTGTCTCAAAAAAAAAAAAAAAAAAGTCTTTGCTGGACATTACATTTCTCTCCTTACTAATAAAGAGCTCTTTCCTTCCTAAAACCTCACAGTTTTCTCCTTTAGAGTTGGATTTAACTTGAATTTAGTATAAATGGCTAAAAATAATTTACATCAAATAACCCGTTTTAATTTATAAATCATTCTATGTGTCTCATCTTGTATATGTGTGTATTACATGTATAACAATTTTGTGAGATCAGCCAAGCAAGGGTCATTTAACTCTTCCTGACTGGGGAGGTTGAGTCTGAGTAGTGAATTGGCTTACCCAATATTATACAGCTAGTCAGTCCTGAGGTTGGGGTTGACAACTCTCAAACCAATCCTCTTTCTAAGTGTTACTGCACTTCAAAAAATATTAATAATAAGGAATGGATAGGCCTGGTGCAGTGGTTCACACCTGTAATCCCAGTGCTTTGGGAGGCTAAAGTGGGAGAATCACTTGAGCCCAGGAGTTCAAGCCCAGCAACATGGCAAGATTCCATCTCTACGAAAAATAATAGTAATGACAAGGAGCAGGAATGTAAAGTGGTACAGCCCCTATGGAAAACAATATGGCATTGTCTCAAATATCATATCATCCAACAATTCCACTTATGGTTATATACCCAAAATAAGTGAAAGCAGAGACCCAAACAGATAATTATTTCATAGCAGCATCATTCACACAGCCAAGAGGTGGAAACAACCCAAGTGTCCATCAACAGATGAAAGGAGAAACAAATGTGGTGAAGCATTATTCAGTTTTAAAAGGGAATGAAACTCTGATACAGTCAACAACATGGATAAACCTTGAAGACAATGCTAAGTGAAATGAGACAGACACAAAAGGACAAATATTGTATGATTCCACTTATGTAAGGTACGCAGAATAGTCACATACATAGAGACAAAAAACAGAACAGTGGTTACCAGGGATAGGGGAGGGAGCATGGTGAGTTATTAAATAGTAACTCTGGGAGTTTAGAATGATGATAAAGTTCTGAAGGTGAATGGCAGTGATGGTTATACAACAATGAGAATGTACTTAATACCACTGAACTGTATGGTTAAAAATGGCTAACATAGTCAATTTTATGATACACATATTCTATTCCAATATAGAAATATTTCAAAAACAATAGAAAAGAGACGTAGTGTAGGAAAAACAGCAAACCTTGAGCCTAGTCCTGGTCAGCCTCTGTCTTGTTGGGTGATCACAGATACTTCACTTTTCTGGTTCTTAGTTTCTTTATCTGTAAATCAAGGGGGCCTGGATTAGATGACCTCTAGGTATCCCTCTAATTCTAACAGTCAATCAGAAAAATGCCATTTCTGAGGACAGAGCCGCAGCTATATCAGGGAATTGCTACTGAACTCCCAGTTGCTGGTTGAACAGTTTGGAAAAAAACACATTTCTTGGTCAGGCACAGTGGCTCACGCCTAGAATCCCAGCACTTTGGGAGGCCAAAGTGGGCAGATCACCTGAGGTCAGGAGTTCAAGATCAGCCTGGCCAACATGGTATCTCTACTAAAAATACAAATATTAGCCAGGTATGGTGGCAGGCACCAGTAGGCCCAGCTGCTCAGGAGGCTGAGGCAGGAGAATTGTTTCAACTCAGGAGGCAGAGGTTGCATTGAGCTGAATTGTACCACGGCACTCCAGCCTGGGCCACAGAGTGAGACTCCATCTCAAAAAAAAAAAAGACACATTTCTTAGGCAAGTGATGGAGAAAAACTGATGCAATTATTTCCAGAAATAATATTCCAGAAATAATTGCTAGAGTGCTAGATTTGCCAGGCTTATTAAAATACAGGCCTGTAGGAAGAAATCCAGACAAAATACCTAGGTGCTTTCTGGTTGAAAAAAAAAAA
>NW_016107333.1:13044424-13045824 GCF_001604975.1 Cebus imitator | reverse complement strand
ACAGTTTATAACTTTAAGTAAACAAACATCATCTTAACAAATGCAGTTTCCAATGACAAATGTTTATGGTCTCATGGATACAAGTCAACCATCATCGGAACCATTACAACAAATCTTTCTATATCATCAGAAAGTTCTTTGCCCTTCTTAACAAACAGTCTGAGAAAGACACCTTCATACTGACAAGCTACAGAATAAGTATATACTTCATGGTAGCTTACATGTAAACATTTATCATCCCTTTTCTTAAATCTGTCTAAGACGTATTGGCTTGTTGAGTATTTGTCATGATTAATACTCAGGTCTGCTGTTAAACTGCTGTGGCTTGCTTCAATCATAATTTGTAGCCAGTGTTGAATTAAAGAACACGGGGCTTAGAATTCTGTCTCCTCCAAAAACCAGAAAAAGGAAGGATGAACTGCAAATAGGAAAACTAGTTCTTTTGATCTGGATCATGAAGGGGTCAAGATATTTAAGAGACCATTGCTGGTTGAGGAATGCCTCTCCTGGCTGTCACATACCTCAGTGCTCTGCCTGCCGTGAGTCTTCTTCAAACTGTCCAGAGTTTCCTGCAAATTGGTGAAGAGTTCTTTGTGCTAGTGACGCCCAATTCTCCACCACCAGCGCAGACATCACCCTGTGCCTTGGACCCATACATCCAAATGCATACTGGGCTGTTCCACTTGAAGGTGTTCCAAGAAGTGGAGTCAACATATCTGAATAAATATTAATTTGGGAATGATCATTGGTCTAATAAAAATAAAGATAAGGAAAAAGAGGGATAGTGAGAAAGAGGGGAAGCAGAAAAGGGTGACCCCAAGGTGTTCCTTAGAAGGTTCCAGGCCTTATTTTTATCCTGTAAATATTTGTTTTATTTCTCTTTCTTTTTCATCCATTCTTCTTCCTTTTTTCCCTCCCTCCCTCCCTCCCTCCCTTCCTTCCTTCCTTCCTCATGAATATAACCACAAGAGTTCAAAATCATAAATTCTTGTAAGATCTTAAAGGGAAAAACCAACCTTCCTTCCTTCCTTCCTTCCTTTCTCATGAATATAACCACAAGAGTTCAAAATCATAAATTCTTGTAAGATCTTAAAGGGAAAAAACAACCTACTTTCCTTCCTTCCTTCCTTCCTTTTTCCTTTTTTCCTTCTTTCCTTCCTTTCTCATGAATATATCCACAAATCATTAGAGTTCAAAATCATAAATCCTCATAGATCTTAAAGGGAAAATGATTCCAGGAGGGTCTCTACATATATGGAGAGAAGGTTATTGAGATAGAGATGAATGTTGTATTTGATGAGAGCTTTACTAAAGGCTCTCTCTCTCTCTCTCCCACTCTCTCTCTCTCTGTCTACACACACACACACACACACACACACACACACACACACACACACACA
>NW_016107333.1:13038183-13043439 GCF_001604975.1 Cebus imitator | reverse complement strand
TCCTGAGTAGCTGGGATTACAGGCACGCACCACCATGCCCAGCTAATTTTTTGTATTTTTAGTAGAGACGGGGTTTCACCATGTTGACCAGGATGGTCTCGATCTCTTGGCCTCGTGATCCACCCGCCTCAGCCTCCCAAAGTGCTGGGATTACAGGCTTGAGCCACCGTGCCCGGCCTCTCCTTTTTGAATTTCTAAATGTACCTTCTAATTATAAATACACTGAATAACAAGGAAAAGATAGTGACCAAAAAAAAAAAAAAATCGACATTCTTCCTCCTAGTGTTATCCTCCACTCCATTTAATAGGCATGCAGGCCTGTGTTTTGTTTCTTAATCAACTAAGGATCTTTGGTTGCAAGCAACAGAAACCAATTCTGATTAACCTAAGTGGGATGGTGGTTTAAAGGAGTTAGGACAATTTATAGAGTCAAAGACAGACTTCATCAGCTCATTGGTAAAACCCTGGGAGAGGTGGGAGCCAGGGTAGCCCCAATAATCTCAGCAGCAGACATTCTGCACCTTCTTTCTAGGACACTGCTGCCAGATTGCATCAGCTTTTAGTGTGGTCTATCTTGGAAAGTTTGTGCTTCAGATACAGCCCATAAGAGATAAAGTTTGATTGGCTTCACTTGACTTATATGTCCAATCACATGCAAAATCATGTGTTCAGCCATGAGCTCTAGTTTTGAAAAGTCTTCATAGGTGCATATCCAAATTCCATAGTGTAACATGAATAGACAGGCATAGCTGTTGAGAGATCAATGACTTGGAAAGTTTGCTTCCTGTTAGGTTGATTCAAACGTAACTGCATACCTTTCATGGTAGAGACCTTAATTACTTTTGTGCCAACCTAATATAACACTGCTAGTTAGGAAGGTTGGGTGACCCTTCCATTAGGATTTTTATAGGGGAAAGTATTGAGAATGAAATTGATTGCTCTTTATTCTTCTAAGTAAATTACCTTTTCACCACTTTTCCCTGCATGATAGAGAGTGCAGGGGAAAGTGGTGATTTCCCTCCCCAAATCACAGAGAGAATGGCTAGAAAAATCAAGAAAACGAAGCTTAGGACAGGGAGAAGTAGCACAAACAGAATATGTTTGAAAGCTAAACAGCAGCTTCACTCAACACCTGATCCAGTGAGAGCCTCACAAGATGGACCACGGAAACATGAATACTTACAGCTATTTTTATGGGCCCCTAGTTCTCCTCCAAAAAACAAAATAAACACTGCAGGGAGTTTAAGAAAAGAATTCATCTGAGCTGGACACGGTGGCTTACACCCACAATCCCAGCACTTTGGGAGGCCTAGGCAGTCGGATCACTTGAGGTCAGGAGTTTGAGACCAGCCTGGCCAACATGGTGAAACCTCGTCTCTACTAAAAATACAAAAATTAGCCAGGCACGGTGGCGCGCACCTATAATCCTGGCTCCTTGGGAAGCTGAGGCAGGAGAATCGCTTGAACCTGGGAGGTGGAGGTTGCAGTGAGCCGAGATTGTACCACTGCACTCCAGCCTGGGCATGAGAGTAAGACTCCATCTCAAAAGAAAAAAAAAAAAAGAATTAATCTGAAGAAAACCAACTAATAATTAGACAATTACAAATGACTGAATTTTTTATTCTGTTTTCTTTCTAAGTCTGATACCTCCTCTAATGCAGCTTTGACCTCTTTAAAGTTCACGCTAAGTATGTGAGTCTGGTACAATGGAGACCAGTACAAATATCCAGAAGCAGCTGGTTTCAGCATGTCTGGTTTGAATCTGAGGAATTAGAATGCAGGTTCTCCTTGGCAAGGAGGCCTATCCTAGAAAGCTGCATTTAGAGGTTTTTCTGTGACTGTACGGCAAGTCAAGAGGGATGTGGTTATCAAAACAAGTTTAAGAATTTAGGCATCAAACTTACCAGTAAGAAACAGATTTTATCATGCTGAGCTTTGGGGAGTGGTCACACTGTTAACGGGGGCTGGTTGGTCACAGACAGAAGGGAAATGAAAGTCCTCTCTTAATGTAGATATGCTTAGTAGCATCCCTCACCAAATCCCACCAGCCAGATGTGATATTCCAGCAGCCAGTCACCCTGTAATCTCATTTCCGGTTTCTGTTCTTAGAGGCATGTTTGAACAGGAGCTTACATGTCTTCTACCTGCAGCTCTAAGAAAAAGCTTTCCTTAGACTGAGAGAAAAACCAGTACCTATCAAGGAAGTATGAAAATCTGATTGAGATTGATGTCACGATAGTTTATTTGTTTGTTTTTGTTTTTTGAGACAAACTCTCGTTCTGTCAACCAGGCTGGAGGACAGCAGCATGATCTTGGGTCACTGCAACCTCTGCCCCACAGGTTCCAGTGATTCTCCTGCTTCAGCCTCCCTAGTAGCTGGGATTACAGGCGTGCACCACCATGTCCAGCTAATTTTTATATTTTAGTAGAGATGGGGTTTCACCATGCTGGCCAGGTTGGTCTTGAAGTTCTGACCTCAGGTGATCTGCCTACCTTGGCCTCCCAAAGTGCTGGGATTACAAGCGTTAGCCACTGTGCCTGGCCATAATAGTTATTTTAAAATCAGGAATTCCCAATGCACAGCTGTTCCTTATCCTTTCTGGGACAGCTGTAATGGTTCTGTACTTTGAAAGTTAACCTAGTTTAGTTGCCAAGTTTAATTTTTTTTAATTTTTGTATATTTAGGGGGCACAAGCACATATTTCTTACATACCTATATTGTATCATGATGTAGTCTGGGCTTCCAGTAAATACTAAAATACTAAAATCTGAAGATGCTCAAGTCTCTGATATAAAATGGCATAGTAATTGCATATGCCTACGCACATTCTCCCATATACTTTAAATAATCTCTAGATTATTTATAATACCTAATACAATGTAAATGTCATATAGTTATATTGCATCTTTATTTGTATTATTATTTATTATTGATTGCTCTTTTTTTCCAAATATTTTTCACCTGCAGTTGGTTGAATCCATGAATGTGGAGCCTTGGATACTAAGGGCTAATAGTATTTTGAGGGAATGGACGTCACACTCACACATGGAGTTCAGTCTTTAAGACTTTGACTAGGTTGGGCGCAGTGGCTCACGCCTGTAATCCCAGCACTTTGGGAGGCCGAGGTGGAGCGGGGGGATCACCTGAGGTCTGGAGTTCGAGAAAAGCCTGACTAACATGGTGAAACCCTGTCTCTACTAAAAATACCAAAATTAGCCAGGCATAGTGGTGGGCGCCTGTAATCCTAGCAACTCGGGAGGCTGAGGCAGGAGAATATCTTGAACCCGGGAGGCAGAGGTTGCAGTGAGCCAAGATCTCGCCATTGCACTCCAGCCAGGGTGACAGAGCGAGACTCCATCTCAAAAACAAAAAAAACTTTGACTAGTGATTGACTAGTGATGGTGGTGGTAAACATCGTGAGGATGGTGTGGGAGTGGGGGTGTGTGTGTGCGTGTGTGTGTGTAGGAATGGAGGGTTAAATGGGTCCATTAGCTATGTTGAGCCGCTGGTCTATTTTTCAAAACAAGATATTGCAAGGGCAGGTAGGGTGGGGAGTTGTCTCCTGTTTGTTTTTATGTAAACGAGGCTTTTAGCAACCTTGGGAGAGACTGTTTTGGAGGTCTCTACTCTCTTTACTAAGACATGCACGTTTCCAGTCCCTACTTAACGGAAAGAGTAGCTCTCTGGAAGCATCCTGGGAAGTTTCATTGCATTTCATTGAGGTCGAGTGGTGAGCACTTCAGATGGTTATAGAATCTGTTTGCTTTCATTTACTCATTAGCTCAATATTTAGTCACCACAGGCTAATATATTTTGTTTGAGAGAGCAAATCAGGGAGTGTTTACTTGGTTTGAATCGTTTGGAAAAGTCTTTTAATTCCACTCAATTCAATTCCTGGAACAATGGTATAACTGGTGGGGTTTAAACATTTAACCTCTCACCGCAGTCAACTAGAGGAAGTAGACCAGACTGGGTCCCCCAACCAGATAAAAAGAAAACCTTTTCGGTTTACACAGTGCTTTTGCAATAGGATTCTCACATTAACCTGATGAGTAAAAAGGAATTTAAACATTGAGGATGGCGGCATGGGAGAGTGGGTCCAAATAAATGAGCTGGATAGTTTTAACATGTAAGGGAACAACACACAGATAAATGAATTGCCCACTTGGTTAACTTCTTTTTGTTTTTGAGATGGAGTGTCACTCTTGTCACCCAGGCTGGAGTGGAGTGCAGTGGCACAATCTTGGCTCACTGAAATCTCTGCCTCTTGGGTTCAAGAGATTCTCCTGCCTCAGCCTCCTGAGTAGCTGGGATTACAGGCACCCACCACCATCCCTGGCTAATTTTTGTATTTTTTTAGTAGAGATGGGGTTTCACCATGTTGGCCAGGCTGGTCTCGAACTCCTGGCCTGAAGTAATCTGCCCACATTGGCCTCCCAAAGTGCTGGTATTACAGGTGTTAGCTGCCACACCCAGCCTTGATTAATTTCTTTTAGGGGTCCTGTGATTAAACTAAATGTGGACTGGGGAATTGTTATCTTGCCTGAAGTGGTAATTAGGATTCCCATGCATGTATGTGAGCATGTCTGTGAATGTATGTTTAGTACAAAGAAGGTCATTCAATAAATGCACGTTGAATTAAATATTCTTTCTATTTGTTACCATACACTATTAACAAACAAAATATTATAAAATCATAATAGCTCTTTTGGCTTTTCTAAACCATTCAGGTATTCTCTATAAAATAGCTTACTCTATTTTCAAAATCTATTCATTCCTAAGATATCTTAGAATATGTAATAAATCAAAAAGAAATATAGGCCAGGTCTGGTGGCTTATGCCTGTAATCCCAGCATTTTTGAAGACTGTGGTAGGCAAATCGCTTGAGTCCAGAAGCTTGAGACCAGCCTGGGCAATATGGTGAAATGCCATCTCTACAGAAAAATACAAAAAGTAGCTGGGCCTGGTAGTAAATGCCTGTGGTCCCAGTTACTTTGGAGGCTGAGGTGGGAGGATCACTGGAGCCCAGGGAGGTTGAGGCTGCAGTGAACTGAGATTGTGCCGCTGCACTCCAGCTTGGGTGACAGAGTGAGACAAGAAAGAAAAGAAAGGAAGGAAGGAAGGAAGGAAGGGAGGAACGTAGGGAGGAAGGGAGGGAGGGAAGGCAGGCAGGCAGGTGAGAGAGAGAACGGAAGGAAGGAAGGAAAAGAAAGGAGGGAAGAAAGAGAAAGAAAGAAGAAAGAAAGAAAGAAAGA
>NW_016107333.1:13035080-13037743 GCF_001604975.1 Cebus imitator | reverse complement strand
AAGAAAGAAAGAAAGGAAGAGGGAAGGAGGGAAGACGAGAAGGAAGGAAAATGTAAACCTTGAAAAAAGAAAGAATAAGCAGCAGCCAGACAATAGGGTAAAAACCAGACTAAATAAATATGACTTACATCCTGCTCTGAAATGTGGCTTACAAGGATGAAAGTGATCAGGACTGTACATAGTTATTCCAGTGAAGACATCTTTGCTTTGGTTGCTGTAGGAACGCAGCAGGAGCACCATGTTGTTTATTCACCAGTAGATGAACTCCTCAAACAGAACACTCACAACCCACTTAACGTGTGTTCTCATATCTGCAACCAAAACAGAGGGAACAAAAAGCTCCATTGATAGGTTCAATGATAACATATAAGCACTTCCTTCTTACGGCAACGCTGAGGTTGTGTAAGTTGGTGACCGTCACAAGCTATGAGGAATGCAATGTCCCAAAAATTGGATCTGAAGACAGAAGCACTACTAAAAATCAGGCAACAACTTTCATTAGAATGAAACTGCAGCCAATATTGTTGCCAGCATTTGATGTGTATTAATCTCACTTTATTATTGCAAACCTATAGCCAAGTATCTGTAAAATGGGAATGTCCCACCTCACAGGAGGCTGTGGTTGGTGGGACCTGGTGTGCTGGAAGAACTACAGTGTTCTTTCCAACAGCATTGGAATAACAGAACAAGGCATAGAGTCAGAAAGGAACCATGTATTGACCTTAATAATTAATGACTTCTTATTATGCTTACTCTTCCCTGTAACCTGTCAGAGCCTTTGTGAAACTGGAATAATTGTTCTCAAAAAGTGAGGGAACTGGAGCTATGAGAGGCAACCACAGAAATCAAGTAGTAGAAGACCAGACACTTTAACCCAGTTAAATCTAGTGTTCTCTCTGCTGTGTCTCAGCGAAGTCCAACAGATTGTCTCGTCTTGCAGCACCCTAAGAGCTGAAACAGCAGGAGACCTGGCTCTGGAGATCAGAAAGGAAAGGGTCTAGCAAAATTTTAAAATCCCGTATAATTTGGTGTCTGTCCGGAACACCACTGTCTGACTTTTAGATGTCATGTCTAAGTTTGCTTGTTTGCTTGTTTTTATCATCTTTGCAAGATTTGTGCTGTTGATTATGCACTTCTTAAAACCCCTTCCTCCTCTGGCCTCTGTGTTACATGTCCTAATTCTATCCCACTGACCATTGGGTTTTATACTGTAAGTTTAGCCTGGATGATAACTAACATTTATGGAGTGCTTCTTATGTGGCAGGCATTGTCCCAATCCCTTTATCTGTATTAATATGTATTAATTTATTTAATCAACTAACAAGCCTATGAATCAGATAGCATTATTGCACTGTTTGAAAAAGATAAGGAAGCTCAGCAACAAAAGAAAAATAAATTGGACTTCAGCAAAATTAAAAACGTGTGTATCAAAGAATACTGTCAAGATAGTGGAAAGAACCTACAGAATAGGAGAAAATATTTGCAAATATCTGATAAGAGATTAATAACCTGTATATGTAAAGAACTACAACTCAACAATAAAAATAAACAACTGAATTCAAAAATGGGCAAAGGGCCTAAGTAGACATTTCTCCAAAAAAGATATACAAATGGCCCCATCTTTCTTGATGTTATGGCAGTGTTTGACATGTTAATCATGGCCTCTTTATAACAGAACGTTATTCAGCTGCTAGGACACCACTTCTTCTGTCACCAACTGCTACTTTTCAGTCTCCTTTGCAAGTTTCTTTTTATCTCCTAACCTCTGAAATGTAGATTCCCCAAGGATGTCAGAGTTCTGACTCAGTACTCCAACCTATGTTCTTGACTTTGGTGTTATAATTATTTTGAGACAGAGTCTCGCTCTGTCGCTCAGACTAGAGTGCGGTGGTGCGATCTTGGCTCACTGCAACCTCCATCTCCCGGGTTCAAGCAATTCTCCTGCATCAGCCCCCCAAGTAGCTGGGATTACAGGCATGCACCACCACGCCCGGCTACTTTTTGTATTTTTAGTAGAGATGGGTTTTCACCATGTTGGCCAGGCTGATCTCGAACTCCTGACCTCAAATAATCCACCCACTTTAGCCTCCCAAAGTGCTGGGATTACAGGCATGAGCCACTGCACCCAGCCGGTATTATTTAGAGCCAGGGTCTCCCTCTGTCTGGAATGCAGGGGCAAGAACATAGCTTACTGCAGCCTCCAATGTTTGGCTTTAAGTAATCCTGCAGCAAGCTATGTTCATGACTTTAAACACCATTCAACATGCAGACATTTACCAGTCTGGATCTTTCTCTCGAACTTGGACTCTTATGTCAAACTACCTATTCAACATTTCCACCCGATGAGTAATAGCTATTTCATACTGAACCTATCTAAAACCAGCTGCCTGTCTCATCTCAGAAAGGACCTCTGTTCTTCCAGATGCTTAGACCAAACACCTTAGAATCATTTAGACTTCCCCTTTCTCAGACTGCATTCATGACATCAGCAAACCCTGCTGGCCTTATCTTCATCATATATCCAGAATTCGACCCTCCTCACAACCTTCATCACCAACCATCTTCCCTCACATAGATCACTGCAACAGCCAACATGTCTCCTTTCTCCCCATCCCTATCAGACTTCCATGAAAAAGAATGCCTTTTTTTTTTTTTTTTTTTTT
>NW_016107333.1:13023861-13035050 GCF_001604975.1 Cebus imitator | reverse complement strand
TTGAGGCAGAATTTCCCTCTTGTTGCCCAGGCTAGAGTGCCATGGCACCATCTCAGCTCACCACAACCTGTGCCTCCCAGGTTCAAGTGATTCTCCTGCCTCAGCCACCCGAGTAGCTGGGATTACAGGCATGCGCCACCACACTCAGCTAATTTTCTATTTTTGGTAGAGACAGGGTTTCTCCGTGTTGGTCAGGCTGGTCTCCAACTCCCGACCTCAGGTCATCCACCTGCCTTGGCCTCCCAAAGTGCTGGGATTATAGGCATGAACCATTGAGCTAGGCCAAAAGAATGCTTTTTAAACTTAATAATGCTCTTTAAATTTAAGTCAAATCATGTCAAGTCCACTGCTTACAACCCTTCAATGGCTTCCTATCTCATTCAGGGTAAAACCATATTCCATTCTTTATAAGGTGCTCCTTGACCTTGCTAGCCTCGTTCTCACTGGGCTTCAGCCACTTACCTCTCACTATTTTTGGGAATCTCTTCTGTATTTATGGGGCTGGCCCCTCACTCCCTTCATGCCTGACCACCTTATATAAAAAAGTATTCCCCATTCCCTCATAGCCCTATGTTCAGCTTTATCTTCTGTACAGCATTTACCATCACCTGTCTCTCAATATACATTTATTGTCTACCTTTCCCCTCTAGTAGTCAATGAGGGCAGAAATTTTGTTCCCTGCTCTGTCCTCAGCACTAAACAGTGTTTCTGGCATGCAGCACACAAACTCTGAGTGGTCACTACGCTTTGGTTAATTTTTATTTAATTTTTTTTTGAGATAGTCTGTAGCTCAGACTGCAGTGCTGTGGCATGATCATGGCTCACTGCAACCTTGACCTCCTGGGCTCAGGTGATCTTCCCATCTCAGTCTCCCAGGTAGCTGGGGCTTACAGGCATGTGCCATCACACCTAATTTTTTTGTGTGTTTTTTGTAGAGACAGGGTTTTGTCATGTTGTCAAGGCTAGTCTTGAATTTTTGGGCTCAAGTGATTTGCCTGACTTGGCCTCCCAAAGTGCTGGGATTACAGGTGTGAGCCGCCATACCAGGCTGGTTTTGGTTAATTTTGAAAAGGCAGAGTGTGTATATGTGTGTGCACAAAGTATAGGGCCTTTAATGAATGTAGACTTTGTGGCAGAAATCCTTCAAAACATGAGGTCCATGGTGAGTATCAGGGGTTCTTGGTTGTTAAAATGCTGAGAACCTCTGGGTTAGAGTATTCCAGGTTTTGATGTTCTACTAAAATTCAAACTCAATAAAACACCATTAAGAAAAAATGCAGAATATTGCTACTGGATGTGGTAATACAGGAGAATTGCTTGAACCTGGGAGGAGGAGCTTGCAGTGAGCCGACATAGAGCCACTGCACTCCAGCCTGGGTGACAGAGTGAGACTCTGTAAGAAAAGGTGGCAGGGGAAGGAGACCCTAGTTTAGAAAAAAAAATGTAGCTAGTTCCAGCACAGAACTTAATAGTGCTGAGGTCAAAGTATACTCTTGTATTTTCAAGTAGTGTTGAGACATATAGAAACTTGTCTTTTTCTAGCCTAACATTTCTCTGTATTAGGACTAAGCTATTCCTGCCAGAACTGAACACTACATAGTCCTACCCCAATTCCTCTAAGCCTCAGGTTAGGCCTGTAAGGTGATGGCTTGAATATATACCGAATGGAAAGCTTTCTTCTTATGTGTGAATATAAGACCCAAATAAGAATGAAACATTATCAACATATTGAAAACAATTTCCTTTTTTGAGACAGGGTCTCGCTATGTCACCTAGGCTGGAGTGCAGTGGCACAATCATGGCTCACTAAAGACTCAACCTCCTGGGCTGAAGCAATCCTTCCACCTCAGCCTCCCAAGCTGAGACTACAGGTATGTGCTACCACTCCAGGATAGTCTTTTATTTTTCACAGAGAGGGGGTTTCAGTGTTGCCCAGGCTGGTCTCGAACTCCTGTGCTCAAGTGATCATCCCATCTTGGCTTCCCTAAGTGCTGAAATTAAAGGCATGAGCCACTGCCTGTGGTCTATATCAAGTCTTTAAATTGCATATTTCCCTCCCAAGCATTTCAAATTCATTTTGGGGAAAAACTGGCTAAAAATCATCCTTATGTCACTGTTTAGAAATAATCATTAAGTTTTTCAGATCTTGTAAAATATTTACATATGTATTTTGTTTTGTAATCTTGTCATTGGCTATCATGATCCATGTATCATAGCGTGGTCTTCTAAGTTCAAGCAAGATAAACAGCTTCATGGCTAATAGGGATGGGTGCTAAAGAACAGAGACAAAGCATTGTTGATCAAGGAACCACAGATAACTCCATTACAGCCAACACTGGCTTCACAGATGGTTCTAGACATGAAATAAGAAAACAGATTATTTTGCTTCAGAAATGAAGATGAGCCAGAAACTTGTATATCCACAAAGAAAACTTTGTAATTAGACATCTATTCATAATGAAAGATTATGCTACCTAAGGAGAAGGGAATAACATGTAATCATAGGGAGCTATTGTTCCCTTTTAATGTGTACACTTTACCTTTCAAGTATTGTGCTGGACTGCTTGAAAATACAAGGGTATACTTTCACTTCTGCAGTATTAAGTTCTGTGCTGGAATTAGCTACACTTTTGTTTTTTTAAGTAGGGTCTCCTTGCCCTGCCATCTTTGCTTAGAGTCTCACTCTCGTTACCCAGGCTGGAGTGCAGTGGCTTGATTTCAGGTCACTGCAACCACCACCTCCCAGGTTCAAGCGATTCTCCTGTCTCAAGTCTCCCGAGTAGCTGGGATTACAGGCATGTGCAACCACGCCCGGCTAATTTTTGTATTTTTGTAGAGATGGAGTTTCACCACGTTGGCCAGGCTGATCTCGAACTCCTGACCTCAAGTGATCTGCCTGCTTTGGCCTCCCAAGTCCCTCTTATTCTTTCTGTCCAATCTCTAACAGTTGAATATTCTCAGGTTATTTACTGTGCCTAAAAATAAGCTCTTTCTTGTACCTCTCTTGAACAGGACAAACGTGGCTTTCCACAGTAGAGTAGTATCTTTTTATTAGTATTAAGAAATAGAGGAACAGTTTTAAAAATGGAAGAGGATTTCAGAGGTCTAGTCTCATTTATAAATCATAATTAATGTTTGTTGTTTTTACAGAAGAAACTGTGGCTCAATATGGCTAAGTGATTTGCCTGAGTTTTAGAGAAATAGTTTTTAATCCAGAATTCAAGTCTAACGACTTCCAAATTCAAGGGCTCTTTGCCTGGCATGGCGGCTCGCACCTGTAATCCCAGCTGTTCATGAGGCTGAGGCAGGAGGATCACTTGAGCCTAAGAGTAGACCATCCTGGGCAACATGGTGAGACCCTGTCTCTTTNAAAAAAAAAAAAAAAAAAAAAAAAAAAAAACAAACTTAAATTAAAAAATTTCAAGACTTCCGTACTGTCTCCTAGAGGTTAGCTGTAAAATGAAATGTATGCATAGGCAGTTTATCATAATGATGAAGAGCAGATGTTGGTATCTCTCAGGATCTAATTATCTGATTAGGACACTGGTTCTGCCACTTTGTATGTATGACTGAGTGAGAAAACTACTGAGCCTGTTTTCTCACCTTTAAATCTCCTAGGGATATACTTCCAGGAACTTATGTGTATACCATGAATATTTTCTCCTAAAGACACATTTGGAGATCTTTCACATAAAAGGGGCTACTTTTTAATGACCAGATTCTGAAAATGTTCATTAACTTTTACGGATGTACATTTGGGGAAAATTACTATTTGCCAACTTTATTTTCAATGGTTATAGCACATCTGCTAAAAGATCTTCAAAAGCAAGTTGTGAAGACAGGGAATGACTACCATATGGGATATTTCCTACCCAATGACTTCAGAATCCAGTAATTACACATATTCTATCTTATCTCATACTTTTAATTAGAAAATTCCAGACAAGGGTCAAGTTTCAAATAGCCTTTATGGATATTTATCCCTTGCCTTAAATCTTTTCTGAAAAGAAATGGCTTATTATTTAAAAGTCCAGTTCAAGGGAGGCCACTTTCTTTTTAACTAGCATTTAGCATACAGATCCATTTTGGAGTTCCCATGATTGTTCCTAAGAGTATATAGATAAGCCTAGAAATGTTCAAACCAATAACTCATTAATTCAACCAACTCATCAAAGTATGCTTCATCAGATGTTAATGATCTTCTAGGTGTCGGTGTCTTTTTTGTCAAGGAAGTTATATAAGTAAATAAATATAACATGCCTAGAATGTATTCAGTGGCTAACAATCACTGGGAATGGCAAAAATGAAACTTAAAATTTATGCTACTGTTTTCACTGTGATAAATTATATGAGGCACTTAAATGAACAAACAAAACTTGGACTAATGAATCAAAGGCTTTCTCAGACAACTTTCCACTTACCTCTCACTATAGACAACTGCCATCTTTTGCTATATTAGCAAATTCTGAAAAATACTATAATGGAAGAAAAACAGGGGTGAAAGCAAAGGAAAATGATTATTATCTTTTGGTACTAATCCATGTTGCAAACAGAATAAAAGTTACACACACAAAATGATATACGGAAGTACAGATTTTATTAGAGACTTCTTAAGCTTAGAAGGAACAACAATAATACACATATGTCTAAATCTATATTTGGGTTCTTGTAAAATCCTTTAAAATAGTTGACAAAAATTCCATATGATCAAATACAGAAAATAATGTACTGTGTTAAAGAAGAAAACCATTATAGATACTTGCACACACTCACGTTTATAGCAGCATTATTCACAATAGTCAAGAGATGGAGGCAACCCAAATGTCCACCAACAGATGAATAGATAAAAATATGTGGTAAATACATACAATGGAACATGATTCAGCCTTAAAATGGAAGGAAACCCTAGCACATTCTACAATATGGATGAACCTTGAGGACATTATGTTAACTGAAATGTCAGCTACAAAAAGAAAAATACTGCATGATTCCATTTATATGAGGTATTTAAAGTAGTAAAATTCACAGAAACAAGTAGAATGATGGTTGCCAGGGCTGTGGGGAAGGGGAAAATATGAGTTGATTAATGGGTATAGAGTCTCAGAATTGCAAGATGAAAAAGTTCTGGAGATCTGTTTCACAACAATGTGACTGTTTTTAATCTCACTGAACTATACCCATAAAAATGGTTAAGACGGTAAAATCTGTATGTGCTTTTAAAAATCACAATTTAAAAGATGCAAAAAAAGAGTACTTTGGCCATCCCCCAAAAGGCTATAATCTCAAGGCTTCAGGTAGGGTAGGAAATGTACTACCCTAATGTATAAAACACAATTATCAAAAAATAAAAGTGAAAATACCTCTGAAAGAATATTCTCAAATGATATTTTTAAAAAATCACAGTTTAACACTCAAGTGAGTGTCCGGATTGAATGCAGAGTTCAAAAACTTACTATGTAAACAAGCCATGACTTTTGAACTCTTCACAAATTCTTATTTTCAGTGTTTATAATGGATAATGTTTAAAAAAAAAAAAGGGGGAAAGGCTCCCAAAATACTGAGAACATATATCTAAATCGAGGATGGGTTCACTCATTTCAAGCTATGTCAAGAAGTCTATGGGATGAAGCATGTCTGTGATGGATATAGTATAGAACTAACTCCACGGCTGAGCTCTTCAGAGTGAGCCTCTGTAGGCTCACAGTCCTATTTTAAGAACAACCTATAGACTCAATTTGCAGGTGTTATAAGCTTGGTGGAACAGCACAATTTTGAGTTCCTTTCACGTGGAGTTTCTGATTAGTCTGTGGTTATTTCAAACATGGTCTAAACCTACTGCAGAACACAGTATTATTAAAAGTACACGTTTTCACTGTGTATCATAACTTTTGGATTTGGGGTCCTTTCATACTTTTTCAGAAATACTGTCTTCTAAATTGAATAGGAAAAACATGTATGTGACTATGGTGATGCAACTGTTCTGGTATGAGACCATGTAATTGATCAACTAGGTCAGAATATTATTTTAAAAATCCAGAGTGGCAAGGAATAAAAACAGAGAAACTTACTAAAAATCTTTTATAAAATACTGATGTAAAATGTGAGGTATTAACCCATTTCTGTTATCATTCTAGCTTGTTTTCATTAACCATAGCAGAACTTCTAAAGGTGAGCTCTAAAATGTGGCAAATTTAGTAATAAATTAAGGAAAAAGTCATTTGTCTCCAGAAACAAGAATTTAAAATCATTTGGCATTGAAGCCAGATGGCAAAGACCAAATGCCCTTCAGAAATTATGAACAATTATTCAGTTACATGAGACTAATATAACCGTGTCAAGTAGAAAAGCACTGAAGAAAGCAGAAACCATTAAATTTGAAGGAGAGTTTAATTTGGAGGGAGAAGTTGACTTTGGGGTTTTTTTAGAGCTAAGTTGCTTCAGCTAAAAATATAGAACTGATAAAAAACAAGAATAACTCTCTTTACTGACAATTAATAACCGTATGGAATTTCTATTGTGAGAAATTACTATAATGCCAAAGGCGGGAAGACTCTGTCACCAAATGTCAACCCTTTAATTTTAGAAGGATTAACCAACCAATTCTTGCTAAAGCATAGGCACACATAACAAAAAAATGTGAATCTTGGTGAATATAGGATGTCTGGTAAACCTCAGGTTATCTTCAGTCTTCATACTCTTGATGTTCCAGGAATGATGCGCGAGTTTAGGTTGGTTCTAGGATAGGCCCAGGGGCCTGGTTTTATCTGGGATCCCTGGGACCATACCTAGAACAAACCCAAACAAAACCAAACTCCTTGGGAGAGCTTTCAGTTCAGGTCGACTTCTGGGCTTTTCACCTATATGGACCTCCAGGACTGTACCGGGACCATACGCCAACCTTTCAGGGATGGGAGTGACATTTCTGGAGCCTTCTGTACGTTGCCAGCTGCTAGTACTGTGCCTGAGTAAGCATTATTTAAGTCATAATATGAAAAGAAGGTAACAGATTGGTGCAATAAAAATGCAGAAAATACTTTGATTTAGAAATGAAGTGAATTTCCTTAAGAATTTACTTAAAGAAGGGGAAAAAGGATATGCTTTGTTTAGGATATTATAAAAGAGTAAACTTATAAAAGACATGCTTTAGTTTTAGAAAAATTCTTCAATAATATTCATTTGTAGGTAGCTAACCTTTAGGAAATGATATAAAACTAAAAAACATAAAGCCTAAAAGAGTAAAAGTATCCCTTACCTTAAGAAAATCTTATAATATAAATAGGGGAGGAAATACATATGTCCATAACCATAGCTCACAGAATATACTCATTTTAAAGGGTAATGTAGTCAAAAGAATATGCAGCTTAAATACTGTACTACTGCAATAATACATTGCTAAATGAAGTTCAATACATAGAGATAAAGCTAATTTCACTGCTGACAAGTTAAAATATATTTTAAAATGTATAATATTAAAAAATACTATATGCATTTTAATTTATCACACATTTTATTTTCATTTATTTATTTTTGAGATAGGGTCTTGCTCTGTTGCCCAGACTAGAGTGCAGTGGTGCAATCATGGCTCACTGCAGCTGTGGCCTCCTGGGCTCAAGTGATCCTCCTGCCTCAGCCTCCTGAGCAGCTGGGACTACAGGCATGTGCCACCATATCCAGCTAATTTTTAATTTTTTTGTAGAGATCAAGTCTTGCTGTTTTTTGGCTAAGCTGGTCTTGAACTCCTGGCCTCAAGAGATCTTCCTGCCTCAGCCTCCCAAAGTGCTAGGATTATAGGTGTGGGCCACTATGTCCCAGCTTATCACACATTTTAGAATATCTATAAAATCAATTCCTCCTTATTCATGCTAAACTTTTACATGTGTGAATCCTTGAATCAATTCATCCTCTTCTTGGTTTATAGCAATTACCCCGAATAGAATCACTTTCCTTCCACAACTATACTCAGAAGTTTTCTTCTTTTATCACTAACCTGGCTTTGGCATCATGACTATCTCTTCTATAATGGCAGTCTCAACTCAAGAAACTGGTTTGGACTACCTATCTTTTATGATTATTACACCAAAGCTCCCTTCCATTAGCATGGATAACTGAACACTAACTATGAGGCATGGTCATAAAATAAACAGGCTGACTTGCCAATTACTTTGTAATGAAAGCATGAGTCAATATACAGTTGCCAAAACACAATCACCATGTTGCTAAAAATAAGTTGTTTGATGCTAAGATATTCTATTTCTACACAGATTTGACTTTTGCTTGCAATTATAACATGTAAATTTTGTTTATTTTTCATTCAAGAGAGAAAAGTGATCCTGTTTATGTGATATTAAATTACAGTTTAACATACCAAGTACAGAATGACAATAGGAATTTAGTCATTCAAATATCTGCCAATATCATTATATCTAACACTGATAACTTTTGGTAAGCTTTTAATAATATACATTTACTATAGCTGAATAAAAATAAAGACACTGTTTTTAAAAGTAGTATAACCAAAAAATAAATTCTTTGTGGTATAATTGCCTATAGTCTATAAATCTTATTAGTTCTCAGGTCTCTGACATTAATAATGAATGTTTTCTTATTTTTCAGGGCTTAATCTATTTCACGTCTTGAAAATGAAGATACATTTCTCTCTTTAAAAAAAAGACAAAGAAATTTTTAATGGCATGTAGTCTCCAATTCAAATAGAAAATACTATTTAAAAATGCTAACTTGAGTGGACCAGTTTTTTGTTTGTTTTTTTAGATGGAGTGTCCCTCTGTCACCAGGCTGGAGTGCAGTGGTGCGGTCTCAGCTCACTGCAACCTCTGCCTCCCAGGTTCAAGAGATTTTCCTGCCTCAGCCTCCTGAGTAGCTGGGATTACAGGAGTGTGCCACCATGCCCGGCTAATTTTTTATATTTTTAGAGACAGGGTTTCACCATGTTAGCCAGGATGGTCTCAATCTCCTGACCTCGTGATCTGTCTGCCTCAGCCTTCCAAAGTGCTGAGATTATAGGTGTGAGCCACAGCGCCCAGCCTGAGTGGACCAGTTTTAATTAGAGCCAAATAATTATAGTATAGAACTAAGTTTTGAGAAAGTAAAGTATGTAAACAAAATGGTTCCTTTTGTACAATAACAACTTTTCTATTTTGAGAGAAGGTATCTAATTCAGTAGCTTCACTTATTTTAACAATAGCAATGAAACAGGTAGTAAAGTAATAGATGTCACAAAATCCATGCATTTAAGCATAATCCGCTTCTTCAAGTCTTCGCTTTGAGTTTATTTATTCTTACTTTATACATAAGTCTAATGAACGTAGTCATCTGGTCTTCAAAATGAAAGCAGATCAGAAGGCACATTATGAAGGAGGAGAAGGGCTACTGTTACAGGCATACTTAAGCAAGCAGTAATAGAAATGGAAGAATTAGAACGACTGTTAAAATAAAAAACATGAAAACTCAAATGAGCATATCAGAATGGAGCCATTTAGTACAGGAACAAACAGCTCTCAATGTCTGATTAGTCTATGAGAGATTAATAAGTAATGTTAATGTTGATCATTTTGATACTGAACAAATAAAAATACATTCATATATTATTTAAGAAGACAGTAATGCATATCAATTTTATAAAGATTTCCTTCAGAGATTATTCCAAAAGATTTTAGTGCTGAAAGAGGTTCAAACTCTGCAGGAAACTGGGATATCTAGAGTGACTCCCTCCCCAAATATTCAAATTAGCCAGTTCTTATAGCCATCTGTAGTCTCATACCAATAATTCTAGAACATAAGTCTTGATGAACAGAGTTGAAGTTATATTTACAGTACCATAAGTTTTAAATCTGTGTACTGTACTAAGAACAATGAATGAAAACAATATATTTCACATTTTCCTGAAATATACACAATTATTTATTCAAAAATGATAGCCCAATTTTTCTTATAGTTGAATTCATTAATGAAGTCCTAGAAACATCATTATATAAAAACTGAATTAGAACTTCAAATCTATGGCAATCACATATTCAACTAAGTATTTGTTTTAGCAAGTTTTTAATAAGAAACTAAGCAGCAAACACAAGAATGCTAAGCAGCCAAACAGGTATCACAAAGTCCATGCACTTTACTGACAGAACAGCCCCTTAGCTCCCTTTCAGTCTACTTACTCTTATCTTAGACACAATTCTAGCAAGCTTGGCAATCTGGTTTCTCAGTCCACAGCAGATTAGAGGCAGCAAATTAGGGGCCTATTGCAGGAGGCAGGCACACAAGACAGCGGCAAAAGTGACAGCTGATTATAAGGGAAGATAGAGAAACTGTGAAAAACAGGCATAACTCAAAAAAGCACAGCAATGTCAGGTCATATTGTAAAGGGGTACCTGACATATATCTCAGTAGCCCCTGAGTGTGAGTTTCTATTTATCACCCCATGATAGAAACTGATATTCCTAAAGATGATAGAAAAAGTTAAATCACATTCTACAACTCTAGACAAAGTAGAGATGTACTACATTTAGTTATTAAATTATTAAAATGGATTTTAGTTAGCTGAAAAGTTAACTTAGGCAAATTAATCATCTGTCTATGATGACAGGTAAATGAACTGTTACTGGATTTTAAAAAATATTTTCTCTTCTAAAATATTTGTAGCTTTATTTTCTAATTAAGTGTGAATTGCATAGCCATTTTCTTGTGAGCAGAATTGGAAAAATAAATCAATCTTTATGCTTTGTCTGGTTGTCATTCCTAGCATAATATCTACTTTAGTTCAAACAGTAATTTAGCTGAGCTATAACACACTCTTATAGTATTTAGTTTGTTTCTTTGTTTGGTTTGGGTATAGAAACAATATGCTATGATTAAACCAAATCAGTTGAACTTTTACTCCCATGTGGTTTCTCATAATTTGTCCAAAATATTTCATATTTTATATTACTGATGGGAAGTGAAGTCACTGGAGTAAAATGACCTGTAGGGTCCCCTTCTGGGGTTCACACTCTGCTGACTTACAATTTTGTGGAATGTATCAGAACTTAATTTTTTTTATGCTTTAACACTAAAAGCTTTATATCTTTTCTTATGTAAATCAGAACATTACTTTTTTTAAGAAAATTGAGTTTTTTTGTTTTTTTTTTGGTTTTTTTTTTTAGACGGAGTTTCGCTCTTGTTACCCAGGCTGGAGT
>NW_016107333.1:13000044-13022596 GCF_001604975.1 Cebus imitator | reverse complement strand
GGCTCACCGCAACCTCCGCCTCCTGGGTTCAGGCAATTCTCCTGCCTCAACCTCCTGAGTAGCTGGGATTACAGGCACGTGCCACCATGCCCAGCTAATGTTTTTTGTATTTTTAGTAGAGACGGGGTTTCACCATGTTGACCAGGATGGTCTTGATCTCTTCACCTCGTGATCCACCCGCCTCGGCCTCCCAAAGTGCTGGGATTACAGGCGTGAGCCACCGCGCCCGGCCTCACATTGGCCTGTTTTTTAGTATTTCCTATGGTATTCACAGCAAGAAGAGCAAAGTCCTAGAGAGAGGTTCCTAGAATTTACTAGGCATAAACATTACCTATAGCTCATTCCAAAATGACCAACTAAGAATCACTGAGAGTATGGTCTAAAATTTGCATTTAAAGAATAAGACTTATTATTCTGATATATAATACAACCCACTAATATAACTAAGAAACACTGACTTCAAATATTATAAGAGAAAATAAGTCAGGGAATTTCTGCAGAAAAGATAATACTTTATCTTCAAAATATTTTAAATACTTTAAAAGATGAAAACTACACAAAAGAACAAATATTCAAATAAAGCTACAAGATCTTTATGTTGTAATTTCAACAAGTAGAGTTTTTACTGGATTATGTAACAAGTAGTGAATGAAACAGATCAGAATGAAAGACTGAAAATTCTTGATTAAAATTAATTAGTCTTTCCAAATTAAAAAGTATCACCTTAGAGAGCACTGAATAAAACTGATACAATTTTATGAAGGTATTTCCCCTAAATTGGTGTAATAAAAATAACATACAATAAAAGAATTAAAAATTATTAAACTCTAATTCTTCCTGTGTAAGGTTATAGGAGAGAGATTACCAAGTTTTTCCATAATTGCTTCTTCTAAATCCAAATAAAAATGAAGTCGGCAAACTAAATTAGCAATTTAAATAAGAAAGTAAACCCTAAGTATTATTGAAGAATATAACAATTATAACACATAAAGATTTTTAAAACTGAAATTTAGCTATTTCTAAGTAGTAAAGCAAGACCCAACCTAAGGTGTTGCTCCTAAACGGTTAATTATAGGTAAGTTCCAGGATTTTGGCAAAAGGCAAAATCACTTATAGTACAATATTCTCTACTATCTATATAAAGTAGAACCAAATTTTTTCCTCAGGTTAAAAAGAAGATTTCCTTAGATTACTGAAATAAAAAAATCCCCTTCGTTATAAGTAAATTTACTCACTAAAAGTGGTAAGTTACAGGAATTTGAATGTGTTCCTTTACAATCTAGACTCACCATGCAATTTCCTTTCTAGGACAGCAACATAAATTGAGTTATTCCTACATTTCCCCCAAATAATGTCTATAAAACTATGTTATTGCATAGGAGCTACAGGTTTCAAAACTGTATACGCTGAAAATAATTACTCTTTGAAAATGCAATCACAACACAAAACAGATTGGCCAATTTGAAAAGCAGTCTCTGTTAAGAGGTAGTTTGTAAATGAAATACTAAGGAGACAAGGATGCTTTCCAGGAGGCTGATGGGATGGTTCCTGAATCTCATTAAGGTGGACAGGGCTAGAAAACAGCAGCATTGTGACCTGTTTGTGTTAACGGCACCCAATTATCCAAGGTAAAGTGATACAAGGAACTTTTTTCTGCTTGCTAAATTGGGGATGGGAGCTTGGACTACAGGAATCCCACTTTGACATCATCAGTTTCAATTATAAAAAGAAAGATGAAAGTGTACTTCTAAAAATGGTACAATGTTTTTCTTTTAAAGATCACTAGGACATCTTAAAATTCACTACTAAATACATGAATAAGGAAACATAAGCAATGTCATATAACCCACGCACTTTTGAAACTACTTTTAGTACCAAACCCCAGCACACATCAATTGTATGAATTTTTTTTTTTTTTATTCAGAACGTGGATCTTTGTTTTAAGACTGGTATAAACAAAAATAAAATACAAAGAACTCGTTATTAACATAATAGCTGCAGTTATTAACTGCAAGAATACAGTAAAAAGGAGTCATACTAAATGTCAATGTTCTTGCAACAGAATTTTCCCAATCACCTTATGGTAGCAAATTCTGGCAAGAAATGATAATTCATTTCTTATTAAAAATACTTAAAGAATTTCCAATATTGATCAGTTGTGCCACAAATAAAACAGCAGTTTATTCAAAAGAGCCCTTACCTTTCTCTTATTTTCCTAAAAGACCTGCCATTTACAGGTAACTACTAATTTCAGATCAGTTATTCAAACCAGGGTACTTTCTGTAAATCCACATCTTAGCTTTATATACAGTATACACTCATATTCCCTTTCCAGTCTCGACGTTAAACACTTTTGTAAAAGGAACAATCTAAAATCACTTCATGTAAATCTTGGTTCTTACTTTTCTTCTGTCTCATTTTTATTTTCTTCTATTATTTGTTCTTCCTCCTCATCGCCAAAAGTCTGTTCCTGCATGGTGGTAAAGGAGAGAGATCTAGCAGCCACTTCTGCAGCAAGGCCAGCAGTGAAGGTAAAATCCGGGGACAGTTGTAGCCGTGCCAGCCTCTGTTTAATGGAGGGCTGTAATGAGTCCCTGGGAGTTGGAGGGGTAGCGGCCAGACCACTTCCATCTGCTTCTGGTTCATCTTCGCTCTCACATTGGTAACACATTATTTCTTCTGCTCCTTGGGGGAAGACTTCATTTGCAGAATTATCTTTATTTTTACCTTCTAAAAGGTTTTCACATAAGTATTCAGTCCTACTTATTTCATTGTCTGTTGTGGTGGATTTACTATTTTCCTCTTCAGTATCATTTTTACTGACTTTTCCCATATCTGAATTCATTGATGGTTCTGAATTACTTATGGGTTCCACTGGGTCTACAGGAGACAAGGATTTCAACACAGCTTCAAATAAAAAAAAAAAGAAAAAGAAAATAACTAAGGACCTAGCAATGATTTAAACTTTTAATTCAAACTCTGTTTTTTTCTTAAAAAGAACAATAAATAAATAAAAGCTAAATAAAACTTTCTAGGAAAATCAATAAAAATTTATAAATCCAGGAAACTTGAGAAAATGCCTAAGAAATGAACTGAAATGGGGATTTGATAAAGGTTTTTAAGACACCTCACATATTATCTTATTTAAAATATCAAAGCAGTGGTTCTCAAAGTATGGTCACTGAACAAACATTATCAGTTATCACCTAGGAATTTCTTAAAAATACAAATTCTTGGGCCTGATCCCAGACCTCCTGAATTGGAAACTCTGGGAGTAGGGACCAGCTACGTTTTACAAGTCCTCATCTTGGTTCTGATAAACACTAAAGTTTGAGAACTATTCTCAACATTGAAGTTTGAGAACTACTGTATTAAGGAATGAGCAGCATGGTTTTGACTGATAATATGTCAGATAAAAGGCCGAAAGCAATCTAGATAATAATATCTTCAACATGTATACATATATATTTACAAGTTAAAACAGCATGGGAAAAATGCAACATACAATTTAACTTACTTGCCAACCACCTAACAAGACCCTAATGAAAGTAAAGCCTTAACTTCTACACATTTTGTAGTACCACAGAAAAATACAAACGAAATAAAGTCTGCATTCAAGATCAACTATTGTACAAAATATAATACATAAATATAATATATATTCATACGGTAGAAGTTGTCCTTGCAAGGAAAATGCAGTTTTATTTAGCCCCTCTTGATGTTAGTAGGCAGTGGGTTGCTTGCTAGGCAGTCGCTCATCCCAGCATGAGGGGTTAGTACAATACAATCTAGTATGAAGCATGACGGAAGGAAAAAAAGTGTTTCTTGAAGAGCTGGCATGTATTTAAAAAAATGTTTTTGTAAAACGTGTCCACTTCCAAGAACCATCCCTAAGCTGCAGTAACTCCACTAGAGAAGCAGCAGCAACAGAAAAAAAAAAAAATGGCCACAGCAGGTTCCAGTGCAGACTTTCCCCCTCTAATTCCATTCGGGCTTTACCCCTGTAGGCAGAGATGAAAACAACTCTGGAAGATGTACTGAAATTTTTCATGGGACAAGCATTCTATGGCATCAGCAGCTTTTTACTTATTTTCACAAACTAAAACAGCATTATCACCCTTTCCAGTGTAAACTATATCAAAAGCACATACCTGAAAAAGACACACATTTCTCTCATTGATAAATCTTTGCCCATAATGTCAATAGCATAATTTTAAAGCTATATGAAGAAAACACTAAACAATAAAAAAGGATATGTTTATATACAATGCTATTTTCAGTCTATGTACATTCTTAGTTTATAAATCCGTTAGCTCTTAAAGAATGCAACATATATTAGAAGTTAATTAATACTCACAATTATTACTAAAGAAATGGGGGGATATAATCTGTGTAATGAGAGGATCAATTGACAAGTGTGTTAGAATGTAAGCCTCGAGGCAGGTAGGAGGCTTTACATTTTGTCTCTTGATCTATATGCTAGGGATACAGCAGTAAACAGTGCCTGACATATAACAAGTATTCGGTAGCTACTTGTTGAATGAATAATTTGCTGAATGAATGCTGCGGGATAATAGGGCCCCTATTCAAGAAAACTGTAATTTCATTACAGAGATAAAAAACAAAACAAAACCAAACCTTGAACATATAGAAAACAGCAGTGCCTAAAATGTATCTCTGATTAACTAGTGCCTAAAATTAATCTCTGACGTATGTAGGCCTAGTATATGAATGAACAGAATGCAGGAAAGCAATCTGTTAATCATTTCCCTTCTCTGCTATATGCTTTGCTGCTCAAGACTTTTTTCATATTCCATCACAATGGCCCTCTAGTGTGAAGGACTATAGTGGTAGGAGAGGTGGCAGAGCTGGAGAACTCAGAGAATGATTCATGGAGGAGGAGAAACTAGTAGACAATCTTGGTGGAGAAGGCAGAATTCTTGGTAAAGAGGTAAGCATGAATTTTTTTTTTTTTTTTTTTTTTTGAGACAGTGTCTTACTCTGTCGCACCGGCTGGAGTATAGTGGCGTGATCTCGGCTCACTACAGCCTCCGCCTCCCGGGTTCAAGTGATTCTCCTGCCTTAGCCTCCTAAGTAGCTGGGATTACAGGTGTGCACCACCACGCCCAGCTAATTTTTGTATTTTTAATAGAGACAGGGTTTCGCCGTGCTGGCTAGACTGGTCTCAAACTTCTGACCTCAAGTGATTGACCTGCCTCAGCCTCCTAAAGTGTTGAGATTATAGGCGTGAGCTACCACGCTTGGCCAGCATGAATTTTTTTCATGCATAAAAATAATAAGTTTGTGAACTGTAGTTTAATTGTATAAACATAAGTAGAAGAAGATATTATAGTAAAAATAGTAGAAAATATACTTGGATAGATGGATTCTTATGATGAAGAAACTTGAAAACAGGAAAAGGAGTTTAGATTTAACACAATAAGAAAGGGTTTTAAGATAGAGAGCCATCATCAATGCAGTGTTGGAGAAAAATCTGGGAAGAGTTTGCAAGATAGCTTAGAAGAAAAAGGTACTGAAAATGAAAGTCAGCTAAGTGGCTATTTTAATGTACGTGCATAATCTAATGAGGACCTGGGCTATAAAGGGGGCCAACAGGAAGAAAGAGGAATGATAAAACTAAGATATGTATATCTGGACAGGGGAGAACGTAGGGCTCCTGAGAGAAAAAAAAAAAAAGAGAACTGGAGGAACTTTCCAGAAGTATAGGTAATCTATGTACTTCTAGTGAGGAGGGAAAAGGAAAGTGGTTGATTTTGAGGGTCCACGCAGATACTCTAAAATGGGAAGTCACACTCTACCTACTTAGAAATCCACAGGCATTAATGCTATTAAGAATTAGCTAGGTTGATATTGTCAACTATTAAGCTTCCCCTGATTCCTTCCCCTGTCTCCCATGGAGTTTGACTTAAGAAAAGAAGGGTGAGAAACAGAAAGGAATGTAAGGCTTTTGTATCACCAGCTATCCTACTTTGCTAAAATCAGAGCATGGGGAGTATGCCCACAGCCACCCCCGTCCCCTCCCATCCTAAAGTGCTCAGACCACTTAAATAACGCTAATGATGTGGTTCACTTGTCTATGTTTTAATTTTTTTTTTTTTTTCAGATGGAGTCTCACTCTGTTGCCCAGGCTAGAGTGCAGTGGTGATGTGATCTCAACTCACTGCGACCTCTACCTCCCGGGTTCAAGTGATTCTCCTGCCTCAGCCTCCCAAGTAGCTGGGACTACAGGTGCATGCCACCATGCTTGGCTAATTTTTGTATTTTTAGTGGAGACAAGGTTTCACCATGTTGGCCAGGCTAGTGAACTACTGACCTCAAGTGATCCACCCGCCTCAGCTTCTCAAAGTGCTGGTATTACAGGCGTGTGCCACTGCGCCTCAGCCATGTTTTTCAACAGTGAACATGGTTATTAATTTTGTGCTTCACTAAGGTATTTTTTAATATTTTAACATATGGAGAACAGAGTTGAGAATCTCAAATTCACTAAATTTGAAAATAACATTTAAAATATCCCAAATTATTCAAGTCACTGCCCATTTTAAAACAAAAAATTATATAACTGAGAAAAAAAAGTGTGACTTCATATTTCCAATGCTGTTACGTTCCTAACCTCTCATTAATCAAATTGACTTCACATCTAGAAGAAAAAGTGCTATGCATACTGGTGGACCCTTATAAAACCCCAAGAATTACCTAAGAATTCTTCAGCTAAAATAACATTCATAGTTCAAGAAAAAAAAGACTCCCCTACATTGAAATAACCTGTTACTCTAAAGTCAATGCTTACCATGATCACTAAACAAAAGTTGCTTCCACTTCTGCCTTTCTGCCTCTGAAGCTTTAAATCCCAGCACAGATTTTAATTCTTGGAGCACCCTCTTGGATTCTTCATGCTCACGTTTCTGTCTCTCTTTGTCTTCTTGAGACAAGCAATAAAAGTCATCCTTTCTGAAATCACTATCAATATCTATATCATCTACATAAGCTTCTAATTCCTGAAAATGAATATAAGAAAAAGCACTTTACTTGAAGCAGACAGTTTTCTAGTAAGCATTCATTTACTTGCACTTACTTATCTCTGAGATTTAAAAAAAAGGACTTGCATTTGGCATAGGTCATTAAAGCAGAGATAGGAAAAAAAAAGCAAACATACCTACAGATAAAATGAAATCTTAAAAACAAAAAACCTAACAGAAAAGCATTGTGGATAAAAAAGTTTAACAACTTCAATAGTTATTTTTCTAATTTGATGCCATATTATACACTTACTGAGTGTTACAGCCATTAGCTATATCAAAACCAATCAAAAGTAGAAGGTCTGGCAGTCTGGGGAGGTGGTCAGGCATGTTTGTTTTCTTGTGGTTCTTTCTGATTTCCCAGAAAGTATGAACACTCTTCCTAGGATTAGGGAATACCCCACCTTATGGTTCTCCCTATCTCTAAGACAGAGGGTAGGATACTTGCTTACCCAGCCTCTCTTACAGTATAGGCGCAGGTAAATGACCTGAGATCCTCTAATCAGACGTGCCTGCATCACACTGGATTTAGAAGTTTGTGATACAAAAAGCAGGCACCTTGAAAAATCCATTCTGGCAGGATGTTGGCAGATACGTTTCTTCAGGTAGCACTTCTGGAGGTAATTTTTACTACTCAGCATTAATGGAGCAAAAGGCAATGTCTCCACCTATTAATTTAGCAATGATAACTCCATTGCAACAGTTCTTTTGAGTAATTTGGCTGTTTACCCTAGCCTCATTAAAGCCTGCTTATCTGGCCCTCTGAAATACTCTGTAAGTTACCTAAAAGTTTAAACAAAGTATCTGTCTGTTAAACTAACTAGGGTTGGTTTCGACTTGCAATTAAGAATACTGAATAGTAACTTGTTATGCAATATACACGAAAAAAAAAATACTGAATAAATAATGACCTAAGGAAAAGAGGTTTTCCTTAGAATGAACAAAAGTTATCTTTGTTAATATCTAATGTGATCATTAAAAATTGTTTTTAAAAGTGAGGTATATCATAGTATATGCAGTCAAGTACACAGGATTTTTACATATGCACACATATTGGTAATTACTACTCAGATCAAGATAAAAACATCTCCAGCATCCCAAAAAGTAGCTTTGCCAGTGTACTAATTTTCAATGTGTTCAATAACTTTTAAAAGTCACTCAGATATGGACAATTAGATATAAATAACAAATAATAACATTAGATATAATAAATAATAAAAGTCTGCTGTCGGATTCAATGAATTCAGAGTTAAGCACTAAAAACTAATGGTCTGATATAAATTCAACACATTATATTTTGAAGCTCATTAGAAACAGAAATCCAACGAGGGACAAAACAGTAATTTTCACCCTTACCTGCTCCTCAGGGATTGGATCTTTGTCTGCAATGTGTAGAGTAGGAGTAGGTTGCATCAAAGGTACTACTGAACAATGTGGGTTTTCACACACTATTTCAGGCTTGCCTTAAAAAAGGGGGAGCAGGTGGGAATAAAGATAAGAAACAGGCCACACAGACACGAGTGAACATCTAATTAAAAATATCTTTGGGGCCAGGTGTGGTTGCTCACACCTCTAATCCCAGCACTTCAGAAGGCTGAGGCGGGAGGATTGCTTGAGCCCAGGAGTTCAAGACCAGCCTGGAAACCAAGACAGACCCAAAAACTAAAAAAGAAATTAGCTGGGCATAATGGTGCACGCCTGTAGTCCCAGCTATTTGGGAGGCTGAGATGGGAGGACTGCTTGAGCTGGAGAGGACAAGGCTACAGTGAGCCGTGATCATGCCACTGCACTCCAGCCTGGGCAACAGAGCTAGACCCTGTCTCCCCCAACCAGAAAAATCCTTGGTACCAACACTTTGTCAATTTCATAGTCCAACTTGTTCTAATAACTTTTTATTTATAAAAAAAATTAAAGATACTAAAATGAACAACAATAAATTAGATTTACAACTTAAAGTTTTTAAACTCTTGGAGGAGAGAGAACCTGGCCTTCTTCTCTCTTCACCTGACCACAGTATCTGGTATACACCAGGTACTCTATAAATACTTGTTGAACAAAATATTATCATTCATAGCCTAGGAACAGTCTTAAGACCAAGGTACTACAGTATCTGGTACACACTAGGTACTCTATAAATACTTGTCAAACAAAATATTATCATTCATAGCATAGGAACAGTCTTAAGACAGACCATCACTCTTCTTCACAAAATACAAACTTCAATCTTACCCTGAGGCTATTTTAACTTTCAGAAGTTGGAATTGGAAATGAGTTCACAAGTAAACATCTTTAAAAGGCCACCCTAGTGAGTTTAACTTTGATTAATTCTTAAAATTTGTGTTTGGTATTTAATGACAGGGTTAGTTAGTCTCATATCCAGCTGGCAACCATTCATCATTATCTTTCTACTTGAAAAAAAAAGAAGTATGCTTTAAACTTCCTGATTTTTACTTTTCAAAAGTAACAATAGTTAAATGGTGGGGGAAAAAAAAGAAGAAATATTTGGGAAATGTTATAAAAAGATGACTGGTCAGTTTGTAGGCAAGATGTCAGAATGATGAATAAATTAATAGAAAGCACTAACAATAGACAGACTAGTATGGTGGCTAAGAGTTTTACAGTTTAAACCAGTCACAACTGGTTTAAATCCTAGCCCCTGCTGCTTTCTAGCTTAAATTATAGTTATCTGTAGAACAGTGGTGAAAATAATAGTACTCTTTTGTAAGATTAAAAAATACATAAAAAATGCTTAAACAATGCCTGCTACAGATTACATGCTCAAAAACTGCAATTACTGCTTAACTAGAAGAACACAGATTTCATTACATCAATGCTGACACTATACATTGAGCTCTTTGAATGAAAAGAAAAATCCATTAGACTACTGTTAATAACAGTAAACAGGTACATTAACCAGAGTGCTGAAAATCCAGCTCTCAAACAAAACAAAACACCAATTTGCAGCACTTCCTGATTTCCAGTTCCCATGGTGTAAATACACCCACTGTGATCAATTCTAAGCTACCAGTGATGTTAAACTGACTCACAAATTTCTGAATATTTAACAATCTCTGGAGAGCCAGCTCCAGCATGTAACTCATTTAACAAAAATCTAACGAGAGGCCAGGTGTGGTGGCTCAAGCCTGTAATCCCAGCACTTTGGGAGGCTAAGATGGGCTGATCACTTGAGGTTAGGAGTTGGAGACCAGCCTGGCCAACATGGCGGAAACCTGTCTCTACCAAAAAACACAAAAACTAGCTGGGCGTGGTGGTGTACAGCTGTAATTCCAGCTATTGGAGAGGCTGAGGCAGGAGGATCATTTAAACCCAGAAGGGGGAGCTTGCAGTAAGCTGAAATCGCGCCAATGCAATCTCCACACTCCGCCTGTGCAACACAGAGAAACTCTTTCTCAAAAAAAAAAAAAAAAAAAAAAAAAAAAAAAAAAAAAAGCCGAAAAAGTTTTTAAAAACCCACCAGATTTTTAACTACATGCTTCCAGTAATAGTTTTTACAAAGAGCACAGGTTATAAAGTGAAAAAAGCTCCCTGATGACCTTATCCCTTCTTTCTGAAAGCAGGGACCTGCCAAATCTGCCCCACTGCCTGTTCTTGTAAATAAATTTTATGCTAGAACACAGCCACACTCATTTAAGTATAGTCTATGAGTGCTTTCATACTATAACAGCATAGTAAAGTAGTTTTAACAGACACCATACAGCCTGCAAAGCGGAAAATCTTTAGGAAAAAAAAAAAATTGCAGACCCTTGCCCTGGGGCAATGTTTCTAAAATTTCTCAAACTTTAACATGGATACAAATGACCATATCTTATTAAAATACAGGTAGATATAAAGTCAGGGGTCCATTTGTAACAAGCTCTCATGTGATGCTTATATGCTAGTCTGGGGACCACTCTGGGTAACAAGGCCCTAGAGGTAATAAATGTAAAGAGTTTTAAAATAACATGACACACACACATACACATGTGCACACACATATATTTTTGAGACAGGGTCTCACTGTGTCACCCAGGCTGGAGTGCAGTTGTGCAAGCATGGCTCACTGCAGACTCGACCTCCTGGGCTCAAACAATCCTTCCATCTCAGCCTCCTGAGTAGCTGGGGCTACAGACATAAGCCAGTGTGCTCAGTTAATTTTTTTTTTGTACAGATGGCTGTTTTGCCATGTTGCCCAGGCTGGTCTCAAACTCCTGGACTCAAGCGATCCTCCCTCCTTGGCCTCTCAAAGTGCTGAGATTATAGGCATGAACCACTGTACCTGGCCTGTGATATTTTTAATAATGGAAAACTTATTAACTGGAGATTCTTTTCTATGGCAATCTCAAGTAATGCCAAATTATTCTCAATGATTTCCTAAGCTTACGACAATATATATATATATAGATATATATGTGTATATATATGTATGTGTGTGTACATACATATATACTTATATAAAATCTATATAAGCCGAGTACGGTGGCTCACGCCTATAATCCCAGGACTTTGGGAGGCCAAGGTGGACGGATCATGAAGTCAAGAGATTGAGACCGACCTAGCCAACATGGTGAAATCCCATCTCTATTAAAAATACAAAAATTAGTGGGGCATGGTGGTGCTCGCCTGTAGTCCCAGCTACTTGGGAGGCTGAGGCAGGAGAATTCGTTTGAACCCGGGAGGCAGAGTTTGCAGTGAGCCGAGATTGTACTACTTACTACATTCCAGCCTGACGACAGAGTGACGCTCTGTCCCCCCCCCAAAAAAATTATATATAAAATATGGAATGATTCATGAATTTGCATGTCATCCTTATACAAAGGGCATGTTAATTTTCTCTGTATCATTCTAATTTTAATACATGTGCTGCCAAAGCCAAGCACCCTAATCTTGATTTCTAAATGCCATTCTCCATTAAAAGGTTTTACAAGCCATTCCTCCCTCCATCTCCAATTCTTGCAACTACTCATCTGTTTTCTGTTCCTTTGCCAACTTCAGCGTGCCTCATAAGTGGAATAACATAGTACGTAGTGGTTTGAATCTAACGTCTTTCACTTGGCATAATGTATCAGAGATTCATTCATTGTTTTGGATGCAATGGTAGTTCACTTTCTTTTGTTGCTGAGTAGTATTTCATTGTATGGATGGATGTAACAGTTTAGTCACATCCCAAAGTCTAGCTGCTTCTAGTTTTAGTTTATGAACAAAATATTGATGTATAGGCTTTTGTGTGAACACTAAATTTTTACATTTCTTGGTTAAAATACATAGGAATTACACTACTGGGTCATATGGTATATGTATTCATAGTGGTTAAAATTTTGATGAAGAAAGCATATTTATAGAACCTCAGAGTACTTCTTTACAAAATATTTATCATGAAAGACTATAAGGCAAAGGAGAATAAAGAGCATGACAACTGAATATCATGCATAGTCTAGGTCTAGACATATTAAAAATATTGGGACAATTAGGGAAATTTGAATGGGTTCTGTGGATAAAATGACAATACTGTGGATGGTGTTCATTTTCTGATTTTGATGGTATACTGTGGGTATATAGAAGAATGTTCCTGTTTTACAAAAATGCATACAGAAATAGTTACTGGTAATGGGGCTTCAAGTCTACAACTTACTCTCAAGTAACATCACCATCAAAAAATTATACACACATACAGACACATACATAGAAAAGGGAACTGTGGCAGAATGTCAACAATTAGGGAATATGGATGAAGGATACTTTCAACTATTGTAACTTTTCTGTAAGTTTGAAATGATTTCAAAATAAGACCTTTTTTAAAAAAGATAATGGCTAAACAAAGTACCTGCTTCTTAAAATATTCAAATGAACACTTTTTATTTAAACCTGTGTAGTCATAGCCACTGTGAATGTTTTAGTGAGAAAAGTTTGTGAACTATTTGTCTTAATCATTATTATCTATGAGCAAAAGCTACACATACAGAAAAGAATTAGAAAATAGCTTATCTTCCACATGTGTACCTATGCAAAAATCTTGCATGTTCTTCACATGTACCCCAAAACCTAAAATGCAATTAAAAAAAAAAAAAAAAGAAAATAGCTTATCTTAATTACCTACCCAATGAGGTGGAGACAGTTTTCAGAGTAATGGTTCACAATACTGGATAAGTGATAGACTAAGATTCAACATCTCAGAGTGTGGTAAAGAAGGGGTGAATGGGATGCATTTTTTTTTTTTTTTTTTTTGAGAGACAGTGTCTCACTCTGTTGCCTAGGCTAGAGTGCAGCAGTGGCCTGATCATAGCTCACTGCAGCCTCAAACTCTTGGGCTTAGGCAATCCTCCTGACTCAGTCTCCTGAGTAGCTGAGCACTCAGCTACTCCTGTCACTGGGCCTCGCCAGGATACATCTTTTAACAACCAAAGGTCTTCTGAGTATTTCTATTTGTAGAAAATGTACACAAAAGCTCTAGATGTCATATCAGAAAGTTTAATGTGCATAAGTATTTGCAAATATTAGAATTTCTTGGTAGATTTATCCTTTCGAGAAAAAATTATTTACAGTTTACATTTGGGATATTAAGAAAACCTACAGGTAGTATATCAGTAATTCACATGTTAATATTTCCTTTGGAGAAAGTGAATACTTTTACTATCTAAGGATTTGTTCAAAGAAATTATTGCAAATTTAGCTGTAAACAACAACAACAAAAAAAACCAGGATGGTAAAGCATTAATTATCTTTAGCAGCAATGCAAATTCTATGCCTAAGTCTGAGTAACATCATAATAAAGATCCAAGAGATAAATATGGTTCTGTTTTGCAGCACAATTTTCAAAACTTGATATGCACAACACGAAAAATGAAATCAGTGAGGTAAAAACAAGCATAAAATCTGAGTCAATAAAAGCAGTTTGATGGAAAATCTCAAGACTATTTTTTTTACTAGTAGCACAAAGCAATCTGATACATTGTCATTAAATAATGACACAATGTATTTAGATTTTAGTACTAAATATGTAGTGTCACTAATTATATCATTTGTATATTATTTTTGAATGACTGAAGTAAGTATTTTATTTTAAAACAAAAACTCGTTTCTAGCCCCAGACTATCAAACTCATTCTTTTATTATGCTAACTGAAAAAGAGTTTTTAGGTCTAACAATAGAAAAATACTATGAAAATTTATTCTCTCATTTCTGCTTTTTTAAAAAAGAATATGATTCACTGAACTTTCAAATCATATTCATTTTTTATTTACAAAATGAGAGCTAATAATTGTATTCAGTGTCACTTTGTACGTATAAATTCAACATAAAAAAAAGTAAACTAAGAAATTTTGAAGCTAATTTCATCATGAAGACAAGAAATCCGCCTAATAAAATCCTACCAGAGTGGAATAAGTATGTCTGATAAGCATATGCCAAAGAAATCTCTCACAGGTACCTTTTTTATCTGTATTTCTTCGTAGTAGTTTGTCGACCTGAGAAATGGCCTCTTCCCAGCAATTGTTGCTTGCTTGAACATGGGGCTGAATCGACTTTAATTTCTGTTCTAGGATGTGATAAGCTTCTGACACTAGTTCCTGCGTTTCTTTAGTACAAACAAGCTTTTCAAGTTCATCTTCAAGAATTATTACCCTGAGTCACAAAGAAAAACAGAAACAGATTTCTATAATTTGAAATAAAAACTTTACAATTTATAAGGCTTATTTTAAAATACGTTTAAATCCTAGCACTTTGGAAGGCCAAGGTGGATGGCTTCAGCTCAGGAGTTCAAAACCAGCTTGGGCAACATGGTGGAATCCTGTCTCCACCAAAAATACAGAAAATTAGCCAGGCGTGGTAGCATGTGCCTGAGGCTGAGGTGGGAGGATTGATTGAGCCTAGGAGGTGGGGGTTGCAGTGAGCTGTGGTAGCACCACTGCACTCCAGCTTGGGGGACAGAGTGAAACCCTATCTCAATTAAAAAATAAAAGCTTATAAGATGAAAAATGTTCTAGAGTTAGACAGTGGTAATGGCTGCACAACAATGTGTATATACTTAATGCCACTGAACTGTACATTTAAAAATGATTAAATGATAAATTTTGTTATATATACTTTACCACAATTTTTAAAAAAGCTTATAAGAGTATGATATATTTATTCAACAAATATTTCTTGCATATATACTAGGCATTTTGAGCTTAAAAATAAATTAAGTCCATCTTCTAGTTATAAGAAATAACAAGTGATATTACACATATATGTAAATAAAATATACCGACCCCCACTCCCTACTCCACCCACCCCCTACTAAGCCTGCCAACAACAGCCTAGAGTACAACTTCTTGGCGCCCTCCCCCCTTGGGTGTGGCTCGAGCTGGTGACACTGAAGACTGGAGACACCACAGACCCACGACCTGGAGCAGCTTGGATGCAGGGAATGATAGCTCTTCAGGTCTGCAATAAAAAATGGCTTCCAATAAAACTACATTGCAAAAAATGGGAAAGAAACAGAATGGAAAGGTAAAAAAGTTGAAGAGCTAGAGCCTGAAGAATTTGTGGTGGAAAATGTACTAGACTGACGTGTAGGGAATGAGAAAATGGAATATTTCCTGAAGTGGAAGGGATTTACAGATGCTGACAATACTTGGGAACCTAAAGAAAATTTAGATTGTTCAGAGTTAATTGAAGCATTTCTTAGTTCTCAAAAAGCTGGTAAAGATGGTACAAAAAGAAAATCTTTATGTGACAATGAATCTGATGACAGCAAATCAAAGAAGAGACGCTGCTGACAAATTAAGAGGATTTGCTAGAGGTCTTGATCCTGAAAGAATAATTGGTGCCACAGATGGCAGTGAAGAATTGATGTCTTTCATCTAATGGGATGATTCAGATGAGGTGGGCTTGGTGCTGGCAAAAGAGGCAAATATGAAGTGTCCTCAAATTATAATTGCTTTTTTTTATGAAGAAAGACTAACTTGGCATTTTTGTCCAGAAGATGAAGCTCAATTATTGTTAACATTGTGTGTTTGTGTGTGCGTGTACACACACATACACATATATAGATGCATGTATATGTGTGTGTGTGTGTGTGTGTGTGTGTGTGTGTGTATATATACATATATATAAATTTGTTGTAGGGCGTGGTGGCTCACACCTGTAATCTCAGCACTTTGGGAGGCCGAGGCGGGTGGATCACCTGAGGTCAGGAGTTCGAGACCGGCCTGGCCAAAATGGTGAAATCTTGTCTCTACAAAAATTAGCTGGGTGTGGTGGCATGTGCCTGCAATCCCAGCTACTCAGGAGGCTGAGGCGGGAGAACTGTTTGAACCTGGGAGACAGGGGTTGCAGGGAGCCAAGATTGCACCACTGCACTCCAGCCTGGGCAACAGAGAGAGTGTAAGACTCCGTCTCAAACGAAAGGGGGGGGGTTCTTGGATTTTTTTACCTACTAGTGTGACAAAATAACTACATTCTAATGAAAATCAAGTTTGATATTTTCATTTTGAAAGTAGCGTTGGAAGAGTTGTTTTCTTTTTTTTTTTTTTTGCACCAATAGCACTAGCTACTTTGAATACACAAACCCTTTCTGTAGTTGCTTCCTTTATCAGAAAAGAAAAATAATACAATATCATAAATAATTAGAACTATCACTTTGTTTCCATTTTATAGATAAGGAATTAGTCCCAGGGAGTTGGGCAAACTTGCCTAGAGTCACAAAGCTGGTAAGATGTAAAACTGGGCTCAATACAGGCATAAGTGTTACGAGAATTAAGAAGGGAAAATTACTACCAACTATAAAGACAGATGGGGGACAACTAAGGAAGAGGTATTTTTGAGGTAGCATTGAGGGATGGATTAAATTTGAGCCTATATACAAAAGGTGAGAAAGGTTTTTTTTTTGTTTTTTTTTTTTTTTGAGACAGGGTCTCACTCTGTCACCCAGGCTAGAGTGCAGTGGTGTGATTTTGGCTCACTTCAACCTCAGCCTCCAGGGGTCAGGTAATCCTCCCACATCAGCTTCCTAAGTAGCTGGGACTACAGGCATGCACCACCACAACTGGCTAATTTTTGTTTTTTTTTTTTTTTTTTGAGATGGAGTTTCGCTCTTGTTACCCAGCCTGGAGTGCAATGGCGTGATCTCGGCTCACCGCAACCTCCGTCTCCTGGGTTCAGGCAATTCTCCTGCCTCAGCCTCCTGAGCAGCTGGGATTACAGGCACGCGCCACCATGGCCAGCTAATTTTTTGTATTTTTAGTAGAGACGGGGTTTCACCATGTTGACCAGGATGGTCTCGATCTCTTGACCTCGTGATCCACCCGCCTCGGCCTCCCAAAGTGCTGGGATTACAGGCTTGAGCCACCGCGCCCGGCTAATTTTTGTATTTTTTTTGTAGAGACAATGGTTCACCATGTTGTCCAGGCTGGTCTCAGCTCCTGGGCTCCAGTGATCTGCCCGACTCGGTCTCCCAAAGTGTCAGGATTACAGGTGTTAGCCATTGTACCTGGCTAGAAGCTTGTTCTATTAGGTTGGTGCACAAGTAATTGCAGTTTTGCTATTAAAAGTAATGGACCATGGGAAAAGGCATTTATACAGTTTGGCTGCACTGAAGGAAAGGAATGAGAAATAAAGGTAGAAACAGACTGTAGTCAGGTTACGGAAAACCCTTTTTATAGTATGTTTTGTAAAGACTTTAGTCTGAGCTGCTATGACTCCAAAACCAGTCAAGATTTTCAGTGAAGTGAGAAAGCAAATACATGCCTCAGTAACATTAATTTGGCCATACACACCCTGGAGGTGAAAAGAACAGTTAGAGATTAATGCCCTAGTGTAGGCAAGGGACAATATTGTCCTGCAAAAGTGGGAACAGCAAAAAGGACAAGGGGAGAACAGTGAAACACAAAAGGAGCATTCTAAAATATGAAATACAAAACAATTCTTTAGCTAAACTTTAAAAAGTTGTATGTAGCAGCACACAGAGCAAATTGGATATGATAGTTTGTGACCAGTGTAGTTTCTAGTGAAAATACTTAGAAAGGTGAGAGACATTAGCATGTATTGAATATTCCACTTTTAAATAGGACAAAAATTTCCCATGCATAATCCACAATTTCTGCCCAAGGTACAAAGCTCCTCTTTTTTGTGTTCATGTCTACCTTGGGTAGCACTCTTTCTTCCCTGAGTCATCTTCCCTCACTCTAATGCATTCTAATATGCAGAATTTTTTTTGTAGCATATTTCTGATTCTATTGCCAAAATTTACTTCTTGGAAGACTCTGGCTTTGCCTACAACTTTCCACTGAAATCTTATTTCCCTTTGATGATAATCTAACCTTTGCCACCTACTCAAGTGGAGATGCGCCTATCGCCCAGTTCTCTGCAGGAGGCAGGGCTAAGAGCCTGGTTAGCATTTACCTGCCCTCCTAGCACAGCAGATATAGACCACTGGAATACCCTGACTTCATAGTTTCTTTATTTTTCCTATGCCATAATCTTTATATCAGCCTTACAGCTAACCATCTCAGGCCTTCAACTTAGCTTCTCAAAATGTCTTTCTGACTTTAAGTTTCTATCCCCATATCTCTTATCCTCTCTCATTCTAGTGAAACTAGCCTTTTGATTTTGCTGATATGTCAAGTCCTTTTGACCCATTCTTATCTTACAGAATTAATTGCTGCCTTCCTCATTCCACTTCTTGCCTTGTATCCCAGGGTCAAGTACATTAACTACAATCTTAGCTCTTTAAATTCCTATGAACTTCCTGATTACCAACACAACATGAACCCAACCATTCATTTGATCCAGTCATGCATGATGAATATTTAACTCTTAGAGAAAAATTTCACTAGAAATGACTGTATTCAATTAAATGCCTTGACTCAATTTTTAAACTTGAAAACTTCCATGTAGAAATATGTGAAAATAGTATTTTCAGCAGATAAAGGTATACCAAAGTAGAAGATAAAAATTTAGAAATGAAGGTAGGGTATCAACAATTTCATACAAGGTAGGAAATGAACAAAATAAACTCTATGCTCTACACTTTGCTCTTCAACTGGGACCACAAAGCTTGTCCTATGCTACAAAAAAATTTCCAGATCTGCTATAATTAGAAAAAATAGCAATATGTTACTCTTCTACTATATACGACAATGCCTCTTGTAACACACTGTTCCAATACTAGTAGAATATTTCTATTAGACTGCAGATTCCAGTTTAAGAGCCCTACCTTAAGAAAGTTAAAAGAAACTAATTCTTCATAACCATCTCCATTTCAGCTCTCAAAGAGTATAAATAATACCTGCTTTTAGCCTATCTTTCCAAGTTTTCTGTTGAACTAAGGAAAAGTAAAAACGAAATAATGCCCTCAAGTTATAGTACTTACAAATTATTGGGTTTTGCTATATTTGTAGCTACAAACCACTCTTCATGATCATGTCTCAATTTTCTTTCTTTTTTCTAGCTAGGACACAAGCCAACCACCACAATGGTATGCAAATGAAGGTTGCTAATTACTGAGACCTTTCTTTGTATAATTTCTAAACTTACTCATTCAGTAATGCTTTCAGATGGAGCTGCAAGCTGCGTACTGCTGTGTGAACATTATTCAACTCTCTTGACTTCTGTTGACTTTTGGATAAATACTGTGGTACTGACTGGTGCTGAGTTTCAAAGTACCGATAGAATTCATAGCTGCGCTTAAGCTCTTCCAAACAGGCAGAATGAGCATGAGGTAGACCTTGAGTCACATCAGATAAGATACGATGAGGCAGGAGTGCTGGAGTAAGTAAGGGCCCAGGAGGTGAATTGACTGTAGAAAGTAATAGAGTTAACCGTCTGAAGAACTCTGAACTCTGTGCCACCCAGAGTTGGAACAAAACCTAAAAAAAAAAAAGAAAAAAGGACTAGATCAATAACAAAGATTGGTTAATGTTAAAAACTATAAATTTTGTACTTTATCCTTAATAATAAATATAGCTGAGCTTGAACTACCTTAAGATTAGCCAGGAATATGATTGTCAAATATAGTATGTGGGAATTTATGATTCTAATATAGCAGGTAATACCAATATATAACATAGTACAGTTCTGCTCCAAATGGGAAGTATTGATGGAATAAGATACACTATTAGAAGTAAATCTTCACTCATTATTTAAAAAAAAAATTTCACATAGGAGAAAAGAAGACAGTTGGAATAGTGGAGAAGATATATATACATACATATATATATATATATATAATCGCCAAAGAAATGGATCAAAAGCTTGGGTTTCAAAATAAGACTATTACCTTGCCTTATGAATTAGCTAAGAAATTAATATAAAAATCAGTCCAGGGCCAGGCGTGGTGGCTTACACCTGTAATCTCAGAACTTTGGGAGGTGAAGACAAGTGGATCACTTGAGGTCAGGAGTTCGAGACCAGCCTGGCCAACATGGTGAAACCCCGTCTCTACTAAAAATACAAAAAGTAGCCAGACAAGGTGGTGTGTGCCTGCAGTCTCAGCTACTCGGGAGGCTGAGGCAGGAAAATCATTTGAACTTGGGAGGTAGACATTACAGTGAGCTGAGATGGCACTACTGCACTCCAGCCTGGGTGACAGAGCAAGTCTCCAACTAAAAAAAAAAAATCAGTTAAATACTCCAGAATTTAATGTCTGACATGAGAAACTGCAAAACCTATATTTTAATTAATTAATTTATTTTTGTGATAGAGTTTTGCTCTGTTGCCCAGGCTAGAGTGCAATGGCACTATCATAGCTTATTGCAATCTCAAACTCCTGGGTTCGAGTGATCCTCCTGCCTCAGCCCCCCTGAGTAGCTGGAACCAAAGGCATGTATCTCCATACTCAGCTAATTTTTAAGTTTCAGAGATGGGGTCTCAGTATGTTGCCTAGGATAAAGTCCTTTTTTAATACAGTCTAAGTATGTTCACAGGCCTGTTCTGAGATACATCCTGAATCCTGGTAGCAAAGGATTTCCCCAGATATAGTTCTATTCAAGATGAGGACAGTATCTCTGAAACAAATGCATGACAAAACAATGTAGTCTGAAACAAGAGGTAGCAGGCAATAAAAAGAGGATGAAACCACTTTAATTTAGATTCCAATTATTCACATCCATGAAAACGGACAAAATTTAGATGGTTTTATTAAATAAATTTTAAAAGTATGCCAATAATGAATTAAGACAATTTCATGTAAATCTGTTTTACCATTAACATTTTTTTTTAAGTGAGTAAGGCCAAAGTTCCTAGTTGCTACATAAGGGATTCTTGAATACAAACAGGTTTACTTGCAAGTCTTCTAATCCAACTATTGAATTTTATGATTACAATGATTTTCTTTATTCCTTTATTCATTCATTCAGAAATGATTTCTTGAGCACCCACAATGTGCCAGGCACTGTTCTAGGTGCAGATAAATAGCAGTGAGCAAAAATGAAAAGAGTCCCCACTTTGATGGAACTTATTTTCAAGTATAGGGGCATAAATAATAATCTACAAGTAAAAGATCGAGTTTCCCTTTTCCAGTATTGATGGTCCAGGAAGAAAAAGAAAGATAGTGTCTCTTGGTTGATGGGAAAAATAGAGCAAAGAAGGAGAACAGCAAGTTGTGTGTGTGTGTGTGTGTGTGTGTGTGTGTGTGTACACACATATGAGGTGGGGGAGAAAGAGAAAAGGAGAGAGGAGAAGGGGGTGGCCAGGGAGGTCTCTACACATGTCACCTAAAGCAAGTGAGCCATGAGACCAACATCAAGGGAGAAAGTTCTAAGGAGCAGGAAGTCAAGTGCAAAGTACTGTGGTAGGAGGACACAGGGCACATCTGTGCAACAGCAAGAAGGTCAGTATGGCTGGGGCCAGGTAAGCAACAGGGAGCAACTGAAGGGTTCTGAGCAGAATGGTGACAGAACCTGATTTATGCATTAAGGGACCCATAATGGCTGCTGTGTTGAGAGATTATAGGAAAGTGTGAGTAGAAGTGGAAAAACCTGTAAGGAAGTTACTGCCATAATCCAGGTAAGCATTAATGAGACCACAGTGGTTAGTGGTGGAAGGTGAGCAGCAGATGGACTTTGGATACATTGTCAAAGTAGAACCAACACAATCTCTTGACTGATTGGTATTTAGAAGGAGCTAACAAGGATGATTCCAGCATGTTGGGTCAAGATAACTGAAAGCATCAGGTTGGTACAGCTTACTGCAACTTTAAAAAAGACTAATTTAGGCCAGGTGCCCGTGGTTCCCACCTGTAATCCCAGCACTTTAGAAGGCTAAGGTGGGAGAATTGCTTGAGGCTAGGAGTTGGGAGACTAGTCTGGGAAACACAGTGAGATCCCCATCTCTACAAAATATTTTCTTAAAAATTAGCCAGGCATGGTGGCACTTATATGAGGTCTCAGCTACTTGAGACCTCTTGGGAGGACTGCTTGAGCCCAGGAGTTTAGGGTTACAGTGAGCCATGATTGCACCACAGTACACACCAGCTGTGTGACTGAGCAAGCCCCTGTCTCTAAAGACTAATTTATTATCCAATCACCATCCCATTATCC
>NW_016107333.1:12970625-12999906 GCF_001604975.1 Cebus imitator | reverse complement strand
ATCTTGGCTCACTGCAACCTCCGCCTCCCAGGTTCAAGCAATTCTCCTGCCTCAGCCTCTCGGGTAGCTGGGACTACAGGCACACGCCATCACACCCAGCTAATTTTTTTTGTATTTTTAGTAGAGACGGGGTTTCACCACGTTGGTCAGGATGGTCTCGATATCTTGACCTCGTGATCCGCCCGCCTCAGCCTCCCAAATTGCTGGGATGACAGACTCGAGCCACCGCGCGCCCAACCCCGTTTGTTCTTTAGATAAAGGAAGCTGCTCTGGATAAGGAGATAGCCATAGCCTATAAGCAAACAGAAAATTTTGATTTATTTTACAGTGTGTGCATTTATTTTTCTAAATCAGGAAATATATGACTTTATAAATTTAAAAAACTAGTTAAAAAGGAAAAAAGAGGGATAAGGACTCCATGCTAGGGACTGATTAAGTATCCCTAACCCAAAAATTTGAATTGAATTCCCATTTGAAACTTTTTGAGCACCAACATGATAGTCAAAGGAAATGCTCACTGGAACATTTCAAATTTCAAATTTTTGGATTAGGGATGCTCAACCTCAATGTGTAATGCAAATATTCTAAAATCTGAAAAAATCCAAAATCCAAAACACTTCTAGTCTCAAGCATTTTGAATAAGGAATATTTAACCTGTATTTTATTTATGTCTCCTCAGGCTACAATTCGGAGGTTGCTTTTCTTTCCAAAGGTGCAATACTTGCCTCAGGAAATATTTCAGATTATATCTAGCTATAATCATCATTGTTAGAAGGTAGGACAGGGAGACATCAATAGAGAACAAGTCTCACATTCCAGAGCAGGTCATACCAAATATAATTTCAAAAATCAACCAATATTTATTAATTGCTTATTCTACACCAGGTGCTGAACTGACAAACATCTAATCCTTTGGAGGCAAGCACTGCAATTAACCGATTTTAATAAACATAGAAACAATGATTTGCCCAGGACCACATCAGTAGTCAAATGATGGCGCTAGAGTGAAACCTGGAAAATCTGACTGCACAGGGTCCATAACTTCTCTTTGCTGCTTAAACTTAAGCTAGAGTACAATTCAGGCTTTAATACACTTTTAAAACCAGTATATCAACAGTGTAAAGAAACAAAGAAATTGCCAAGGTATCTCAATGAATTAACAAAAAGTAATTTACAAGGAAATGAAACACTATAATTGTTTCTCCAAGTCCTTAAAGACTAACAACTATCACCATTTGCGAGTACCCATTATATGACAAGCCCTGTTCTATTTAATATGTCTTCTCATTTAATCTAACACCTTATAAGGCAGGATGGTAACTCTTTTTCACAGGTAAGATAAGTTCAAAGGATAACTTATTCAAAGGCAAATGACTAGTGAGTCAGAGCTAAAATATAAACCCAGGTCCGCTCAATTTTCTACATTGAGAATCTCTTAAATTGTACTTTGAAAAAAATCTTTATTTTCCTTAAAGAATAAAGCATGATCAGGATATTGAATTTGAAAGGGAGTGAAATTACCCATAGTCCCACCACCCCAAAGAGTAGCTATTAATATTTTGGTATTTTCTCTCTCTCTCTTTTTTTTTTAAACAGGGTTGTGGCCATATTGCATATATACTTATGTATCCTGTTTTTTTCACTGGCAACAGACATTTCTCCAAATTTTTATAGAATTTTCACAAGCAAGCTGTAGCTGCTACACAATGGTTTACCATGTGGCTTTAGCATGACTCATGCAGCATTCTATTGTTGAACTTTCAGGCAGTGTTCCATTGTGCACTATTATAAACACAAAGTGAATAAGCAACTTGGTATATAAAGCTTGACTATGTTTAGAATAATTCCCTGCAGTTTGCAGAAGGGGAATTACAAATTCAAAGGATAAATCATTTAAAAGGCTCTTTACAGTAGTCAAACTGCATTCTGAAACAAAGAACTTGAGAGAACTGAGGAAAGTACTGCAGCAGCCTAAGGAAGAAATGATGGTGGTTGGGACTAGGATGGTGAGAGGGGTATAGAGAAAAAAGTGGACAGGTTTAAAATACATATTCAAGGTAGAAGTGACATAAGAATCTGCTGACAGACTGGATGTGAGTGGGCAAAAAGAGGATAAGAAAGACGGTGCCCAGGTTTCCAGTTTAGGCTGGAAACCATTTATTGAGATGGATTAGAATGACAGTAGGAGTAAGTCAAAGCACATTTTAAGTAACAGGGAAAGAAAGAAAACAAGATAATTAAAACTTTTATGTTGATTTAGAAAATGTAAAAGATATGGAAGTCAATACAGTTTCAAAACAAAATGGATCTTGATAAATGCCATCAACAATATGTGCACTAATTTTCATAGTATCAAGGGAAGTTTTAAAGACCAGAAACAAAGAAACATCTAAGGAAAGCTTACTAAATACTGAAAAGGAACTTAAGACACTTGGATCAATGTCTTAAAAAAATACTACTGGAGGCTGGGCATGGTGGCTCACGCCTGTTATCCCAACAATTTGGGAGGCTGATGGGCAAATCGTTTGACCTCAGGAGTTTGAGACTAGTCTGGGAAACATGGCAAAACCCTGTCTCTACAAAAAATACAAAAATTAGCTGGGTGTGATGGCATGTGCCTGTAATCCCAGCTACTCAGGAGGCTGAGGTGGGAGGATCACCTGAGCCTGGGGAGGCTGAGGCTGCAGTGAACTATGATTGAGCCACCACACTCCAGCCTGGGTGACAGAGTGAGATCCTATCTCAAAAAAAAAAAAGAAAAGAAAAGAAAAGAAAAAAGAAAAAGAGAAAGAGAAAGAAAAAGAAAAAGAAAAAAACACCTACTGGAAGTACCTCATACAGTGCTTTTATAATTAGCTTTAACTTTTTTCTGTGCTATTATTTTTCATCAATATTTTTCTAATATTAACTCTAAAACAGTTCATTACATGTATATAACACAAATCATTACGAATTCCATATTATTGAACTTTTAATTGGTTTCCAATGTTGGCTGCTATAGTAATGTCATGAACATACTTTGAGTATATTTTTGGGTACTTTCTGAGATAAATCTGTAAGGGCAAATTAAAACTGCTAGAATAAAGCAATTTTGCTTATACACTTGTATGAAGGTTGGTATTCACTGCTAAAATGAACCAGTTTATACTTTCACCACTGGTGTGTGAGGTCTCCCTGAATCTCCAATGATAATGAAATTACCAACTTTCAATATCCTTAACAAAATGATCAGCTTATTATTTTTATTTGTGTTCTTTCATTACTAAGATGAGACATTTTATCGTATTTATTGGCCATTTGTATTTCTTCTTTTTTTTTTCTTTTTAGGCTAGTCAAATGAAGCAGCGGGAGTGAAGAAAGAACAAAGAAGTCTATAACTGGTTGTGATCAATTCGTTGTAAAATACAACCTCCCTGGGACTAGCCTGTGTTTCTGTTTTTTTGTGAACTGTCAGTTCATGCACCTGACTTATCTTCTACAGGTCTCAGATACCTTATAGAGTGCTCTGTATATAGAAATAATTAAAATCCTCTGTTATAAATCATTGTGGCTGGGAACGGTGTCTCATGCCTGTAATCCCAGCACTTTGGGAGGGCGAGGTGGACGGATCACCTGAGGTCAGGAGTTCGAAACCATCCTGGCCAACATGGCAAAACCCCATCTCCACTAAAAATACAAAAGATTAGCCAGGCATGGTGGTAGGCGCCTGTAATCCCAGCTACTCAGGAGGCTGAGGCAGGAGAATCTCCTGAACCCAGGAAGTGGAGGTTGCAATGAGCCGAGACTATGCCATCGCATTCCAGCCTGGGTGACAGAGTAAGACTCAGTCTCAAAAAAACAAACAAATAAATCAATCATTGCAATTTTTCTTGAGCTTGTTTGCATGTAAAGTATGTATTATTTGAAGTCAAAAGTTTAATTTCTTTTTTTTTTTTTTTTTTTGTTATGGGGTTTTTTTTTTGTCACCCATGCTGGAATACATGGTGTGGTCTCAGCTCACTGCAACATCTGCCTCCCGGGTTCTTCTGCCTCAGCCTCCCAAGCAGTTGGGATTACAGGCGTCTGTCACCACACCCAGCTAATGTTTTGTATTTTTGTTAGATATGGGGTTTCACCATGTTGGCCAGGCTGGTCTGCCTCAAATTCCTGACCCCAGGTGATCCACCTGCCTTGGCCTCCCAAAGTGCTGGAATAGCAGATGTGAGTCACCAGGCCGGCCCAAAAGTTTAATTTTTATGTAGCTAAATGTAATCTTTTGTGTGGCTTTTAAGGTATGAAAAAAAAAATCTTAAGAATTTTGGAGATATCCATGTTTGTTGCAACAAATGGCTAGTTATAAAATCACTCATATTGGTCTCCAATTAAAGCAAATTAACTTATCTCCAAACTCTAAGGCATTTCTTATATATTAAGCATTTTAAGTATTTGGACATCAAAATATATGGATCTCCTCTTCTGATCTTTATGATACTCTCGGCTCTTAAAGACAGTGTTTTAACCATCACCAGGGCATTTATGATGATGGTATGCAGCAAACAATGAGGGGAACAATTGCAGCATTCACATTCAGAAAGCACAGACACAATCCAAATATATATCTTTTCTTTAGCCCTTCCCTTCCACAAATGGATTACCTTCAATGCAGGCAGGCTGAAGCCATCTGTAAAGTTATGCGCTTCCTCTTCTGAAATCTGCTCTTCACTAAGTCCAAGTCCCAGTTCCTTAAAAGGCACCACACAGATGTAGTTGGTTACATTGTCACTCTCAGAGTTCAGGGGGTAGGTTAAATTAGGTTAAGGCAATCAACAAAGCCTTTTCATGACAGCATAAAAGATACAGTGAAATTGTCCTAGATCACATTTACTATTCTGTATTCTGAAATTTTGCATGAGGAGATTTACAGAAGTTTTTAAACAAAAATTAATTTTAAATATCCAATATATTAACATAACACCTCAGTTATCTTAGAGAATACTTGTGAATACAATTTTTAATGTCTAAAATATTGAAAGTTCAACTCTTCAAAAGTGTTAAAGTGGTATCTATTTATTTATTTGAGATGGAGTCTTGCTCTGTCACCCAGGCTGGAGTGCAGTGGCACCAGCTTGGCTCACTGCAACCTCTGCCTCTCACATTCAAGCAATTCTCATGTCTCAGCATCCTGAGTAGCTGGGATTACAGGTATGTGCCACCACACCCAGCTAATTTTTGTATTTTTTGTAGAGATGGTGTTTTGCCATGTTGGCCAGGCTGGTCTCGAACTCCTGGCCTCAAGTGATACGCCTGCCTTGGCCTCCCAGAGTGCTGGGATTACAGGCATGAGTCATTGTGCCTGGCCCTGTTATTTTTGACACCTGCCTTTTGAAGCTGTATTGTGCACTTTATTGTGTCATGGTTTAGGGCCCTCACTATGCTATGGCAAACACTCTTCTTCTCAGTCTGAATACTTCAGGACATCATTAGTTGAATGTTATTTGAAATACACAGACTGATATAAGTGGCACTAGGCCTCTTCTATAGACTACTGTTAGTAGTAGTCTTACAGACACTTACAGACACTTCAAAATCAACAATGATTTTTCCGTTTAATTGTTTTTCTAAATAATTATATCCATATAATTCTTGATGATGAACCATCCTTGCATTTCTAGCATATTCCTATTTGGTTATACTATAATAATCTTTTGATACAAACCAATATTAAATTTATAAATATTCTATTTAAACATTTTGTATCCCCATTTGTGAGACTGGTCTATATTCTTTGTAATAAACTGGTTTTTATTCTTTGTAATACAACATGATTTGGTATTGAGATTATAGTATTTTCATAAGTAAAATGATATAGAGAAACTTTCTAATCTTTTCTATAGTCTGAAATTTTTAAAAGCTTTAAAACCATCTGGATCTGGTAGTTAAAATATTTTACATTCACTTTGTTTTTGAATAGGTAATATATTCACAGAATTCAAAAATCACACGGTATTAAGGGATAAAGCAAAAACTACTTTCTGCCTCTATTCCTTAGCCATGTAGTTACACTATCCAAATGGAAAGGCAATTCCTGTTACCAGTACCTTCTAAGATTTTTTATACATACATACATAAAAGCAAATTCAAATATAAATGTGTATCTGGAGATATGTAGGTAGATATACATGCATGTAAACAAACATACACATTTATCACTGTATAAACACAGTTCCTTTTATGCACAACTTGAAGGATACAATAAATACTGATCCATGCACTTTGCAGTTTTTTTTTCACTTAATATAATTTGGAGATCCACAGTAGAACATTAAGAACTATACTACTGTTTTAAAAAATAGTTTCATATTTTCCATTGTCTACATATAAACCAGGTGTTTTCTTCTTAAAATTGAGTATTCTTTAACCTATGTCCAATCTCTTCAAGTTTTAAAATTCTTCCTATGTCAATTTTGCAGATTTTTATTTTGATAAGAAATGAGGCTGGGCTCAGTGGCTCATGCCTATAATAATCCCAGCACTGCGGGGGGCCGAGGCAAGAGGATCCTTTGAGCCCAGGAGTTCAAGACCAATCTGGACAAAATGGTGAAATCCTGTCTCTACAAAATGAAAAACAATTAGCCAGGTGTGGTAGCATGTGCCTTGGTCCCAGCTACTCGGGAGGCTAAGACAGGAGGATTGCATGAGGCCACAGTGAGCTGTGATCATGCCACCACACTCCACTGTGGGTAACAGAGCAAGAAAGACCCTGTCTCAAAAGAAACAAAAAGAACCACTTTTGCCTACATTTTCTTTCTTTCTTTCTTTCTTTTTTTTTTTTTTTGAGACAGGGTCTCACTGTCGCCAAGCGCCAGGCTGGAGTACAGTGGCATAATCTCGGCTCACTGCAACCTCCGCTTCCCGGGTTCAAGCAATTCTCCTGCCTCAGCCTCCCGAGTAGCTGGGACTACAGGTGCGTGCCACCACGCCCAGCTAATTTTTGTATTTTTAGTAGAGACAGGGTTTCACCATGTTGGCCAGGATGGTCTCGATCTCTTGACCTCGTGAACTGCCCGCCTCAGCCTCCCAAAGTGCTTGGATTACAGGTTTGAGTCACCAAGCCCGGCCGTTGCCTACATTTTCAAAGTTGCTGCTGTGGAGTTGCACACTATCCCTTACAGTTATTTTAATGTCTTCCACATCCATGGTTACCACTGTCTTCTCATTACTAATCTTGTATATTGCTGCTCTTTACTTTGATCAGGCAAACAAAGGTTCAAGGGTTTACATATCTTTTTTTTTTTTTAAGATGTAGTTTTGCTCTTGTTGCCCAGGCTGGAGTGCAATGGCGTGATCTTGGTTCACCGCAACCACTGCCTCCCGCGTTCAAGTGATTCTCCTGCCTCAGCCTCCTGAGTAGCTGGGATTACAGGCATATGCCACCATACCTGGCTAATTTTTTTGTGTTTTTAATAGAGATGGGGTTTTTCCATGTTGGTCAGGCTGGTGTCAAACTCACGACCTCAGGTGATCTGTCTGCCTCAGCCTCCCAAAGTGCTGGGATTACAGGTGTGAGCCACTGCACCCAGACAGGTTTACATATCCTACTGGTCTTCTCAGAATGATTGGTGGATTCTTTTTCAGTTTAATTTATTAAGGTTTCTTGTATGGAGAATATGATCTGGTCCCAGGCTACCTCTGAGTCTCATTTCATACTCTAACCTCCAACTTGCTGTGCTCAACTCATGATGGCCTTCTTTCTATATTCCAATCATGCTGAATTCATCCCTGCCATAAGATCTTTATACTCACTGGTCTATCTAACTGGCATACTCTTCCTCCAGCTCTTTCTCATTATGCAAACCCCAGTTTAAATGCCAGCTCCTCAGTGAGGCCTTCCCTTACCATCTAATAAAAAGCAGCACTCCACCAATCATTCTCCATCCTATTCCCCCGGTTTTTTTCTTTACAGTTAACTATTTTATCTGAAAAATCCCATCTGTCCATATATTTTATTTATCTACTTATTTATTTATTTTTGAGACAGGCTCTCACTCTGTTGCCCAGGCTGGAGTGCAGTGGCACAAACACAGCTTACTGCAGCCTTGACCTTTGGGGCTCAAGGAATACTGCTGTCTCACCCATTCAAGTAGCTGGGAGTCCAGGTATGTGCGTGTGTGCCACTACACAACTAATTTAAAATAATTTTTGGAGGTGGGGTTAGAGACAGGGTCTCACTATGTTGTCCAGGCTGGTCTCGAACTCCTGGGCTCAAGTAATCCTCCTGCCTCAGCTTCTGAAAGTGCTAGCATTACAGGCATAAGCCACCACACTCAGGCCATGTTTTATTGATTATTTTATCTACTACAAGGTAAGCTCCATGAGAAAAATAATCTTGTCTATCTTGTTCACTGCTAGGTCCCCAGTTTCCAGAAAAATGACTGGCACAAAGAACTCATATAATATGTAGTCTTTAATAGGCTAGCCCTCTCACTCCCTAACCCACATTGAACTACAAGCTCCATAAGGCAGGGATCATGTCTATTATGTTTATCACTGTATGTCTAGTGATTAGCATAATGCCTGGCAGTCTGTGCTCAATAAATATTGACTGAATGACCAACAGTTCACATGCCACACTGTCATATCTCTATTTCTTTCCATATGTTTTTGCTTCCTTCTACCCGGAATGAAGGCTCTTATCGTCCTCATGGCCAACTCCTATTCATTCTCTGAAGCTCAACTTAGGTGTCACCTCCCTGAAAGCCTTCTCTGACCCCATAAGCCGGCCCCCTGCTACATTGGAAGGCACCCACGGCGCTTATATCATATTATGAATACTAATTTCTTTATTGATCACATTCAAAAGTCTTTACAAGTAGGTAGTACATATTTTTACTCAGTTTTCCTAGCACCTGGAAGAATGACTGACCTATAGCAGGCCAGCATTTAGGCAATGGGGGGACAAAATGGGCAACTTCTTGCTAAAAATTTAAATGCTTTCTCTCCATTATATATATATGTGTGTGTGTGTCTCCATTTTATATATATGTGTGTGGAGATGCATATATACATACTTCATATGTATATGAAACTTCCATATACATATAAAGATAGAAAGAGAGAGAGAGAGAGAGAAATGGTTTTAAGTCATAAGTCCTATAGTCAAGACACAACTTCATCTGTTAGTAGTTGTATGATACCAAACAAGTCATTTAACCTCTATTTTGGTTTTCTCATAAAATGGAGATAAGAAAATCTAGCTATAAAGGGATGTATAAGGATATGATAGAACATAAAGCATCCTGTAAACTTTAAGTATTATATTTATCAGTGCTGCAATACCCAGCATCCTGAAGTGGCAAAGTTGTCTTTTTGCCTTCTATTTAGTCAGAATTTAACTTATCTACATGTCTTTACTAACATAAAGCTCTTAAATGCCTTTATTTTCTGGCTAATAGAACTAATTTCCTATTTTAATAAGTTTAAGTGACAGACTTATTGTCATGTAGTCTCTGAGTGCTTACTATAATGCCAGATGTTATCTGATCTCTTTACATGCACTAACTTATTTGATCCTAACAAAAATCCAATAAGGAAGATCATGTTATTACTGCCACCTTAAACATGAGTAAAGCAAGGTACAGAGAGAGGTTAAGAAACTCGCTTAAGGTTACTGATAACTCCACTGATAGCCAGTGTTTGAACTTAGCCATTCTGCTCCTAGAACCTGTTTTTTTTTTTTTTTGAAAAGGGAAGGATTTCTAGTTGCCAGTTTATTAACATGCCATGATGCAAATCTGCCATGTTAAGAAATTTTAAAAAAATGTCAGACCTAGCAAAGCCAGGCTCTTTTGACTTCATTCTTTGGATGACTAAAGGAAGAGACTTCAAGTTTTCTCCTTGTTTTTAAAGCAGCCACACAAGAGCAGAATTGCTTCCTGTCTGTTATTGTCATTCCCCCAGGAATGCATTTCCAGTTTTAACATAGAAGTGATGATGGAAATTAGCTTCAAAATAGCCAATCTCATTTTACAGTAAACTTTCACAGGATACAACTACAGTATCTACAATACCAGGACTCCAGAAACATTGCTTATTTTCATATATAAACAGAAAAGGATATTTTTTCAGCATATATAGGGTAGCTAGCCTTGCTGCTTGGAAGTTGGCTCTTACAGTTCGGTAGACAGCTTTCCGAAGACCGATGAGATGCTGATTTGGATGCTGTCCAGCTTTATTAAATGGGCAAGCAGCACTGACCCTGTCAAGCAAACTTGAAAAGTAAAATGTGATACAACTGTACAGGTGTCCTAAAGTTTTTGTTTCCTAAATCCACAATTCTATTAAATGTAGAAAACAAATTTCTCTTTCATGATTTTCACTAGAAAATGATTATGTCAACTCAGGTCTCATAAAACAGTCATTTCTGTGAATATATATAGAGAGAGGCAGCCACTAAAAAAAAAAAAGGACAGATAAAAAATTAAAATCTCAAAGAGCAAAGGCTTCCTCTGATGTGGGGAAACAATGGATTCTGGCTGAGATATAACAGAAATGTAGAAATATTTATTAAGAATTAACATCCTTTTTACATAGACACTCTGCTTGCTAAAATATATTAGAGAGGAGCTATTTTATATTCAGTTTTCAAAACCTACATCCATAGGAAATATAAAGACCTTAATTATCAACACTTTCAAATATACATTTACATATGTTCATTACATATGTTACTGATCATATTTTGGTCACTTGTACAGAAATAATACTGTATAGAAATACATTCTGTACATTCATAAAAGTAGGGCAAAATTACTTACCCACCTGCTGCCACTGGCACTTACCTACTCAAAATGAAGTAGGGCACGTGGAAAGATAACAGGACCAGTGGCCAACAGGGGAATGCAAGTAGAAAGGCAAAGTAAGTGTTACTACATAGTAGCATAGCTACTTTCAAAGCTGTTCAAGAGGAAGCACATTTGATGGCACTTCCCATAAGAGTATGGGGAGTATCTAATTTATAAAAATGACATACAATGTATTACATTTCATAACTTACAGTATGCATGAGTAAATACCTGGTTATCAGATAATTTTTTTCACCTAAGCAGTAATCTTTCCCAACAGTAAAACAAAATACTGGCATTTGTAAATTCCTTATATTATAACCATAAAGCTATAAAACAAGACACTTAAAACTTTAAAAATGTTAAACCACACTAAAATGTATTCAGGCATTAAACATCTATAAAAAGAAAATTTTTAAAAAATCAATAAAAAGCATAGGATGATGACTGACAGGCTTATGCTAAGACAAGGGAATTAAGGAAAAAAGCCTTCAATTATTTGCTAGAGAAAACAATTTGAGGCAGAAACAAAAAAAGCATTCATGATTCCAATATATGGCACTACTGCTTGTGCTCCATTTTACTAAATCAGTTTTAAAAACTAATTTTGAAAATGTCTAAAAAATCATGATTCAAGATTTATTATTCCTCATTTTTCAACCCATTATCCAGTTAGATAGAGACAAAAGGAAGCACAATTTCTTCCAAAATGTTTTCTCCCTATCCGTCAATTGAATGGGTAGAAGGCATAATCTGGAGGTAAATCATGTCTAACTGGCCCACTTTACCTCTTCATGCAAATTCCATGGGTATAGGTAAAGTTGGAAAATGACACAAAGCACAGAATCCTCTATACATGCCTAGCCATTAGTTGAACACAAAGCCACTTTGTTTAACCAGTCAGTCCTCTCTATAAAATAAAAAGGAACTATTATTTAAGTGCGATTTTTTTAAACTTTTAAAATTTGACATTCAAACAACTTAAAATATGCTATCCTTTAAGTCAATAAGAAGTAGACTTAAACTAATGGAAGGACAAAAATCAACAGATGCTAAAGACTTTTATACTTTATTTTTTTTGAGACCAAGTCTGTTGGCCAGCCTAGCAGAATCTGTTGTCTCTAGTTCTGTTGCCTAAGCTGGGGTGCAGGGGAGCAATCTCAGCTCACTGCACCCTTAACCTCCTGGGTTCAAGCAATCCTCATGCCTCAGCCTCCTGAGTAGCTGGGACTACAGGTACATGCCACCACATCTGGCTAATCTTTTATTATTTGTAGAGATGGGGCCTCACTAGGTTGCCTAGGCTACTCTTGAACTCCTGGGCTCAAGTGATCCATATGTCTCGACCTCTCAAAGTGCTGGGATTATAGGTATGCGCCATTGCACCTGGCAGACTTTTATACTTTGAGAAGAAAGAGAAATTATAAAATCTGTCTTATGTCTTGGAATTGTGTGTAGACCACAAAAGAGTAAAGAACAAGAAAACTACTGGGATTCTTCCATTTCTCTGTTCCATGATTTTCTAGAAACAGTGTTTAAGTCAAGTTTGTGTAGTATGCTAGAGCAGAACAGAGTGAAAGATGTGATGACTACCAGAGGTTCTTCACTCCCTCTTTTCATGATTTTCTAGATACAACTAATTAAGAGCTGTGAATGTTCTTTACCATACACTTACTTTATCCCACCTATAGATTGCACAAATTATATAGGTTATATAAGTTATTAACTATGCTAGCATACAAGTGCCATCTGTTAGTGTTTGGCAGGTGTCCAGTGTACTGCAAGCAAGCTTTAGAATCAGATGGAATGGAAATTAATATTTACCATTTGTAATTCTATGCCTTTAGTTGTATGCAAAAGCGACTAGCATTGTATATGGAACATAGTTGGTGCTCAATAAATGTAACCTTCCCTTTAATAATAGATTAAGTAGCTAGTACATCCTACAGCTTAATATACTTACAGCTAGGTTGGTGAATATTTAATTTCCTGTGAGAATGGGAAACATCACTGTTTGCATGATATTCACAGAGTATCAGTGCTGTAATATCTGCTAATATTTACCTAAACAGTTATTAGTACATGTCAGGAGTTTTCAAAATGAATTTATAGCAGATATGTTTATCATAAAAAAGGCATTTGAAAGGGAGTAAAGGGAGCAAGCATTTACTGGGTAACTATTGCATGTTAGGTTCAGTATTAGACACTATATATATATTATCTCATATAATCACATGGTAACATGCAGAAATACTCATGACCTCCAAAGTACATTAGTTTCTGAAAGTAGATAAGCAGAATCATACTACATATTAAATCTAGCACATAATATATTTATTCCTTCACTTAGCAGTTAATTGACTTTGGTAAATACTAAAGATAAAAGCACTTCTTTCCTATAAATGCAACACAGGAATGAAAATAGTTAATAAATATTCTCCTTTATGGAGTAGAAAATAATCATTTAAGAAATAAAATAAAAAATGAACTCACAGTGTAAATCCTCTGGAAATCACTTCGGTTTCTTGAATGAGACGTAAAGCTTTTCTCACGAGGTTAGTAAAAGCTCGGCTGTTTGTGGCCATATCTTCCAAACGAACACTGTATTTTTTTAGGGTCATTTGTAGTTTGGCTGTCCTCCATAGTCTCAAAGCTCTTATGACCAAATACACAAACAGAATCACTCCCCACACCAGCCAGGAAGACACAATCCACCAGGTGGGAAGCATAACAAGCAAGCTAATGAAGGCAAATAGCATTGAGACATCCCTGGGAACAAGAAAGGAAGAAAGTGATAGCCATCAGACTAGAGAAAGAAAGGTGAGTTACTTTAATCAGTAAAAGCAAAATTTAAATTTAGGTTTACTGAAGAGATAAAATGCTAGTCTCTTTGTAAAGCATAACTTAAAAAAATACAACATTTAAGAAGGTGATGTGAAAGATTCTTAAAATACCTCGCAAAAGACAATAGTGCTTAGGTATTAACATCTAAGCTGATAAGTTTAAGTAAGAACATTAGAAACAGGTGTCTTCTGCAATCAGGTAAAGCTGATTTCACAAAAGAAACTCAGAGAACTTCTCTATAGGTGGTAATTGAATGCTGGGCAGCACCAACGAAAGGCCTAAATATACAGTCTCCAGACTACAAATACCACCTATCGCCTGCAGGATAAAACCAAACTTCATTAGCTCAGCCTACATGATCCTTCAGAGGCTGGCCCAGATCACGACTTGACTCAGATCAGCAACCCAGCCCTCAACTCCAAGTATTGTAAACCAAAACATCTCTTCCTTCTCTTTCCTTTTTGCCTGGTGTCATCTTATATTTAATACCAAAACCCAATCCTTCAAATTGTCCTCTTGACACCAAGTCTTCAGTGAAGATTTTACCAAAAGCTTGAAACAATTGCTTCTAATTCTAGCCAACCCCTCTTCTGTGACCCCAAAGCAATTGTTACATTTCTCTTTATAAAATAAAAATGATAATAAATACAAAAATGGTGTCTTCTGAAACCACTTTTTTAAAAAATATAAAAGATATGGAATCCTTAACCTAAAAAGCAAATTAGAGATTTTAAAATCCAATTTTATAGATCTAAAAGTAAAAATACTGTTTCAGAGATATCATAAATCCCTTTTTCCTAAAATCAAACTTTATTTGTATAGAAACACATACTATATCAATAATATGTACACCTTTTTCCAATTAGAAATTATATATACTTGATGAGTAATTGTTTGAATAAAGTCCTCAAATTTTAAATAATCATCATTATTAATTTGGAATATACATACTTACCACAGACCATGATATGGAAAAACTTTGTACTTTTATACTGCTTTAATTGAAATAAAAATATATACACATTTTAAAATTCATGTCAATTACAAATCTAACAGACTAAAATACATCTTTAAAGCAATAAATGCTTTGGTGAAAATGTGTCTATAAAAGAAAGGCGGGGCCAGGCACAGTGGCTCACACCTGCAATCTCAGCACTTTGAGAGGCAGATTTGGGAGGATCACTTGAGCCCAGGAGTTCGAGACTAGCCTGGGCAACACGCTGGGACCCCGTCTCTGAAAAAAATTCAAAAATTAGCCAGGTGTGGTGGCATGCATCCGTAGTTCCAACTACTCAGGAGGCTGAGGTGGGAGGATCACTTGAGCAGGCTGCAGTGAGTTGAGATCACGCCACTGCACTCTAGCTGCGTGACAAAGCAAGACCTTGTCTCAGAAAAAAAAAAAGAAAAGAAAGAAGGGAAGATAAGGGGGATGTATCTGAAAATAGCTGAAAAATATCTTTGGAAAGAGTTATAGTAATACTGCAAAGAAAATCACATGCAAGAATGTTTCTTATTAAATATTTTCCCTAGCCAGGTACAGGGGCTTATGCCTGTAACCCCAGCACTTTGGGAGGCTGAGGCAGGCAGGTCACTTGAGGACAGGAGTTCAAGACCAGCCTAGGCAACATGACAAAACGCTGTCTCTACAAAAAACACAAAAATTAGCCAGGTGTGGTGGCGTGCTCCTATAGTCTCAGGTATTTGGGAGGCTAGGGTGGGAGGATCACTTGAGTCTAGGAGGCCAAGGCTGCAGTGAGCCGAGATTATACCTCTGTATTCCAGCCTAAGCCACAGAGTGAGACCCTGTCTCAAAAAATAAGTAAATAAATAAACATTTGCCCTAATTTCATTTAGAATCCTTTACTTTTTAAATGATACGGGTAACGCCATAAAGCAAAATCTCATCATATATTTTTATATATTAATAGTAAGCTCTAAAGTCATTTATAGGTCTCATAGTTGCTTGGTTATATTTGTGGTTAAAAGAAATAGTAAAGTAGTAAATTCATAAAAACCAAATAAAATAAAAACCTATGGTTCCTTCTATCAGCTTCTTAAATTCTCATATTTTTGAAGAATAAGATGCTTTACTTCTGCATGATCATATCTAAGTGACTGCAGAATGAAGCATTTGTCAGCGTGACAGGAAAGGCATAAATCCAGAACCTTAAGGCCAATGTTACTGCCTATATAACTTGAATAGTTTGAGCAGTGATCTAGTGCATTTCTTGACTCATTCCTCCCTTCTATGTCAAATTTAATAAAGTACTTTAACAGAAAGAAGACATTAATAATTCTTTATATATAATCCCTTTTTGTTACACATTCTTTTTTTTAAAAATAGATTATTGGGACTTCTGCTCTAGACCCAAATAGTTCAAGAGGTTGAAAAGTTCTAGGATGGTCTGAATCATCAAATCATGTTCCCTATGATCTTTTCTCAGCGAACACAGTCAGAATCAACTGTCTACTTCCATGTCCCATTCTATTCTTGGTGTCTATAATATGGTTATGATAAAACCTATTAATTATAAAGAAACATAAAGAACAATAGGTTTGCATGCACACTTATGCATAGGTATATGGGTAAAAGAAATTCTTTTTTTGTTTAGAGATAGGTTCTTGCTCTGTTGCTCAGGTTGGAGTGCAGTGGTATGATCATGGCTCACTGCACCTTCCAGCTTCTGGGCTCCAGTGATCCTCCCACATCAGTCTCCCAGGTAGTTGGACTACAGGCATATGCTACCATATCTGAACTCATTTTTTAATGTTTTGTAGAGATGGAGTTTTGCTATGTTGCCCAGACCAGTCTCAAACTATTGGACTTAAGCAATCCTACTGCCTCGGCCTCCCAAAGTGTTGGGATTATAGGCATGAGCCACTGCATCTGGCAGAGTAACTTTTCAGCACTTGTTATGCCCATTTGCTAGGTTGCTGAGCACAGAACTAACTTCAATGAGTTGGAAGTATATAATAACCAAATTGGACTTTTTCCTAGCTTCACTTTAAATAGCATTTACTTTAAAAAGGCACTTTTTTTTCCCCATATCATTACTTTAATTCTACTGCTAAATGTATGGAATGTTTATGCCTTTATAATGGAGAGCATGACAATGGGTTTCCTCTGCTAATACTCTATATGTAAGCAGTCAAAGAATAGGTGTTTTTTGGACAGTACCAAATATTAGGGGTTGCCAGGGAGCAAAGTGTTGGAAGGTGTCCATTTTCCTGTTGTTGAGATTGTCCTGCAGACAGGATACTGGGATCAAGTAGTTCAATCAGCTCCACATCCTCTTGTAACAGGACTTCCTGTTGCAGGATGGTATGCAATGAGTCGAGTCGGAATCCAATATCCTTGCCATTAAAATACCAGAAAAGAGGTATTAATACATATATAATATTGCATTAAATGCTAAGCTCCTAATGTGCTAATAAAATTTAGTGGTGTTTATTTTCAGAAGATATTTCAAGAAGAAACAACAGTCGAATCTACCTTCAGTATGATAGATGGACTTTATTTTCATTGGACATGTGAAACAATAAAGATCAAGGTAGACATTATTGAGTCATCAGATGTAAAATATAAATTTTTAATAACAAGATGTAAAGTAATTACAGAATAACAAACCTGTCTAGTTAAGCCTAATTAATTAAATTGCTAGGGCACAACATGAAAAATATAATCCTATAACATAAAAAATGCTGTCTCTGAAAGTTTAACAATATAGCCAATATTTAAGAATTTTATCAGCAGGATCAAGGCCTCCTAAAAATAGATATGGAGATATTTAAAAATATATTATTAAGGAATGTAATGTAAAATCACACTAACATTTGCATAGCACTTTATAGTTTACAAAATGCCTTCACATATACCAGCTCATTTATTCCTCCCTCTCTTCCTTCTGTTCATCTATTAAGGAATATATTCTATAAGCCAGGTACCATGCTTGACACTGAAGACACTAAATGAACAAGATATATAAGTCTCTGTCCCTAAAGTCCCAAAAAGTAAACAGTTGCAATATAACATGCAAAGGAGTGTGATGAAATACACCCAGAGTACTATGAAAATGGCATAAAGGGACCAAGCCTGTAATAAAGTCAGAGAAAGTAAGAGAGGTGAAGCCTGAGCTAAGTTTTAAAGGATGAACAAGAATTGACCAGACGAGGGAGTTGGAGAAGTGGGATGATACAGGATAAAGGCCTTTCTAATTTGAGGAAGTGTGAGTTGTCTGATGTTAGACGATATTATTAATAGATTGTGTGCAGAGTATACACGGTAGAGAGGTGATAGATGAGGTACACTGTTAGCGCAGACAGGTGAATTCTCAAAGTAACCCTGTGATGTACCTCATCCTCCTCTCCATTATATATGGGAGAACACCAAAGCCCAAAGAGATTAAGAATTTTGATTTCAAATCCTAAGCATTTGGTAGCTGTGTTTCCCTACATATAGTCTGCCTCAAAAGAAAATTTAAAGTTGTATTTCGTATTAAATTTAAACAAATAGAGGCTGGGTGCAGTGGCTCATGCCTGTAGTCCCAGCACTTTGAAAGGCCAAGGTGGGTGGATCGCCTGAGGTCAGGAGTTCGAGACCAGCCTGGCCAATATGGTGAAACCCCATCTCCACTCAAATACAAAAATTAGCCAGGCATGGTGGTGGTGGTGGTGGCATATGCCTACAATCCCAGCTACATGGGAAGCTCAGGCAGGAGAATCTCTTGAACCCAGGAGGTGGAAGTTGCAGTGAGCCGAGATTGTGCCACTGCACTACAGCCTGCGTGACAGAGCAAGGCTTCATCTCAAAAACAAACAAAAAAATTAGTACTACAGTGATCCTATTATATGATCAAAATAAAGAGAACAATGGACAAGCCCATTTGCAATTAAAGTAAGTCCCATTAGGTCTACGGTGTGAAGGCAACAGGTTTGCTCTTCTTAGTTAATTTAATCATTCCCACACCACACATTCCAGCCCTAGCTGATCATAATGAGGACTTCAGTAAGAATGTGGTGAACCATAAATCAAACTGAGCCCATGACCTCTTGATCAGGGTTATATGCCACTTTTAGAGAAGAAGATGTTTAATATTAGGTGCATTTAGATAGATTTTATTTATCTTCAGTCCAAAAAGAGACCATCTTCTCAATGGAATGTTGATCCTTCTTTTAGCCTGATGTGGCTTTTTTAAAAACATCTACTGACACACTCTGCATGTACCTCTGCAGCACTTTTATGTCACATATTTGAACAATTGTCTCTTCTCTCTTCCTACAATTCTGATTCTAACATTAGAAACCACTTAACTATTTGACATGCCACCCCACTTTCATAAAGACAGGGCAACACAACTCACTTTATACTATTGTTCAGAGGGGAGAAAAAAGAGCGCAGGGAGATCAGGCACTGTAGCTTTTCAAGTAATCTCTGAAATCGATCTTACTACTTGGTTCCCCAATTCCACACAGCCCATATTCAATGCAAGTATTAAAACTCAAACTTTTGCTACAAAAGCTTTAAACCATACCTTTTATGAGACTTCTATGTACCTATATAAGGTAAGTTTAATGAAGCCTAACTAGATGAAGGCTAAGGCTTACAGAGAGTGGAAAAGCCATTAATATTCAACAGGAGCACTCTCTCTTCACAGATAGATTCTGCTTAATCAGTTACTCACTTTCTTCAACACCATTCCCTGGCATCAGACTCGTGTAAAACTGGGGTAACACCTCCCCAAAACCAACCTTAGAGGAACTATTAAAATCATTAGGAATATCTGATTCAAGAATGAGACAAACCAGCCAGGTGCTGTGGTTCACCCCTAAGTGCTTAGGGGTTGCCAGGGAACAAGTGCTCAAATCCAATCCCAGCACTTTGGGAAGCTAAGGCAGACAGATCACTTGAGGCCAGGACTTCGAGACCAGCATGGCCAACATAGTGAAACCCTACCTCTACTAAAAATACAAAAATTAGCCGGGTGTGGTGACATGTACCTGTAGTCCCAGCTACTTGTGAGGCTGAGGCACAAGAATTGCTTGAGCCCGGGAGGTGGAGGTTGCAGTGAGCCAAGACTCCAGTCTGGGCAATAGAGCGAGACTCTGTCACAAAAAAACAAAAAAAACAAAAAAAAAAGAAAAAGGAAAGAATGTGACCAACGAACAACCTACAATCATCTATGCATTCAAATAAACTGGAAAGGTACCAAAACACTCCAAATAACTAAAACAGTGTTACTTAGTGATTAGATTGCTTCACACAGAGGAAGAACTTGAACTATATTCTGATTATTATAGCTGTTTAAATTGAATCAGGTTAATGAATTAAGTTTCTCAGGGAAAAAATATTACTCTTTGATTTTAAAAATATGAACTGCAGAAAACTGTGTTACAATGTAACAATCGAACTTTCATAAAGACAGGGCAACACAACCCACTTTATTATTTACTTATTTATCACCTCAAATTAAGAAACATGTCATGACAGTTCTATTTGGACTGGGAGGTCCAGATCCAGGTCTCAAACAAATGAAGAAATTGAAAAGGTACTAATTGTGATCAGCTAGCAGGTATCACCTGCATAGCTGGAGGTTCTATGCTCCTAGGAGGTATACTATGTAAACTTTGGCACATTTTCAACAAGTCTGACTGCCAAGCTTTGTATCCTTGAGTGTCTAGCTTTGTATCCTTGCTCCACAACTTAAGCACATTAATAAGCTCTCTGTGCCAGTTTCCTCTTCTGCAAAATGGGGATAGTAACAGTACCTACATTATAGGGTTGTAATGAGGATTAATTCAGTCATTATCTGTAAAATACCAAGAGGAGTGTTGGGCACATAGTAAGCACTGTGTTAGCTGTTGCTGTTGTTACTATCTATGCAATAATTAATAAAGAAAAGCACATGTTGGATATAATACAATACAAAAACTTACAGAACAAAACATAATTATTGCTAGATTGATGCAGAAAATAAGAGGTACAATAGGCTGAAGTTTTGGGAAAGCTTTGAGAAAAAGCTAGGAGTGCTTATTGAAAAGATTCCAATGGATCAAGAATAAAAACAGAAAGAATTCCATCACAGTATAAGAGCACAAACATAGACATACAGAATAAGTATGGAATAAAGGAAAATGAAGACTGGGTTCACTGATACAAATACTGGTGGACAAAGCTGGAAATATAGGATAGGACCAAATTATGCAGACTCTAGCGATGAGGTGACGAATTTGGACTTGATTTGATTGATAAGATCTTTCTAGGATCTAAATAGGGATGTGGCATGAGAAAGTGCTTAGGAATTCCTTTCTGCCTGGATGAAATGAAAGGGTATGAGAAGGCACAGATAAAAAATTAAGAGATTTTGATTTCTTTTTCCTTAGGGATGAAGAACGGAACTTATTCATGTGTCTGTATTCTTTAAAGATCTTACACACTTTGTAATATCATGGTGCTATTGATATAAGGATCAAATGAGATAACATGTGTGAAAGCACTTTATAGGCTAAAAAGCACTTAAAAAGTGCTATTACCACTACCATCATCATTGCTATAAAGGAGTTTTTTTTAATTCTTAAGAAAAGTACTATAAAAATGAACAATAAGCAAAATGTTTGGCTATCACAGAGCAATTGCAAATATTCTTATAAAAGAGAAGAGAGCCTGCTTCAATATCTGTATAGCTAACAACATTTTAAATATGTCACAATCAAGGGGAAAAAGTCAAGCAATCTCACACCAAAAGCCAACTTGGCAATTTCTTGTTCCATTACTAGTAAACTATTCCTTATGCATGTATTCTTATAGTTCTCCATAATACAGGCACAAAAGGGATGCATACAGAAGCTGGCACTTTATAGTGAAACATCACATGAAACATGCGGTCAGTGACACAGAACCAAGAATGAAAGACCAGGCCTAGGCACACTATGACTTAATCACAGAAAAATGTATACAGATCCATATACCTTACCACAGTCCTAGTATCACTGAAGAATGAGAGGGCTCCACCTGGATAAAAATGACATTCTATGTAGATGATAAGACACTTCATTGACCTTCTCAATACACCTTCAACGAAGATGAAACCCTGAACAAAGAACTTGACAATTTGGATTGCTAAAAAAGTAATTTTAGTCAGTCAAAAAATAATAATTCTTGATCTAGAGAGGTCGTATGCTATAGCAGAAAGAGCAGGGGCTTTGGAACCAAGAGCACTGGGTTCAAATTCTGGGTCGATCACTATCTAGCTCTATCACTTTCTAGCTGAACATTTTTAAACAATTCACTCAGTAAGTTATTAAAGCAAACTGAATTATCTGAACCCTGGTTTTCTCACTTGTGAAGTCCACTAAATCTTACAGTGTTGTTTAGATTACCAAATCAAAATGTGAAAGCACTTTGTAAACAATCTCTTTACAAATGTTAATTTACAAGAATGATAATTCCTAAGGTCTCAGGCCAGCAGAGATCCTGAAACCTACTTATTCGCAACTACATTACTCCTTCTGGGAGCCATGAGAACCACATAACTTGAATTTTTAAATTATACTCCCTGAATTTTGTATTGTTAGGATGTCAGAAGGTTGAAGTATTCCCCCTCTGGAGTTCTGTTAACAGCAGAAAGTAGAAAAAACAAAACCTCACAAAAATCACAAAGACCCTTAAGGTTAACTGTTTCGAGTCTTTGGGAAATTCTGTGATTTAACAGATTGAATTGATCCCACTAATGACATATTCCTTTACCTATGGAGAGGAATACCTGTCAATGGAGGAAGAGGGCAGTAGTAAATTAGCAATCTAACAAAGTTTCAATAACTGTCAGAATATTCTATTCTGAGTGGCTAACAACCTCATATAAAACTATCAACAATGCCAGTAAGCCCAAATTAAAAGACCCTGAGCAGAATCTCTAATACAAATCAATTATTTCCCAAACTGATAGTAAAGCAAATTCTGATTGACCAATTCTTTCACTAATAACCAAGAACCCTGAAAAGTGACAAAAAGAAGTGACCACTTACCAACTTGTGAAGTAAGTCATCTTTCTTATTGTACTGAGAAAAAAAAATCCAACTTTTGATGGTTTCAGCCACTTTTAACAGGATGCCTTGCTGAAGGAGATGAATGACATTGTATAGGATTATTAAAGCATACACAAACAGCAGAAAAACTTCAAGTTACTTACCTCCAATCAATCAGAATTTTTATCAGAAAAGGGAGAAAAAAATTGTCCAGGTTATATATTTTGTCAATATGTCTCAGCCTCCTTATTAGTTCCCAAATTTTGTTGCACATCAGAATCACCTGGAGATTTTAGTTAGAAACATATTCTTGGGCCCCCAAACTAAACATTCTGATTCAATAGATTTGGAATGAGGCCTGAAAATCCAATTTCTAAAGAGCAGGCAGAAGTCTTCCTGATGCAGCCCATTTAATCTGGAGACTATGTACTATCTATGTCAACATGACAATAGTATCTACTTCAGAATGAAAAACCATAGGGTGGTTACAAGTTCTGAAATATTAAGACCATTTCATTCCACAACTCTAAGTCAAAAAGATACTTTAATCATTTTAGAAAAACTGTAACATATTGAAATAAAAGCTTTACTATTGAATCAACCAAAAATTCAATTTACCTTAATAGCCCATTCCTTGAGCATGCCAGTAAGTGGAGTTTATATTCATTGAGAGATTAATATATCCCAGGTACTGCAAAGGGTCATGGGAAAAAAGATAAATACATGTAACTGCTGTTTTCAAGAACTTAGTATAGAAGAAGAAACAACATAAAGAATTACAAATCAATGTAAAGTCTGAAAAAGTGTAAGAGGAGGTCAGAGAGGAGATAACACTGGAGCTGAGCCCTAACAGATAAGTGGAAATTCAACAAAGAAGAGAAGAATGGGCCAAGTGCAGTGGATCACGCCTGTAATCCCAGCACTTTGGGAGGCCAAGGCAGGTGAATCACCTGAGGTTGGGAGTTCGAGACCAGCCTGACCAACATGGGGAAACCCCGTCTCTGTTAAAAATTAAAAATTAGCCAGGGGTGGTGGCTCATGCCTATAATCCCAGCTACTCGGGAGGCTAAGGCAGGAGAATCGCTTGAATTCAGGAGGTAGAGGTTGCGGTGAGCTGAGATCACGCCATTGCACTTCAGCCTGGGCAATAAGAGCAAAATTGCATCTCAATAAAAAGAAAAGAAGGGAAGAACATTTCAGTCAAGGGAAGAGGATGAAGGAAAGAGTCATGAAAGCACATGGCATGGGGATGGCGGCATAGTCCAGGACAGTTAGGACCCAAGAGAAGATGGAATTAGTAAGGAAGTTAAAATGGTACACAGAGATAGGTTTTAAAGGATCTTAGTCTTATATACCATAATAATATGGACATCATTCTGTACATTGTGAGGAGCTACCAAAGATTTTTATGCAAGAAAGTGAAACAATACAGAAAAATAACTGGCAATAGTGTGGAGGCTATACTGGCAGGGAATGACTGTAGACAAGAAGCATGATTAAGAGGATATTTAAGGCTGGGCACCATGGCTCACGCCTGTAATCCCGCACTTTGAGAGGCTGAAGCAGATGGATCACGGGGTCAGAAGTTTGAGCCCAGCCTTGCCAACTTAGTGAAACCCTGTCTCTACTAAAAATACAAAAAATTAGCCAGGCATGGTGGCAGGCACCTGTAATCCCAGCTACTAGGGAGGCTGTGCAGGAGAATCACTTGAACTGGGGAGGCAGAGGTTGCAATGAGCCAACATTGTGCCATTCAGCCCAGGTGACAGTGCGAGGCTCTGTCTGAAAAAAAAAAAAAAAAAAAAGACGATGTTTAATAACCCAGCTAAATAACAACAAAGGCCTTTAAATTAGGTAATGAGTACAAAAAGGATCATGAATCAGAGTTAGATTTAAGAGACATAGAAGCTGACTTGATGTATCACTTGATGACCAAAGCTATGCCATGCTATTGGAAATGGTATGGCAACTGAGAGGGTGGTGATTTGGGACTATTAAAAAGAACATTTTTTGTTTGTTTTGAGGGTGTCTGAGGAAAGTCCTATTTTAGACAAGTTGAATCTGAGCTTTGTGAGGCACATGCAGATGAAAACGTCTAACAAGCATCTGGAACTCAGCAAAGCCTGGAGAATGGACATCAGTGGCAAGAAAGTATATGAGATTCCCAGGGAAGACACCAAGCCAATAAGAAGCCAGCTGCTAAAACTCTATAGAATGAATTTAAGAATAATCACAGGAAAAGACACCAGAAAAAGAGACAGAATGTGTATTTATGTTAAGAATACCAAGGCAGACTACTTAACAACTACTAACAATCATATGGAAAAATAAAGTTAAAAAAAAGAGGGCAATTAATGCTAAGGATAGTTTCATTAAGAACTCATAGAAAAATGCCTTTTCAAAGGAAATAATTGATACTTCACTCCTTGAACAGAGTTTTGGGAGCAATTCTAAACATATATTCCCTGACAATGAGCTAAACAATACAACAGCTTTCTAAAATTTAGCTGTCTTCAGATTTAGAAAAAAATTGGCCAGGCACAGTGGCTCACACCTGTAATCCCAGTGCTTTGGGAAGCTGAAGCAGATGGATCACTTGAGGTCAGGAGTTCAAGACCATCCTGGCCAACATGGTAAAACCTCGTCTCTACTAAAAATAGAAAAATGATCTGGGCTTGGTGGCCTGTGCCTGTAATCCCAGCGACTTGGGAGGCTGAGGCAGGATAATCGTTTGAACCTAGGAGGTGGAGACTGCAGTGAGCTGAGATTGTGCTACTGCACTCCAGCCTGGGCAACAGAGTGAGACTCTGTCTCAGAAAGAAAAAAAAAAAAAAAAAAAGGAAAAAAATTCATTTTAGAAAAACATAGATCCTACAGTTTAAAAGATTGTCTTAGAAATGTGCAATATGGTTGGGTGCCTTGGCTCACACCTATAATCCCAGCACTTTGAAGCGCCAAGGGAGGAGGATTGCTTGAAGCCAGGAGTTTAAGACCAACCTGGGCAACACAGTGAGTGGCAATTTTTAAATCTCTACAAAAAAGAAAATTAGCTGGGCATGGTGGCACATGTCTGTGTCCCAGGTACTTGGGAGGTGGAGGCGGGAGGATCACTTGAGCACAAGAAGTGAAGGCTGCAATGAATTGTGATCACACGACTGCACTCCAGCCTGGGTGACAGAGGAAGACTCTGTCTCTAATAAATAAATAAATAGGCCAGGTGTGGTGGCTCACATCTGTAATTCCAGAACTTTGGGAGGCCAAGGCAGGTGGATCACAAGGTCAAGAGATCGAGGCCATCCTGGCCAACATGGTGAAACCCCGTCTCTAGTAAAAAACACAAACATTAGCTGGGCATGGTGGTACACACCTGTAGTCCCAGATACTCGGGAGGTTGAGGTAGGAGAATCTCTTGAACCCAAGAAGCAGAGATTGCAGTGAGCCAAGATTGTGCCACTGCCCTCCAGCCTGGTGACAGAGTGAGACTCTGTCTCAAATATATAAATAAATAAATAAATGTGTAATATGAACACAAAACAAACTTTCTAGACATACGATAATTTTTTTGAGATGGGGTCTTGCTATGTTGCCCCCAGCTGGTCTCCAACACGTGGGCTCAAGTGGTCCTCCTGCCTTGGCCTCCCAAAGTGCTGGGATTATAGACATGAGCCATTGTGCCTGGACTGGTAATTTTTAAACATATCCTGTGACAATGTTTTGTTGTTGTTATTGTTGTTTAATGGTGTGACTATATTTTCATCGTTCTTCAATTTCTGAGGGGATTCAATTTTAAACTCTCACTTGATTTATTTATAAACTAGTGGCATTCCTATATATAAAAATACTTGCCATAAATGACAATAATACCTATAAAACCCAAGTTTGTATCAAAACAAAACAAAATCTTAGAGGTTAATGACCATCTGCTGTTCTAAGACTATCCCCTAGCCATTCTTTGTTTTGTGGTGCCAAGTAACCTCAAATCCAAGCTTATTAAATAGCCTATTGTATGTATCTACTAGGTTTTGCTTTCAAACCCCTTCCCAGAAACATTCATACTTAAAAGGGGTACAGGGAAGAAATGGTATAAATGGAGGACTAGGAAAACTGGTTCTGATCCATGTGTGTTCTAACTCTAACTCTTACCTCCTGGGTGTTAGTCAAAAAAATCTCTAGTATTTACTTGGCTGCTGCAAATAGGCCAGCTTGGTTACCTCACATATTAGGTGTTTTTGTAAGAAGATTGGGGAAAGGCTCCTTCTGCCAATCCATGCTTCCCTACCTATCACAGTGGAGTAAATGACTAATTGAAAGCTTTAAATGCTCCTCTCAATAGTGATAAAACACTGATTAAACTAGAATGCTCAAGGAATGAGGAAATCTGGTTATATTTTTTATATTAAATTATAATTTTTTTAGTTAAAATTAAAATGTACTAGAAATGCACACAGAGGTTAAGAACATAAACTCTGGACATAAACTACAGGTTCTAATCCCAACTCTACCGTTTATAAGCTATGTAACCTACAGTAATTTATAATCCTCCTATGCTTCAGCTGTCTCATCTAAAAATAGAGTAAATTTCTTTCCTTTTTTGCTTTTTTTGAGACAGAGTTTCGCTCTTGTTGCCCAGGCTGGAATGTAATGGCGCGATCTCAGCTCACTGCCACCTCCACCTCCCAGGTTCAAGCGATTTTCCTGCCTCAGCCTCCCGAGTAGCTGGGACTACAGGCACCTGGCACCACGCCCAGTTAATTTTTGTACTTTTAGTAGAGACGAGCTTTCACCATGTTGGCCAGGCTGGTCTCTAACTCTTGACCTCAGGCGATCTACCCGCCTCGGCGTCTCAAAGTATTGGGATTACAGGCGTGAGCTACTGTGCCTGGCCTATAAATTTCTTATTTTAGTAAACATGGCTTGCAGAACATAAATATATCTAGAAAATGCATTTTATAGAACATAATTAATGGAGATTTTTCTAGTATCTTGGCCTGACAATGCTGGACATCGACTATGAGATATTTACTGTATAAAAGCATGTAATTCTATAGATAAAAAAGACACCAGAAGTTATATTCACTCCATTATATACCCCTGAAACTATGTTTAAGAAATATCAATTTGCTTTCTTGTAATTCACGCTGTTTTTTTTAAAAAAAGATTTAAAGAGAAAAAATCCAGTTGGTAGAGGATTCCTATTAGTTGTGTTCTCATTAAAGTTTTACTGTATTTTTCCAGTTTCACTTGGATAGCATCAATGTTTAAACAAACAATATATTTTAATTCTTCACCAAATTAATTTCCTCATTGGATATAAATCACCTACAAAATATTCCAAAGCAGTAAAGATTCATGTTTATCTAAACAGAAAGTGTTGTACTATTGATGAAATAAAGTCTTACTTAGGCAGTGTAAGGAAGGACACGGAAGTGCTTAAGAAGTATCTGAATAGCCAATAATGGAAAGTGGAAAAGATTCAGCCATAAAGAATGAGCATGCTTTCTTACTTTTGGTAGGACTCTTGTAGGAGGCTTTTGTTGTCCCTCTGTTGTGCATTGTTCTGTTTTTGGTGACAAGGAAGAACATATTTCAAAGTCTGTGTGTCCCAGATCTTGTAAGTATTGGTAAAGTGGAGAATTCTGAAAAAGACATAAAACAAAGCAAATTTTAAGATCATTACTATTTCAAAAGTTTCAGAGGCCAAATTCAATATGACTTCAGTATTGTGACTATGATGTCCAAATTCTTTAAAGCTTCTTCTATAAGAACTGAATTATCTGTTACAATACAATGCCATTTAACACAAACAAATCAACAAACAATTCAACAGAGGAACCCCAAAAAAGAAAAACTCTAAATAAAATACACAGATTTTTTTTTAGTGAGTACCAGCAAGAAAAGATGAATTTAAAAATATAAATAGATTGTGAAGTAATTTCATTGCCCAAATTTTTATAGTCTTATAGTAGACTGCTTCAAAATAGCCAATGTTAGTTATAGTTTATAAGACAATGTTATTACTCAAAGCCAAGAAGAATTAAACAATGATTACATTGTGTGAATTATAATTTTATAATCTCATCATATGACTTAAAGCATTCAAGCACAAATATGTATTCTCTACCATATGCTCAGCGCTGTGAACAAACTTAAAAGTCTTCAAGCAAGTTACCTTAGATAAGCTATATCTCACATATGCAAATGGCAAATAGGACAGAGTATGGCTAACAAAAGCATTAGAACACAGAGGTTAAGAATACAATCTGCTGGGCACAGTGTCTCACACCTATAATCTCAGCACTTTGGGAGGCCGAATGGAATGGATCATCTGAGGTCAGGAGTTAGAGACCAGCCTGGCCAACATGATGAAACCCTGTTTCTACTAAAAATACAAAAATTAGCCAGGTGTGGTGGCATGTGCCTGTAATCCCAGTTACCTGGGAGGCTGAGGCAGGAGAATTGCTTGAACCCAGGAGACGGAGGTTGTAGTGAGCCGAGATTGCACCACTGCCCTCCAGCCTGGTGACAGAGTGAGACTCTGTCTCAAATATATAAATAAATAAATAAATGTGTAATATGAACACAAAACAAACTTTCTA
>NW_016107333.1:12962499-12970598 GCF_001604975.1 Cebus imitator | reverse complement strand
AAAAAAAAAAAAAAAAAAAATACAGTCTAAGGTTCAAATCCCAACTATGCCTCTTACTAGCTTTACCAGGCAATTTATAATCCTTATGTGCATCAGCTGTCTCATCAAAAAATAGCAGTAACAGCAATTAGTTCATAGAGTTCTTATGAAAACTAAATTAATATAAAGCACTTGGAACAGTCCTTGGCACCTGGTAACCATTCCATTTATACTTTTAACTATATATAAGCTAAGTGGAAAGAGCACAGATTTTTGGAACAGACAAAAAAGAAATCAACCCAACCCCATCAAAAAGAAATGTCAGTGTCACTACTGGATGAAAATCTACTGGACAACTATTTCTGGATAAACAGCATGCTTTAATTTTAACTTTCAACCTTCTCTAAAGCATACAGATGGTGACATTTTAAAAAATAAATCTTAATTCCATTCAAAGAAATATTTAAATCTCCAAAATGACCGTTTATTAGGTTTTAGAGAAAAAACAACAGGAAAAAATAAAAAGGAGCAACCCAGTTAAAGTACTATGTGGCAAAATCTTTACTGTTTTACTTTCATCTTCTCAGTTAACGTTCACAACAAACAATAAAAGGTATTATTATCAGCATTAACATTATTATTTTTATTCCAATTCCACAGATGAGGAAACAGGTTCATTCAGCTAGAGAAAGCAGGATTATACTATACTACCTAAAATAAGAAACAGCCCCTTCCATGTCTAGTGAGGAAGACACCAAAAAGTTACTTATAGTTCAGTACAAATACACCACGCAAGTTAACAATGTCAGGGAAGTATTTGGATACTATGGAAACAGGAGAGACAGCTAAGATAGACTCAGACATTTAGGGAATATATGCTTGCATGCAGAAGAATAAGGAAGAGTGGGAATCTGCTGGACTAGTAGCAATTTACGGGATATCAATTTGAGAGAACAGGAATTGAGTCAAATGCCTTTCTTTTAAGCTATGTTTAATTTCTTTTTTTAAGAAAAATATTCATGAGGCTTTAAAAAAAAGAAAAATATTTTTTAAAAAAGTAATATAAGGATGAATATGTTTCTTAACCCTCTGTCAGATTTAAAATTTCTGGCAGCACAAATAGTTAATCTTGATATCACCCATAACGTATATTCAAATACTGCCTTGAATTACTGAATCTGTATTTTCAGACTGAACTGTGAACTCCACCCTGCTCTTGCCCCAGTGGGGGTAAAAGAATAAGAACGTCAGTTCATTTGTTTGGGCCGACCTTACATACTTCAAAAAAAAAAAAAAAAACCCTTGTTTTTAAGACAGTAGAACCCTTTCTTCAAATGAACTCCCGTGGGGAAGAACAATAAATAAGATGGATCAAAGGGAAGTTAGTCTAACTCTGGGTCAGCAGCCTTTTTCGGTAAAAGGCAGGATAGTAAGTATTTTAGACTCTGCAGGCCATACAGTCTCTGTCACAACTAATCAAGTCTGCTGTTGTAGTGAGAAAACAGAACAGCCAATACATAAACTAACGAGTATGGCTACGTCCCAATAAAACTTTATTTATGGACACTAAAATTTGAACTTCATATAATTTTCATATGTAACAAAACATTCTTTTGATATTTTCCCTAGCTGTTTAAAAACATTTTAAAAACCTGCCATATATGGGGTGGCAAATCTGACTCAATAATCTTAATTTGCTGACTCCTGTTCTTTTTCTTTGTTTTCTTTTTCTTTTCCTTCCTTTCCTTTTTTTTTTTGAGATAGGGTCTCACTGTGTTGTTCAGGCTGGCCTAGAATTTCTGGGCTCAAGCTATCCTTCAGCTTCAGCTTCTTGAGTAGCTGGGACTACAGGTGCAAGCCACTGTGCCCTCCTCTTCTAATACAAGACTCAATCAAAACCAGGAGACACACTCTTGACTGCTAACTGTTCTCTGGGAAGAGACTTAGAGAGTTGGGATGAGTACAAACTTTTTATTCAAATTATAATGCCCTTTTTTACTGAACACATAACTGATACTCTTCTCATCACTGACCCCAACATCCCTTCCTTTTCCACTTTTCCATTGAATCCTGCTTCTGGATTCAATGTGTTGCAATTTATTGTTTTGGGTAAAGTATACAGAAAAATCAAGCCTTACACAAATAATATAGTTGGAAAGGAAGAAGTATTTTAATAGTCTTTTCTGATCATTGTAAGTATCAAAGAAGAATAGCCATACCAAAACAACAAGCAATAATTTCAAATAGCTAAGTGGTAATGTAGAAGATGTACCACCTGATGAGCTTTTTGTACTCTGTATACACACATGAGAATGAGAGTAAAAAAAGGCAAAGAATGTCTTAGTATTAGAACTTGATCACTCAACATAAGATAATTTATTTTGACTTTTTTTTCTTTTACAGCAAGGGGAGGCTCCCTATTGCAACTGTTCTAACTACTGTATTTAGAGATTTGGGATATTAGGCTAATATACAAATAAATACAGGGAAATGTTTATTTTTCATAAAGCGAGTATTAGATGGTAGCTTTACAAAGGGGTGTTTTTGTGTGGAGGGTAAGGCAGAGTAGGTAGTTGTCTCTATTATGACTTTTCCTTGGTTCAAGCAAAATAAAACCCCAAATGTTTTATTTAAGTTGTTTTTTTAGAGGAGAAATAATTAACACTGGACTCAAACCATAATTTTGAAGTATCAGAGAATGTTACTGTTGCCAAAAGAAATACTAGAAACCTAGACACAGCATGTGGGAGCTCCTCAGGACATCCTTGTGGTTCACTATTCCTGTAAGTTTTAGCTGTTAGAAAACACATATCATAACACCAGAAAGAATTTTGCTAAATGAAAAGTAGCCAAGAGCCTTTGGTTGCACTAAAATTGTTCTGGTGGCTGAAACATTTTTGCAATAAAAGTAAACAAAAATAGACAGGAAAACCCCAAATTTTTGCTGAAGAAAGCTCTTCAAGAAAATGTCTCATCTAAGTCCTACACTACAGGCACTTCTTGCCAGTCCTACTCCCTGCGGGCCCCACATAAAGATAACAGATCTGGCTGGGTGCGGTGGCTCATGCCTGTAATTCCAGCACTTTGGGAGGCTGAGGGGGGTGGATCACCTGAGGTCAGGAGTTCGAGACCTGCCTGGCCAACATGGTGAAACCTTGTCTTTACTAAAAAAACAAAAATTAGCCGGGTGTGGTGGTACATGTCTGTAATCTCAGCTACTTGGGAGGCTAAGACAGGAGAATCGCTTGAACCTGGCAGGTAGAGGTTGCAGTGAGCTGAGATCGCACTATTGCACACCATCCTGGGTGACAGGGCCAGATCCTCTCTCAAAAAAGAAAAAAGAAACAAAAAAGAGGCAAGAGGGTAGTGAAAAACTAAAGAGACATATCACCCAAATGCAATGTATGGACCTTGTCTTGGATCCTGCTTGGAACAACTATAAGAAGGCATTTCTTGTTCTGTTACCCAAGCTGGGTACAGTGGTGTGCATGGCTCACTGCAGCCTCAAACTGCTGGGCTTGAGGGATCATCCCACCTCAGCCTCTTGTATAGCTAGTACTACAGGTATATGCTACCACATACGGCTAATTTTTTTTTTTTTTTTTCTTTTTAAGAGACAGAGTCTCACTATGTTCCCCAGGCTGGTCTCCAACCCCTGGGCTCAGGTGATCCTCCTGCCTCAGCCTCCCAAAGCACTGGGATTATGGGTATAAGCCACTGTGACTGGCCAGGGTTATCTTGGAAAACAAAAAAAAGAAGAGTACTTAGTCTGTTTTGTGTTACTATAATAGAATACTTGATACTGCATATTTTATAAAGAAGCTTACTTAGCTCACAGTTCTGCAGGCTGGGAAGTTCAAGAGCATGACACTGGCTTCTGGCAAGGGCTCTGCTGCCTAGATACAATATGGTAGAAGGTCAAAGGGGGAGTATATACGTGCAAGGGGGCCAAGCACTAAGAATGTCCATACTTTATAACAACCTGCTCTTTCAGGAACTAATCAGTTCCCAAGAGAACTAACTCAGTTTTGAAAGAGCAAGAACTCATTCACTATTGTGATAATGGCACCAAACCATCCATGAAGGTGGAGCTTCGTGACCTAAATGCCTCTTATTAGGTCCTGCCTCTTAAAGGTTCTACCTCCCAACATCGTTGCATTGGCAATTAAATTTCAACATGAGTTTTGGCAGGGACAAACCACACCCAAATCACAGCAAGTACTTGTCTGTTAGGGATACATACTGATACATTTACAGGTGAAATTAGATAATGTCTGGTATTTGCTTCCTTTTTCTTTATTTATTTATTACAGGCAAAATGGGAGTCACATGGTAGTTACTTAAAAATACACCAAGAAAAAAGATGGTGGAGGGGGAGAAGAATAGATGAGACAGTTTGGTAAAATGTTAACAGCTCCTGAAGCTGAGTGATGAGTAAATGGAGCTTTTTTCTTCTTTCTTTTTTTTTGAGATGGTGTCTCACTCTGTCACCCAGGTTGGAGTACAGCGGCATTATCTTTGCTCACGGAAACCTCCAAGCAATCCTCCCACCTCAGCTTCCCAAGTAGCTTGGACCACAGGCACGAACTACCACCCCCAGCTCATTTTCTCTATTTTTGGTAGAGACGGGGTTTCGCCAAGTTGCCCAGGCTGGTCTGGAACTCCTGAGTTCAAGTGATCTGCCTGCCTCAACCTCTTCAAGTGCTGGGATTACAGGCATAAGCCACCAGTCCTGGCCATGGAGTTTTCATTGTAGTATTCTCTCCTTTAAAATATAATTTTAAGGTCTATAATAAAAGTTTTTAAAAAATCAGATGCTAGGTTTTCCTAGAGTCTGGTATAAAAAGCTCAAGAAAATACCATGGAACAAAAATGTAAACTTGAAAAAATTCAACTTATTATTATAATCTGAGGAAAAGATCATTTTATTGGGGGTATGTGTGTGTATATGTGTGAGACGGAGTTTCACTCCTGTCACCCAAGCTAAAGTGCAATGACACCATCTTGGATCACTGCAACCACCTGCCACCTCCCAGGTTCAAGCAATTCTCCTGCCTCAGCCTCCCAAGTAGCTGGGACTACAGGAGCCAGCCACCATGCCAAGCGGATTTTTGTATTTTTAGTAGAGAGACAGGTTTCACCACATTGGCCAGGCTGGTCTCAAACTCCCGACCTTAGGTGATCCGCCTGCCCCAGCCTCTCAAAGTGCTGGGATTACAGGCGTGAGCCACTGCACCTGGCCGTTTTCATTAGATTTTAAAACACTCCACAAGTAGTTCCAACTACTGCGGATGCCTGCTTGAGGCCAGGAGTTTGAGGCTGTAGGGCCTATAATCGCATCTGTGAATAACCACTGCACTCCAGCCTAGGCAACATATCAAGATCCTGTCTCTACAAAGCAAATCAAAACAAAACAAAATAAAAACCAGAAAAAAATCCATTAGAGTCTTACAAATTTCCATCTAATAGTCTCTCAGGTGATTTTATTTTTATTTTTTTTAGAGATGGGGTCTCACTGGCCAGGCACGGTGGCTCAAGCCTGTAATCCTAGCACTTTGGAAGGCCGAGGCAGCCGGATAACGAGGTCAAGAGATCGGGTCCACCCTGGCCAACATGGTGAAACCCCCGTCTCTACTAAAAATACAAAAAAATTAGCTGGGCGTGGTGGCATGTGCCTGTAGTCCCAGCTACCCGGGAGGCTGAGGCAGGAGAATTGCTTGAACCTGGGAGGCAGAGGTTGCAGTGAGCCGAGATCACGCAACTGTACTCTAGCCTGGCACCTGGTGACAGAACGAGACTCTGTCTCAAAAAAAAAAAAAGAGATGGGTCTCACTGTATTGCCCAAGCCGATCTTGATCGCCTCAAGCAATCCTCCCACTTTGGCCTCCCAAAGTGCTGGGATTACAGGTGTGAGCCACCACATCCAGATCAAACTTCAATCTAATAGTAATGGTACTTTTAATGTCTACTGAAAGAGAATATGACAAAAAGCCAATGTTATAGTAAGATCTAAAATAGATTTATGAGTTAATCACATGTGTATCAACTAGTTTAACTTGTACACATGCTATTTTATATACTTATTAAAAAATTCAATGAGCAAGTATTTGGACTTGCAAACTTCTGCAATAATGTCTAGGCTTTTTAATATTCTTGCCAAGGACAAAAAATATCAAAGTATCCTCTAGCAACATGATTTGAAATTGCTAGCCTCAGTGGCAGTACAAATAAGCGTCTACTTGCCTGTCAATTTAAATTAAATTAGTCACATTGTCTTTCCACAAGCTAATATAAAGTTCATGGAAATGAACTATTCTCAATTGTGTGATTTTTTTGAGCCATGTTTTAAAATCACCATTAAACAAGAAGGTTAAAAATAAAAAGCATCGGATGTCAAGTGGAGAAAAGAAAAAACAAAAAGCAGAAACAAAAAAAACTACTACATTCTTATAAAGCAGTGGTTCTCAGTCAAAGTAGATTATCACTGCACAATTCCCCCTCCCCGTATTTGGCAATTTCTGGAGACATTTTTCACTGTTAAAACTGAGGGGTGTGCTAGGCAGGGTAGCTCACACCTACAATCCCAGGACTTTGGGAGGCCAAGGTAGGAGGATCGCTTGAGGCTAAGAGTTTGAGGCTATCCTAGGCAATATAGCGAGACCTTGTCTCTACTAAAAATTAAAAAATTAGCCAGAAATGGTGGTGTGCACCTGTGGTCTCAGCTACTTGGGAGGCTGAAAGTGAAGGATCTCTTGAGCCCAACAGGTCAAGGCTGCAGTAAGCCATCCAAGACTCTGTCTCAAAACAAACAAAACCTGTCGGCCGGGTGTAGAGGCTCACTCCTGTAAGCCCAGTACTTTGGGAGGCCAAGCTGGGTGGATCACTTGAGACCAGGACTTTGAAACTAGCCTGGCCAATGTGGTGAAACCTTGTAAAAAAAAAAAAAAAAAAATACAACAATTACCCAGGCTTGGTGATGCACACCTATAGTCCCAACTCCACTGAAGGCCTGAGGCAGGAGAATCGCTGGAAACTGGGAGGCAGAGGCTACAGCTAAGATAGCACCACTGCACTCCAGCCTGGGCAACAGAGCAAGACTCTGTCTCAAACAAAAACAAAAACAAAAACAAAAACCTGTGGGATTGATGTGAGAATGTTACCAGCATCTAGTGCATAGAGGTCGGGATGCTGGTCAATATCCTACATTGCACAGGACAATCTTTACAAAGAGTTATCTGGCCCAAAATGTCAATAGTTCAAAGGCCGAGAACCTGTTTTTGAATATAAGGAATCAAAGATTTGAAAAATCACACACAAAAAATATGTAGCCTAGTAGCTGCTTTCTTTATTTTTATTTTGGGACAATGACTGATTTGAAAAACAATGACCACAATGGAAAATTTGTTGTTTTTCTGTGACTTGCAATGCTCAACAGCCTGTTGCAAAAACTCAACAGGCTTTCTAAGAGTGAAATGAGTTACCTTCAAAATAACTGCATTAGAATTTATGCATTGAAATTTTAATCAGCTACTAATACAAAACTAAAACAATTATAGCACTTGGTTACACTTAAATATTGTGATGATCAATATGAGCCTCTAAATAGACTGAAAAATGTTATAGTATTAAAAATATCTGAAGAAAATAATTTCCTATATAACATCATGTTTCACTTTAGTAGGGCCTTAAATTTTAAAAACTTTAAGAATAGTTGAGCTAAACTGTTGGGAGATTATTTCTACATGAGCTCCACGCTCATCTAACTGAACTTCAGTCTTCCTATAAAACAATTTCCTTATTTAAAAAGTTCTGTTGGGGTGTCAACATAAGAAAAGTAGTGCAAATCTGACTATCTGGGCCACAGATACTAACTAGGAAAGTTAGATATCTCAACTAGTCTCTTCCACAAATGGCACCTTACTGAATGGGATTCTTTTAGATACTGACACACTATTAATATCAATACTACAGGTCCACAATCAAGCACATCCAATTGGCTAAGAACAGTCAGTGATTGTCTTGTCTTGCAATTCAGTAGTCATCGTTGCAATGTTTCTTTCTGTTTTGCTTGGGCGTCATTTATTCTTTTTTCTTTTCTTCTTCTTTTTTTTTTTTTTTTT
>NW_016107333.1:12953468-12961248 GCF_001604975.1 Cebus imitator | reverse complement strand
GGCCTCCCAAAGTGCTGGGATTACAGGCGTGAGCCACTGCGCCCGGCCCTGCCTTGCTACTTTTATACTAAAAATTTAAACAATACAAAAAGATATAAAATAAGAAATAACTTCGTTTTTCCTACCCTAGTCCTCTAGTCTCTCACCCAAAAGGTAATAAATATTTAGCTCATGAATCCTTCCCCCAAAATTTAGTATCCCCTTATATATGTATGACTAGCCTTCAAAATTTCTATACAAATGGAAATCCACTTATATACTTTCCTCTGCACTTGGCTTCATTGAATGTGTTTTAGAGACTTTTCCGTATTAGGACATATATTGTATCTTTTTTCCTTTTAGTGTCCTTATAGCATTTCAATTCTATGAATCTATCATGATTTATTTATCTAGTTTCCTATTGTTGGATAACTTGGATTACAAGAGGTATAGAAAAATGAAAATATTTAATAAATGTGTTTAAGCATTGAAATCAAAATAACTTGGTTACTGATTGAAAATGGTTGGCAATGGAGGGAACAAGACTAAGGTTTCTAATTTGAACAATCAGGTGGTGCTATTTAATGAAATATGAAACAGTGACACAGCAACAAATCTGAGGAGGAAGGCCTCAGATTTGTATTAGAAGTGCCTATGAGATAGTCAAACATGAATGGCTTAGACCAAAAATGTCTGGAGGTCAGGAAAGTAGCCTACTGAATGAATAGATTCACGTTTTTAGCATACAAATATGGTGGCAAACTTGTATGACATACCAGTATAAAAACATATGTAATCTGTAAGATCAACTAGAGATAATGGTATGAGAACACAGGAGGGTCCTAACAGAGTTGCTGTACGTATATATTTTAGAAAACAGTAGGGCCAAGCCTGAAAAACAATACAATAACACTAAAAACAGTTAACGTTTACTGAGTTGCATATTTAGCAGGCATTGACGTAAGCATGTTTTATAGTACCTCATTTAATTGTAACAACTCTATAAAGAGGTATTTTTATTATTACTCTCATCTTACAGATGAGGAAACTGAATCATAAGAGGTTATAACTTGCTCAAAGTCACCCATCGGAACATAAATCCAGTTGGTTTGATTCCAAAGCCCATACTTTTAAACTATAATATAAAATTGTTTCTGAGAAAAATGGAGACTTAAAAGAAACAACCTCTCTCAAGTTCATCATATATATATATCATGTTGTGTTCTATAAGGCCCAAAATGCTGATCACTGCAAGGTTTAATTTTTATGTCAATCATATTTTGTCTCTTTTCAAGCTAACTTCATCTTAAATTGTTCCCTTTCATTGGTCACTTTAAGTTTCATAGAAGCCAAAGAATCTGGGAACATACCAATACAGACTTTTTTCCTGGGAGAATATTTTGGAGAATGCTCATATAGAACTGGTGTTATTATGATCTACAGGCTCCATGACTTTTATTCATCCTTCAGAGAGCACTCTACATTTATTAGCCTAAGGCTAATAAAAAAGTAGCAAATGGGAAGAGGTCAAGAAATTTTAAGGTATAAACTCAAAGAAGAGAAATAATCACGAGGCAATGGATTATCAATTTAGAAATTTAGTTTCAAAGGGAAATAGAGCCATGGCAGGCACCAATATGAACAAGATCATGAAAACAAAACAAGGTAATATTCTAGCGCTGTGCTTTCCCCAGGCTATGGGGGCTACAAGTGGTGAGTGTTTGAAAATGGCCCTTGATCTTCTCCCACTGCCCATTTCTGAGATTACAGCAAGCTTAACCTCTGGTTTGGTGATGTCAGTGGAGGCTGATAATTCTGCTTGATACTACCCAGATGCACAATTTTCTCACAGGAGGATGGTCGGTGTAGTTCCTATCTAGTTGGTTGATTTCTTTCCCATCCATTTCCCCACAAACAACAGCAGTACTAAACATTTACTGAGTGCCCAGACAGTGCCAGGCATTAATCTAAGTTTTTTTTTTTTTAATGTACAAGCTTGTCTCATCTTTGCAATAACCTTATGAGGCATGGTTCATTTTAGATATGAGGAAACTAAGGCACAGAGAGACCAAAGGAACTTGTCCAAGGTCACAAGGACAGATGGTAAATAACAGAAGAGGGATTTTTCTGAGTCAAAAAAATCTGATAGATTCAGTGCTGTTATCTACCCCTTCAAATTGCAAATAATTTTGAGTAAACAAGTTATTAATGTGGTCTAACGTAGCACTGTGTATAGTTGTTTTATTTAACTAGAAACTGAACTTGTAATTTTAAATCTATTTAGCAGATTAAGTTAGAAAACTCAAAATAGGTTAGCATTATTCTGATAATATCTACAGTTATACCTAGTTGCCTTATTTTTGCTTCAGATGAGCTATAGTTCATAAGTAAGAATTCAGTAAGAGCTGGGCACCACAGCACATGCCTATAATCCCAGCACTTTGGGGGGCCAAGGTAGATGGATCACTTGAGGTCAGGAGTTCAAGACCAGCCTGGCCAACTTGGTGAAACCTCATTTCTACTAAAAATACAAAAATTAGCCGGGCGTGGTGGCGGGTGCCTGTAATCCCAGCTTACTTGGGAGGCTGAGCCAGGATCGTGCCACTGTACTCCAGCCTAGGTAACAGAGAGAAAGAAAGAAAGAGAGAGAGAGAGCGCAAAAGAAAGAAAGAAAACTAAAGGAAGACAAGACAAAGGAAGGAAGGAAGGAAGGAAGGAAGGAAGGAAGGAAGGAAGGAAGGAAGGAAGGGAGGGAGGGAGGAAGGAATTCAGTAAGAGCATTTGCCTCAGGTTACACAAGGCTAGAAATTGACTGCAAAGATTCTTGGGGACTACAAAAACAATCATACTCTATTCTTAAAAATTACTTTCAAAGCTAGTTTAATGGGATTTAAAAATAACTCATTGAAAACGGATAGAAAATTCAGCTAACGTGATGCAACGGCTTTTTAATTTACAATAAGCCCACATAAACTAGTAAGAAGAATATTTTTTTAAATTGTAAAAATGGGTAAAGGATATAAAGATGCAGTTCAAAGAAAAAAATACAAGTGTGTCAATATAAATGAAAAATGTTAAACCTCACCTTTGAAGAAATACAGGTTGAAACAAAGATAGAATTTTTATCTATTAGTTGGCAATAATTAAGAAGTCTGAGAATACTTAATTTTGGCAATGGTGTAGGGATACAGATACATCATACACTATTAGTGGTAGTATATGTATAAAAATATAAATGCAAATTATCCATTGACCTAGAAATTTTACCACTAAGCTTCCAGTCTATGAATATAATTATAAAAGTATGCCAAATATACACACAAGAGTACTATTTGGACATTTAAGAATCCCATTTGTTTTTTTTTAAACCCACAAAATGGAATTATACAATATATTTATATATGTCACACATACAGATACATACATATATAGATGAAAGTAATTGTGCTGAAAATAATCTGAAAGAAAATATACCAAAGTTGGCCAGGCACACTGGCTCACGCTGGCAATCCCAGCAATTTGGAGGCTGAGGCGGAAGGATCACTTGAGCCTAGCAGTTTGAGACCAGCCTGGACAACATGGCGAAACCCTGTGTCTTCTAAAAATACAAAAAATATTAGCCAAGTATGGTGGCACACGCCTGTAGTCCCAGCTACTCAGGAGGCTGAGGTGGGAGAAACGCTTGATCCTGGGAGGCAGAGGTTGCAGTGAGCCAAGATTGCCCCACTACACTCCAGCCTCAGTGACACAGTGAGACACTGTCTAAAAACAATTAAAAAATTAATAAAAATTAAAAAAAATTTATACCAAAGTGATTACAGTGGTACTTCTGGAGAGAAAGGTGGACTTGCAGAGGAAAAGGGGGATTAAGGGAGAGCTGATCCTTTCCCTGTATTATGTGAATTTTTCATAATGAAAACATATTCATGTGTTATCTTTGTGGAAAAAGGTGCCCAGCATAAGTTAAGTTCTGCTAAAAAAATAAAAATGAAAGAAAGAAAGAAAAGAAAAAAAGGAGGTACCCAATTACATGTTAGTTTAGTAAATGAATAGAATGAGCCAATACACTTTTCCATATAAAAACGATGGGGTGGGCGAGGTGGCTCACTTCTATAATCCCAGCACTTTGGGAGGCCAAGGCATGCAGATCACTTGAGCTAAGGAGTTCGAGACCAGTCTGAGCAACATGATGAAACCCCATCTCTAAAAAAACTAAAAAAATTAGTCGAGCATGGTGGTACACACCTGTGCTCTCAGCTACTCAGGAGGCTGAGGCGTGAAGCTGGGAGGTTGAGGCTGCAGTGAACCAAGATTGCACCACTGCATTCCAGCCTTGGCAACTGTCTCAAAAAAACAAAAAATAAAAAAGAGCAAAAACCCAAACCAAACCAACCCCAAAACTAATGCCCTACTTCAGCTTCAATTATTACACATATCTTTATTTAAAATGTCAATACTCGATCTAAACCACACTCTCAGGTTTGGCAAAATGCTAACTATTGTCAGATGTCAGGTGTTATTTGGGCTATGCAGTCTATATTAAACACAAAAATCAATGAGAAAACATATCCAAAATTGTATAATGTTTGAGAAGTAACTTTGTTAACGCAGGTTTCCACCTATCTGAATCTGTGCTTATTCTGGCTCAAAGGATCAAAAAGCCTTTGCTTTCCATTCTCAAGTTACAGAATTCACCAAGTTATAGGTAACTTTTCTTCAAGTTTGGACCAATTTTTAATTTCTCTGAAAAAAAGTATTCTCTAGATACTACCATGTAAATTACACATTTTTAAAAGTTTCTGGCTGGGTACAGTGGCTCATGCCTGTAATCCCAGCACTTTGGGAGGCTGAGGCAAGTGGATCACCTATGTTCAGGAGTTCGAGACCAGCCTGACCAATATGGTGAAACCCCATCTCTATTAAAAATACAAAAATTAGCTGAGTGTGGCAGACACTTGTAGTCCCAGCTACTCGGGAGGCTGAAACAGGAGAATCGCTTGAACCCTGGAGGCAGAAGTTGCAGTGAGCTGATATCGTGCCACTGTACTCTAGCCTGGGCCACAGAGTGAGACTCCCATTTCAAAGAAGAGAGAGAAAAGAAGTTTCTACCATGCCAACAGAATCTCTAAAAGATCTTTAATTCAAAATGAAACCTCTAGGGAAAAGGTATCTGCAACTAAAGGAATGCGATGGAAAATACCTGCCTGAAAATTATTATGTATTATTTTAAAGCATTTAAATAATCTTTAATCTTTGAATATAGCTTAAAGCTAGAGGTCTAAATATGATTATCTCATATAGAACAACAATATATCTTTTTTTGAAAATACCACTGAAAGGATAAACTGTTGTAAATTGCTATGGTTTCCATGTTTTTCCAGGCTGGCTGCAGAATATCACAAAATAAACTGATGAGTAAAACTGTAATAAATTATAAAAGGCAGTGATTTTCTCAATTTTTAATGAGGAATCTACTTAAAAGGCTAAATCTCTGTCAAAATTAACAAAACCCCACCATGGAAAATAAATTTCCCCATAATTATATTGCCAATCTAGTAAATTTCCATAGACTTTTCACTTACCTTTAATTCAGTACACAATCACAAAGTATAATCTGAAATGAACTACTTCATGCCTTTATCTCCCTTAAATTTTAGATAATATCATAGGATATAAAAGATGTAAAATAATAGGAAATGCTTTTTGGAGCTTACACATTTCAACATAATTTCTAAATTACTATACCAAAAGCCCCAAACTCAAGCATTAATTAAGTAATCAGCAAAGCAAAATCTAATCACAGAATTTAAAGAGATTAAGCTAAAAGGGTCCAATAAAATTGGACTAATTAAACTACTCACAGATAGCATCCTTTTAATTTCTCCGGTTGACCTAGATGAAAAATTTACTGTCTCTTGTTCGTATTCTTTTTTGATCCATACATTTCTTTCTTTGATGATTCCCACTTGTTTCTCATAAGAACTACAGTACAAAATGGCCACTGAATTGGAGGGCGTGCCTCTGTCATTACTAAGCATTTTCCTATCAGAAGCAGCGCCTTGAAAAAAATCTGAACATTATTTCTTCAGTGCTGTTATTACTCAGCAACTACAGATGAAGGTAATAGGAAGAGTGGAGTTTTAAAAATGCCTTCAAAGGATGTTTTTATTATTAGTGTTTATTTAAAAGTTTTTAAATAAACCAAGAAAAAGTAAGACACATATATTAATAAGTTTGTCTGATTGCAGGCTTCTAATATTTTCCACTGAAATCCTATCCAATTAATCTTATATGAGATATAATAAATAGCAAACATTTTTAAAAAGGATAACATTAAGATTTTCCTACACAACAGTACAAATGTACTTAAGCACAATACTACCTACCTAAGTCCAAAATCTAAATAAAAATCAAACATACCTACCAAAAGAAAGACTACGAGAGGCAATGGGAGAAAACTGACTTACACAGCTTTATATTCTATTGACTAAAAATCAAGGACAGCAGTAGATTGTCTTAACTAAGTGGAGAGAAGCCAGCAATGGTAGATTGATATCTCCTTGGTTCTGATGCTACTTTTAGTATTATTTGACGTCTAGCTAATTAACTGGTACATATTGGTCACTTAACTGAATGCAGAGCAAAAGCAAGGGGAGGAAGCAGAACATTTTCAACTGCTTTAAAACAAAGGCCAGGCCGGGCACGGTGGCTCAAGCCTGTACTTCCAGCACTTTGGGAGGCCGAGGCAGGTGGATCACGAGGTCAGGAGTTCAAGACTACACTGGCCAATATGATGAAACCCCGTCTCTGTTTAAAACAAACAAAAAAACCCCACAAAGGCCAGAAGATCAAACACAATTGGCAAAATGTTGGATGTGAGGAGAGTATGCAATAAATTTTAATATAATGTTTGGACATTATGAGATAACATGCAACTTTATTTCTTTTGCTTCTTATCCCAAAATTAAAAAAAAAAAAAAAAAAGGGAGAGGTAACTGGACACAATGGCTCACGTTGGATGAGGTGAGAGGAGAGACAGCTTGAGCCTGTGAGTTCAAGACAGCAGTGAGCTATGATTGCGCCACTGTACTCCAGCCTGGGTGATACAGTGAGATTCTGTCACAAAGGAAAAAAAAGAAAGAAAAAAGGAAAAGAAAAAGAAGGGGAGAGTCTGCAAGGAAAGGGCAAGATATATACAGAAGTCGAAAATCTAAGCGGAGCATGGTGGCTTACGCCTGTAATCCCAGCACTTACGGAGGCCGAGGTGGGCAGATTACCTGAGGTCAGGAGTTCGAGACCAGCCTGGCCAGCGTGGTAAAACCCCATCTCTATTAAAAATACAAAATAAATAAATAAATAAATAACTGGGCATGCTGCTACACCTGTGGACACCCAGCTGCTCTGGAGGTTGAGGCAGGAGAATCGCTTGAACATGGGAGGCAGAAGTTGCAGTGAGCTGATATCATGATGCCACTGCACTCCAGCCTGGGTGACAGAGAGAGATTCCATCTCAAAAAAAAAAAAAAATCCATTTTAATAAAAGTCTTAATGAGATATAAGGTTAAAAGGTGTGGATTAATCAGCAAAAACCTCAACAATAAGAGAAAGGAGGCTATATACTATCAACTACATAAGTTACAAGGCAGATTTTAAAATAAAGGGCGTTCTCAAATATATTATTTCAAATAAAAAGTAATGGGGACACTGATTTGCTGTAGTGGTAACAATAACAACAGGAAGTCTCAATGGATACTATAAGCAATACTCAAAAAATCCAGAGACAATGAAGTTAGTACCCTTT
>NW_016107333.1:12945001-12953433 GCF_001604975.1 Cebus imitator | reverse complement strand
TTTTTGCGATGGAGTCTCGCTCTGTTGCACAGGCTAGAATGCAGTGGCACAATCTCAGCTCACTGCAACCTCCGTCTCCTGGGTTCAAGCAATTCTCTTACCTCAGCCTCAAGAGTAGCTGGGATTACAGGTGCCCGCCACCACACCCAGCTAATTTTTGCATTTTTAGTAGAGATGGGGTTTCACCATGTTGGCCAGGCTGGTCTCGAACTCCTGACCTCAGGTGACCTGCCTGCCTTGGCCTCCCAAAGTGCTGGGATTACAGGTGTGAGCCACCATGCCAGGCCCAAGTTAGTGCACTCTCTAACACTTTCTAACAGTGTGCCCCTGTCGAGTACACTGAGCTTTGGGCCTTTTCTCTAAATTCTTAAGGCATAATTTGCTTCTAGGAACTCAGAGAACACCTGGTACAGAATCAGGGAAAACTAAAATAGAGTCAGGATTTCTAATATGAAAAGAGGCTGGAAATGAGTAGATTCTCTTCCTGTACTTCCTAATTAATGAAAGCCTCTAAGGGCCTACTCTCATTTACTCAACCCACTAGACAGTTTGCAAATCCCCTAGAATGGATTAAAGAAAAATTTCATACCAAAGGAAATATGGTATAAAGGATGATCCTGGGAAACAAAAGCTCTAGAGAAATTAAGTGATTTATTCAGAATTTCATTGCTAATTTATGTCAGTCAGTCTCTTGACTCCTAATCTAGTCCTCTTTCCACAACGCTTTTAAAAAAATAAAAACCTTTAATATAGCTGCACATAAAATACCAAGGTAACTACAAAAAATAATGTAGGCACAGTGTGTTTCATAGCTTGAGACAAAGGGACTTACATTTTAATAAATGTAATTAAAAATACATAAAAGAGAGACAAACTTCCCACTTTTCTCGAATGTTTAGATGTACAAGACAAAAAAAATTTAAAACTAAACTGGAGCCCCAAGGATCTGTGAAGAAGCCAAAACAGAAGAAATCACATAACATAAACAGAAAAAAAATCAGACTTGGTCCCCAAGAATAATTTTTATAAATCATATTAAACATGTAATTTCTTCTTCCTGCATATCTTGGTTAAAGATATGCATAACCGGAATAAACTGGAGTTGGTGTTTTGTTTTTGTCTTTGTTTTGAGACAGGGTCTTACTTCATTGCCCAGACTAGAGTGGAATGCTGCAATCACAGCTCACTGCAGCCTCAACCTCCTGGGCTCAAGCAATCCTCCCACCTCAGTCCCCCAAGCAGCTGGGACTGCAGGTACAGGCCACCAGCAAATTTTTAAATTTTCTGTAGATACGGGGTCTCACTATGTTGCCCAGGCTTGTCTTGAACTCCTGAGCTCAGGTGATCTTCTAATCGCAGGCTCCTAAATTGTTGGGATTATAGGTGTGAATAACCACATCTGGCTAGACTTGGTCTTAATGGTCAATCTTTGATGTCAATAGAGTTGTGATTTAATGACACTATTAATAAGTATTCCTTCTATTATAGATAGTGGTAGCATGAATTTTTATATGATTTTAATCTGAGTTACTACTTGGAATTAGATTATTTTACATAATACAACCTGAGGGCTTTATGTTTGACAAACTAATGTTCCTCAGAGATGTAAAATAACTTTTAAAAATAAAAAGAAAGGGGAATCTCTGGAGGAAGAGAGAAATTTTTAAAACTTTCTTTTAAATGTGAAAGGTTTTGTGGGTCATTTCCTTTCATTTAACTGATTAAGTGCTACGGGGGGAAAAATCGAAAGCTGAACATACTGCCAACAAAGGGTTAACATTTAATAATTTACACAGAAGTATAAAAGATGTAGGAGAAATCATGACAAAATGGGCAAAAATTATCTTTCTTAGCCAGGAACAAACAAAAAAAAAGAAGAATGAATTTAAACCAACACCAAAAACAGTAAAGAGTTCACTCAGAGAATAAGGTTATCAAGGCAAGAGATTTGAGTAAAAAGATCCCTTGAATACAACATTGTCCCTATTAGAAGAAAGCTACAAAAGAATGGTTTAAGTGTACTTCAAATGATGCAAAGAGGTAGAAAAATTCGTCTTAGGCCGGGCGCGGTGGCTCACGCCTGTAATCCCAGCACTATGGGAGGCCGAGGCGGGTGGATCACGAGGCCAAGAGATCAAGACCATCCTGGTCAACATGGTGAAACCCCGTCTCTACTAAAAATACAAAATATTAGCTGGGCATGGTGGCGCGTGCCTGTAATCCCAGCTACTCAGGAGGCTGAGGCAGGAGAATTGCCTGAACCCAGGAGGCGGAGGTTGCGGTGAGCCGAAATCGCGCCATTGCACTGCAGCCTGGGTAACAAGAGTGAAACTTCGCCTCAAAAAAAAAAAGAAAAATTAGTCTTTTAGATTTTTCAGATTTAAAAAGTCTTATTTCCAGTCACTCTAGGAATAGCAGGGTTTAAGGCAGAATAAATGACCTGAAGTTTGTGCAATTAAAAGTTAAGGCCAGGTGCTGCCATTTATGTCTGTAATCCCAGAACTTTGGGAGGGCAAGGCAGACCTGGGCAACATGTCAAAACCTACTCTCTGCAAAAAAATACAAAAAACTGGCTGGGCATGGTGGCTTACACCTGTAATCCCAGCACTTTCGGAGGCTGAGGTGAGAGGATCACCCGAGGTTAGGAGTTCAAGACCAGCCTAGCCCAAATGGTGAAACCCCGTCTCTACTAAAATACAAAAATTAGCCGTGGCGTACGCCTAAAATCCCAGCTACTAAGGAGGATGAGGCAGGAGAATTGCTTGTAACTTGGGAGGTGGAGGTTGCAGTGACCTGAGATCATGCCATTGCACTCTAGCCTGGGTGACAAAAGCGAAACTGCATCTAAAAAAAAAAAAAAAAAAAAAATTAGTCAGGCATGATGGCACATGCCTGTAGTCCCAGCTACTTGGGAGGCTGAGATGGGGTACTCACTTGAGCCTGGAAAGTCGAGGCTGCAGTGAGCAGTGATCGTTCACTGGAGGCCAGCCTGGCGACAGATTGAGAATCTGTCTAAAACACAGTTCCACAAGCAACATCAGAACTTTACCACCTTTCTAAGGTAACTGGAGAATTCTTACTCTCAAAACACTGTAATTAATGATGACGATAATAGAGTAAAACAAAAATCTTGGTATTTCATGCTTATTTTGCTAATACTCATGTTAGACATAGTATCCATCATTTCCTAAACTTTGTTCTGTTGCTGATCAGCCTAAGAGGTCCAAGACTCTTATACTGTCCTCAATTCAGTGTCTTAGAGTAGAATGATGGTAGAAGATTTTGATTAAAATAAATGATCTTACAGAAGGAGGAGTCAGGCTCCAATATAATAGAATTAACCTTGAAAGTCTATAGGGAATCTAGCTCTGATAAAATGAAGGTGGTCAGATTCTAGCAGAAGAAATGGGAATTGGGCCTGGGCACAACACTCTTCCTTTCCTCCCTTACTTAGTCCTTCTTTTATATCATCTTTCAGTGCGCATTTACTCCTCTCAGACTAAGAGGACTCCATGTGACCACTGGAAGGAGAAATACAAATGACCCAAAGTATAAGAGAATATGGTAAAATTTACAAATAATCCAAAAAATAGAAATTAAAACAAGCTACCTCAAAGAGTTTTAAGGAAATGGATGTTGTTGGAATACTTCCCAAAACTCTGCATGATTTAGGTAAATTTCAAGACACAAATGAGTCTGATTTCTGACTCTGAAGATCATTAAAATAACAGTATTACAAAAAATATAACAAAAAAAATCACAGTTAAATTTTTTTAGGGGAAGAGAGGTTAGGCTCTATGATATATCAATATGGTAAACTGGCTTGTTCAGTCTGTATTCTATAATCCTTCTTCCAGTGTATCTCTTGTATTACACAGGCAGGAAAGCTACATCTGAAATTTCCCAAATTATCTTGCAGCTAAGCTTCTAGATATAAATTAGGATTTCCCCAAGTAGGTGTACTGCATGAGAGATTTGGAAGGTGGAAGAGAAGCAGAAGTCCACTTCTTGCTCCTTTAGCTTTTTTTTTTTTTTTTTTTTTTTTTTTTTTTAAATAAAGGCAAGGTCTCAAACTGTCACCAAGGCAGAGTGAGGTGGCCTCATCATAGCTCATTACAGCCTTGAATTCCTGGGTTTAAGCAATCCTCCTGCCTCAGCCTCCTGAGTAGTCAGGGCTACAGGTGCATGCCACCACGCCCAGCTAAATCTTTAAAATTATATTTTGTAGAAACAAGGTCTCACTATGTTGCCCAGGCTTGTCTGAAACTGCTGGCCTCAAGTGATCCTTCCACTCCTGGCCTTGTTCTTTCACTTGTCCATTTGTTCTCTCATTCCTTCTCTTCCCTCCCTCCTCTCTCTCTTTTTTTTGGCTATGAAACAAAGCTGTGGAGGCAAAACATTTCTATAACAGTATTCTAATATGGACTCTCCAGCTTCTTGGTAACACAGCTGCAGTTGTGGTAGAAACAGTAGAGAGACTTCAAGTTCCAATACAAATGTATCACTTTGTTAGGTTACAGAGGGGCAGATGTGGTGATGGCTTTTAATTCCTGGATTGTAACTATAATCATTATCACGTGTTCTTGCCTTCATGCGCACAGCAACTTTGATAGAGCTTGATACTGTAGGCCTTCCAACAATAACCTAACCACTAATTCCCTCTGTTAAATTCCTTTCTGGTTATGGTACATAGACAGGTTTCTGTCTTCTTCAGTGGTACTGGTCTATGGCCTGTTAGGAACCAGGACCGCACAGCACTGGTACTGGTCCCTGGCCTCTTAGGAACACAGCCCACCACCGGCAGGCAGGTGGGCCTGTGGATGAGTGAGCATTAGTATCTGAGCTCGCCTCCTGTTAGATCAGTGGCAGATTAGATTCTCATAGGAGCAGGAACCCTATTGTGAACTGCGTGAGAGATCTAGGTTGCATGCTCCTTATGAGAATCTAATACCTGATGATCTGAAGTGGAACAGTTTCATCCTGAAATCATCCCCCAACTGTGGCAAAACTTTCTTCCATGAAACCAGTCCTGTTGCCAAAAACCAGTAGCTGTGCATTAGGATGCAGGGCTGACATAGCACTTAGTATCTAGAAGTAGGGCTGACTTAGCAAAACCTGAAATATGTTCCACCGGCTGAGTAATCAAGTGGTAGACGGCAAGAAAACATTGTGCCCAATAAGCTTTCAGCTCTTCAAAAGAAGGCCTTTCTCAGTCAGTGGCCTGAGATCTAAGTTGAATGAAAGTGGTAATAGTAGAGGAGGGGGTTACAGTTCTTATAGGTGGCAGCCCAATGGCTGTCCTAAGCCTTTCCCAAGAAGAATCCCCCAACAAGAGTAACAATTTAGCTGGACGTGGTGGCACATGCCTGTAGTCTCAGCTACTCAGAAGGCTGAGGTGGGAGGATCGCCTGAGCCAGGAGTTGGAGGCTGCAGTGAGTTATGATGGTAACACTGCATTCCAGCCTAGGCAACAGTACAAGACCCTGTCTCAAAAAAAAACCCAAAAAAGAGAAAAACCAAGACACATTAATTTGTCTTTTCAAGCTAAAGACAGAAATAAGACCCTGAAAATAAAAAAAGTAACTATGAAAAAAAAAAAAAAAAAAATTGTGGCTTTTAGATTCAGAAATGCAATCACTAACAAATGGTAGCCCTACATGGAAATAATTCAGACAACAAACACCCAAACCTCTCTGGCGCCCTTTCCTCCATTCTCTGATCTGCAGGTCCTTCCCATTGGCTGAACCTAAATGGAGCCCAGAGGACAAACAGGTGGATCCAGTCTATAATGATCAGGGTGGAATTAGGGGTCTGAGGGACACATGGAGAAAAATAATCACCAATAACATCAATCCTTCAACTATACACTTGGGTATTAAGTAAGAAATAAAAATGGAACTTACACAACTATGAGACAAACTACATTTCAAAACTTATGTGATACAACTGAAGCAGTACTCAGGGAAATTTATAGCCTTACAAGTTATTCGGGGCATTTAGGTTTTTAACTCAAGAAGCTAAAGAAAACAGAAAAAAAAAAGAAAAAACCCAGCAAAACAAACACAAATAGATGAATGGAAATAGATAAAAGTAGAAATGAAAAAAAAAAAAAAAATTAAAACCACAAACAAATTCAATAGAACTGATCAAACAAAACCAGCAACTACTTCTTTGAAAAGTCTATCTGGGGCCAGGCACAGTGGCTCATGGCTGTAAACCCAGCACTTTGGGAGGTGGAGGTAAAAATGGAACTTACACAAGTTTACAAATCACCTGAGCTCAGGAGTTCAAGACCAGCTCGGCAACATGGGGAAAACTCATCTCTACTAAAAATACAAAAATTAGCTGGGTATGGTGATGGGTGCCTGTAATTCCAGCTACTTGGGAGGCTGAATCGGGAGAATTGCTTAAACCCGGGAGTCGAGGTTGCAGCAAGCCAAGATCATGCCATTGCACTCCAGCCTGGGCGACAAGAGTGAAACTCTGTCTTAAAAAAAAGAAAAATCTATCTGGTAAGTTGATACTCGAGCACATCTATGCAAAACAAAAACATAGCAACAATAAGATCTAATTCGTGCTATAAAGGAAACTAAAAATTAAGACTATTAAGAATATATCAATAATTTTGAAAACTTAAATAAAAAGCAATTTGCTGGAAAAATTTAATAAAAGGTAACATTTACTGAGTGTTTACAATGTGTCAGGTACTCATCTAAGTAATTCACTTATATTAAATCATTTAATACTCAAAACTACCTTATGAGATAGAGACTGTTATTTCCACTTAATATGGAGAAAACTGAAGCTCAGAAAAGTAACCTGCTCAAAGTCACATTAACTAAATTAGCTGACTTAGGATTTCTTAGGCTGTCCAGCTCCAGAGCCTATATTTTAAACTATATTACCCTGCCTTTCCAAATAAAAAAGCTACGAAAACAGAAAATTGTAACTGAGCAATAACCGTAGAAGAAATTGAACTGATAGACAACATTCAGTCTCTTTTCCCCAGGTAAGGCCAATTTAGCTACATTCTGAAGAACCAGATAATTCTCATTTTGTAAAATCAGGCCTAGAGCACAGAACAAGATGCGAAGCTGCCTGACTCATGTAGAAGGCAAGCAATAAATGTTCACAGATTGGAAGATTCAATATTGTAAAGATGTTAAGTTTCCCCAAATTAATTTATAGCTTTAAAGCTATTGCAATCAAAGTCTCAGTAGGTTTTTTTGGTTTTGTTTTGAACTAAAACTGACAGGCTGATTCTTTTTTTTGTTTGTTTCTTTTTTAATTTCCTGTGACTAGCAAAAGACTGACAGGCTGATTCTAAAATTTATATGAAAATATAATGGTCGAAGAATATTCAAAGGTAATCCTGGAGAAAAATACAGCTGAAGAGTCTTATGCTATCAGATAGTAAAACCCATTTTTAAAATTATAGTAATTAAAATAATGTGATATTAACACAAGAACAGACAAAATGATCAATGGCAAAGAAGAAAGGGTCTAGAAAGAGAGCCAGACATAAAAGGTATCCTGATTTATGACAAAGGCAACACTATAGTTCAGTGGGGAAAAAAATGATTTGTTCAGTAAATGGTGCCAGGTCAACCAGACATCCAAGTGGAAAAAAAAAAAAATGTTGATCTTCACTTGTTACCATACAAAAATCAGTACCAGATGGATGACAGATCTAAATGTGAGAAGGTCAAATAAAGCTTTTAAAGAAAATATATTTGTGACCTTAGAGTAGGCAAATTTTTTTTAACAGCACTAATCATAAAAGAATAAGGTTTAATTGAATTATAATAAAGAGCTTCTGTTCATTGAAGGACACAATTAACAGAGTGCAGAGGTCACATATAGCCAAAGATAAGATATATGAGGTATATACGGTTGTCTCTGTATTCATGGAGAATTGGTCACAGGTCCAGGGCGAATACCCAGTCCATGGATGCTCAAGTCCCTTATATAAAATGGCACAGTATTTGCATATAACATACACATATTCTCCCATATACTTTAAATCATCTTCAGATAATTTGTAATACCTAATATAAAGTGAATGCTATGTAAATACTTGTTATCCTGCATAGTTTTTTATTTGTATTATTTTTTGAATATTTTTACCTATTTATTTATTTAGAGATACGGTCTCAATCTGTCACCCAGGCGGGAATACAGTGGTTTAATCACAGCTCACTGCAACCGCAAATTCCTGGGCTCGAGCAATCTTCTGCCTCAGTCTCTGGAGTAGCTGGCATTACAGGCATGCATTACCACGCCTGGTTAATTTTTTTCTTTTTTATATGCAGGGTCTCATTAATGTTGACCAGGCTGGTCTCAAACTCCTGGCTTCAAGTAATTCTCCCACCTTGGTCTCCCAAAGTGCTGGGATTATAGGCATAAGCCACCTTGCTGGGCCTGAGTATTTC